>NC_069500.1:409225343-409595343 GCF_027579735.1 Bombina bombina
TGGACTCTGGTTATAAAAACAGGGAGTTCTCCTTTCTTTTCTTTCCTTCTTTTTTACTTATACTGCCATTGAGTTATTGGATCCTTCTGATCCTTATTGATGCATGTATGACAATAAGTTTTGTTTAAATTTTTCAATGTTCATTATTTCTACAAGGAAAAAAAAAAAAAAAAAAAGAGGAAATTGAGCAGCAACCTACATCTATGGGACTACCATATGGACTTTTCTCTGTTTTACCTCAGAGAACTATAATTTCTCACATTCTGCCCGGTTAGGGCTAACCCATGCTATCTTTAGTTTTCATAGTCCTTTATACACCCACGTTATGTCTTGTAATTATTTGAAAACTTATTGTATATATATTTTGATGCTCAATAAAAAAACTTTAAAAAAAAAAAAAAATGTTGCAAATTGCTTGAAAACAAAAAACAATATATAGATTTACTGCATGTTGAAGAAAACCTAGGTTTCAGAATATCTCTTTAAAAGAAATATGGTTCTCATTGGCTTGATAATGTCATTCGAATCCATTTAAAAGCACTTTGCATGGGATTTGTAAGTTTTAATCTTGAAAACTGTGTGATTACCTTGTTTTTTAAAGTAGTATTGTGGTGCTTAAACTTAAACACGTTACAAAAAACGTTAGAATCACATTTTTTAAAATGTGAAACCTATACAAAACTTAAATTGTTATTTTGTTCATTTATGATTGCAATTCAGAGTATGTTTAAAAAAAAAAAAAAAAAGGTTAACTGTAAAATTACATACACTATGCATATTTACATAATGCACGTGTAAGAAAATTAGATAATCCATTTATATCTCATTTGTGTTACAATACATCTTGTAGACTGGTATGCAATAGTATATGAAGCCAAAAACCAGCTGAACATAATACAAAATTTGTGGAAAGCAAACTATAATAAACTGTAATGGTGGCAGTGTTTGAGGTTTTATATCTGGCAGGTTCTTCTCCATCAAATCCCTTTACTTTTATGTTTGGTAAAAATGCCTAGCATACATTCATTTTACATCATTATTTTTCTTTGGCATGCTATGAAACGTAGTTTTAAACGCCAGTTAAAATATATCATATTCTTTTTTTTTAATAAGGAAGGTCATGAAACTGCTGTAGTATTCTAGAGTTATTCTGGTTTTTGATAATATGCTATTTCCTGCTGAAAGAACATTTTACTGGATCAACGAAAGCCATTAATTAAAGGGGTGGATAACACATTATATAAAAACCAGGTTTGTTCAGTATACTGCCCCATGGTGTAGTTCTCCAGTACTTTTTATCTGACCCTTCACTTCAACAATTTTCTAATGTTTGTCTCTGAAACATAGAAATCTTTTTTTGCACTTCGTGCCACCTTAAAGGGACATTAAACTCTAAATAAATTCTAGATAGAACGATACATTCAAAGAAAAGATTAGTCTGAGAATAACATGTAGATATATTTTTTGGTTTTCATTAGCTGTTTAAATATTGACAAAATATGTGCAAAGTTTTAGTTCTATAAAACAATGGGAGCTTCCATGTTGTAACTTAGGTTACCTCACCTGCTGTGGCCAATTAGGGACACTTATAAATAGGTCACTAGAGTGTGCAGCCAATGGCTGTGAAGAATATAACAGGGTTCTGCACTTCCTTTTCTAACAGGAACTCAAAAACTCACAATTTCAGAATGGAATTACAGGAAAAGGAAAGATGATAAATAATGAAAGTATACTGCTTCTTATGTTTAGCATTTGGCTGTTTGACTTTATAAAGGTTCCAAGTTTTCTTGAATTGTGTCCTTTGTCTTGTAGTTCCACCAGCCTTCTTGCATTGTCTACACAGTTCTGTTAACTTCTGTACTGGACAAAGCAAACACTTTCAAACACCTTGTGACATGGAAAATAGAGTGGTCAAATAGAAACAGTGAAAAGAAGCGTATATTCTATGTGGAAGAGAAAAACTAGGTACCCATCTCTACTTTAAACCCTGGAAGCACAAAAAAAAGATGATAGCGGTTTTGTAAAACCTGTTTAAATTTATTTTGAAAGTAATTGGAAGAGCACCTCTCAAAAAATAGAATTTTTTTAAAATTTTATTCTGTTGTATAGGAATTATTAAAGGAAATCCACTCTGTATTAATTTGCGTTAACAAACATTAATATGTTTTCATGATTGTTAAATAAATATACACACATCATTAACTTTTATTAAAAATAATAGTCCCAACTAAATCTTTAAAAAGTTTAAAATATCTCACGGTGTAAAAAGATGGAGAAATAATATAAAATACTTCCAATTAACAGTCTTTTTAGACAACATATACATTTTTTTAGCACCCTTAGGATTTAATTTGTTTAGCTGGTAAATCCATCTAATTCATTTTATTTTACCCAAAATTATGTTTTTTTTAATACTCTTCCCAGCGTGGGGATATTTTTTATTACATTCCTAAAAAGTAATTTAGTGTTTATTTTGTATAGGTGATATAAATAGACTGAAACACTATGATTACGAAAAACTAATATAATGTTATTTGAATGTTCATTGGTCTCAGCTAAAACTGTCCTTGAAGTTTTCACGATGGGGGGTAGTTATCAAGCCGTCAACCTCAAATACGCTGCGTATTCCGCAGCGTATTTGTGGCGAGGCTGATACGCCTTAGTTATCAAAGGCTCGAGACCGGCAAAAGTAGAATTTTGTGACGTCAGCTTCGATCCGCCGGACTCAGTCCGACACAGATCGATTCTTACGTCACTCCAGATGTTCCGCACACAAGTGCGGCACATTCTCACTACTTTTGCTAGCTATCAAAAAACTAGCAGGTACGCTCGGCACTTTTACGGCCCAGCGTACCTGGTTTTCAAAGCGCCAGCCTGGAGGCGGCGGATCCCATAGGAATCAATGGGAGTCTGACCATAGTGAAAGTACAAGTTCGCTGCTGACAGACATCCCATTGATTTCTATGGGAGCTGTCTACACCTAACACCCTAACATGTACCCCGAGTCTAAACACCACTAATCTGACCCCCCCTACACCGCCGCAACTAAATAAAGTTATTACCCCCTAAACCGCCGCTCCCAGAGCCCACCGCAAGCTACTCTATACATATTAACCCCTAAACCGCCGCTCCCGGAGCCCACCGCAACTATAATAAATGTATTAACCCCTAACCCGCCGCTCCCTGAACCCGCCGCAACCTATATTAAATGTATTAACCCCTATCCTGCCCCCCCTACACCGTCGCCACCTATAATAAATTTATTAACCCCTATCCTGCCCCCCACTACGCCGCCGCCACTGTAATAAAATGATTAACCCCTAAACCTAACCCTAACCCTAACGCCCCCTAACTTAAATATTAATTAAATAAATCTAAATAAATTAACTCTTATTAACTAAATGAATCCTATTTAAAACTAAATACTTACCTTTAAAATAAACCCTAATATAGCTACAATATAAATAATAATTATATTCTAGCTATCTTAGGATTTATTTTTATTTTACAGGTACCTTTCAATTTATTTTAACCATGTACAATAGCTATTAAATAGTTATTAACTATTTAATAGCTTACCTAGCTAAAATAAAGAGAAATGTACCTGTGAAATAAATCCTAACCTAAGTTACAATTACACCTAACACTACACTATACTTTAATAAATTATTCCTATTTAAAAATAAATACTTACCTGTAAAATAAACCCTAAGATAGCTACAATGTAATTAATAATTATATTATAGCTATCTTAGGATTTATATTTATTTTACAGGTAACTTTGTATTTATTTTAGCTAGTTAGAATAGTTATTAAATAGTTATTAACTATTTAATAACTACCTAGCTAAAAGAAATACAAAATTACCTGTAAAATAAATCCTAACTTAAGTTACAATTAAACCTAATACTACACTATCATTAAATTAACTAAATAAACTACCTACAAAGAACTACAATGAAATACAATTACATAAACTAACTAAAGTACAAAAAATAAAAAAAGCTAAGTTACAAAAAATAAAAAATTAAGTTACAAACATGTTAAAAATATTACAACAATTTTAAGCTACTTACACCTAATCTAAGCCCCCTAATAAAATAACAAACCCCCCCAAAATAAAAAAAATCCCTACCCTATTCTAAATTACATAAATTTCAAAGCTCTTTTACCTTACCAGCCCTTAAAAGGGCCATTTGTGGGGGCATGCCCCAAAAAGTTCAGCTCTTTTGCCTGTAAAATAAAAATACAACCCCCCCCCCAACATTAAAACCCACCACCCACATACCCCTAATCTAACCCAAACCCCCCTTACAAAAACCTAACACTAATCCCCTGAAGATCATCCTACCTTGAGTCGTCTTCACTCAGCCGAGCCACCGATGGAACTGAAGAGGACATCCGGAGCGGAAGAAGTTAATCCTCCAAGCGGCGCTGAAGAAATCTTCCATCCGATGAAGTCATCATCCAGGCGGCGCTGAAGAAGTCTTCGATCCGGCCGATGTCATCTTCAAAGAGGCGCTGAAGAGGTCTTCTATCCGGGCGAAGTCATCTTCCAAGCCGGGTCTTCAATCTTCCTTCCGCCGACGCGGAACCACCTTCTTCACCGACGGACTACGACGAATGACGGCTCCTTTAAGGGACGTCATCCAAGATGGCGTCCCCTCAATTCCGATTGGCTGATAGGATTCTATCAGCCAATCGGAATTAAGGTAGGAAAATCTGATTGGCTGATGGAATCAGCCAATCAGATTCAAGTTCAATCCGATTGGCTGATCCAATCAGCCAATCAGATTGAGCTCGCATTCTATTGGCTGATCGGAACAGCCAATAGAATGCGAGCTCAATCTGATTGGCTGATTCCATCAGCCAATCAGATTTTCCTACCTTAATTCCGATTGGCTGATAGAATCCTATCAGCCAATCGGAATTGAGGGGACGCCATCTTGGATGACGTCCCTTAAAGGAGCCGTCATTCGTCGTAGTCCGTCGGTGAAGAAGGTGGTTCCGCGTCGGCGGAAGGAAGATTGAAGACCCGGCTTGGAAGATGACTTCGCCCGGATAGAAGACCTCTTCAGCGCCTCTTTGAAGATGACATCGGCCGGATCGAAGACTTCTTCAGCGCCGCCTGGATGATGACTTCATCGGATGGAAGATTTCTTCAGCGCCGCTTGGAGGATTAACTTCTTCCGCTCCGGATGTCCTCTTCAGTTCCATCGGTGGCTCGGCTGAGTGAAGACGACTCAAGGTAGGATGATCTTCAGGGGATTAGTGTTAGGTTTTTGTAAGGGGGGTTTGGGTTAGATTAGGGGTATGTGGGTGGTGGGTTTTAATGTTGGGGGGGGGGGTTGTATTTTTATTTTACAGGCAAAAGAGCTGAACTTTTTGGGGCATGCCCCCACAAATGGCCCTTTTAAGGGCTGGTAAGGTAAAAGAGCTTTGAAATTTATGTAATTTAGAATAGGGTAGGGATTTTTTTTATTTTGGGGGGGTTTGTTATTTTATTAGGGGGCTTAGATTAGGTGTAAGTAGCTTAAAATTGTTGTAATATTTTTAACATGTTTGTAACTTAATTTTTTATTTTTTGTAACTTAGCTTTTTTTATTTTTTGTACTTTAGTTAGTTTATGTAATTGTATTTCATTGTAGTTCTTTGTAGGTAGTTTATTTAGTTAATTTAATGATAGTGTAGTATTAGGTTTAATTGTAACTTAAGTTAGGATTTATTTTACAGGTAATTTTGTATTTCTTTTAGCTAGGTAGTTATTAAATAGTTAATAACTATTTAATAACTATTCTAACTAGCTAAAATAAATACAAAGTTACCTGTAAAATATATATAAATCCTAAGATAGCTATAATATAATTATTAATTACATTGTAGCTATCTTAGGGTTTATTTTACAGGTAAGTATTTATTTTTAAATAGGAATAATTTATTAAAGTATAGTGTAGTGTTAGGTGTAATTGTAACTTAGGTTAGGATTTATTTCACAGGTACATTTCTCTTTATTTTAGCTAGGTAAGCTATTAAATAGTTAATAACTATTTAATAGTTATTGTACATGGTTAAAATAAATTGAAAGGTACCTGTAAAATAAAAATAAATCCTAAGATAGCTACAATATAATTATTATTTATATTGTAGCTATATTAGGGTTTATTTTAAAGGTAAGTATTTAGTTTTAAATAGGATTCATTTAGTTAATAAGAGTTAATTTATTTAGATTTATTTAATTAATATTTAAGTTAGGGGGGCGTTATGGTTAGGGTTAGACTTAGGTTTAGGGGTTAATCATTTTATTACAGTGGCGGCGGCGTAGTGGGGGGCAGGATAGGGGTTAATAAATTTATTATAGGTTGCGGCGGGTTCATGGAGCGGCGGTTTAGGGGTTAAACTATTTATTTAGTTGCGGAGAGGTGCGGGATCAGCAGGATAGGGGTTAATAATTTTATAATAGAGGGCGACGGTATAGGGGGGCAGGATAGGGGTTACTAGGTATAATGTAGGTGGCAGCGGTGTCCGGGAGCGGCGGTTTAGGGGTTAATACATTTATAAGACTTGCGGCGGGGTCTAGGAGCGGCGGTTTAGGGGTTAATACATTTATAAGACTTGCGGCGGGGTCTAGGAGCGGCGGTTTAGGGGTTAATACATTTATAAGACTTGCGGCGGGGTCTAGGAGCGGCGGTTTAGGGGTTAGTAACTTTATTTAGTTGCGGGGGCCTCCGGGGGCGCCGGTATAGGGGGTAGAACAGTGTAGTTTAGTGTGAGTGCTTAGTGACAGGCTAGCAATAAAGCTGGGAAAAAGCCGAAGGGCAGCGAGATCGGATGAGTGATAACTGTCACAGTCCGCTGCTCATCGCCCCGCGGCTTTTTGACAGCTTTATTTGATAACTTAGGCGAACGTATTCAAGGTCCGCGGCGGCGAAGGTAGGCGAGCTTAGGCGGACGTATTGGGCCGGCGAAGCCAGAAAAGTAGACGGCTTGATAAGTAGCCCCCTTTATGTTCTGAATGTCAAGAACAGAATTTTATAAAAATGCTTAATACTCACTCATTTTGTTCTTTCATTGTATCATTCTCCCCCCCCCCCCCTCCTTATAGATACAAACATTACTTTCTATCTTAATATGAGGAGCAGGGCCGGTGCTAGGATTTTTGACCACACAGGCGAGGATACATTTTGCCGCCCCCCTTCCTGATTACAAACCATTCAATTTCTAGTCTTTGACAAACTGTTACAGAAATGTGCTAACAAAACCTACAGATAAATATTTTATCTATAATTATGGACATTATATATTCCCCATTTGAATGTATATTTGTGTGTGTGCCAGTGTGTGAGTAGTGCACGTATGTATGTGTGTGTGCAGACATCCCTGTATGTGTGTGTCTGTATTTATGTGTGTATGTCTGTCCATCTGTGCATGTGTGTGAATGTATGTGTTTGTATGTAAGTGTGTGTGTGTAATGGTGCGTAATGCATATGTGCATGAGTGGTATATGTACAGTATGTATGTATGTATGTATGAATGTATGTGAGTATGTTTGTAGTGTGTGAATGTATGTGTGTATATATTTGTTTGTGTGTGTGAGTAATGTATGTGTGTATGTATTTGCAGTGTGTGAATGTGTGTGTATGTATTTGTATGTAAGTTTGTGTGTGTAGTGGTGCGTATGTGTATGTAAGTTTGTGTGTGTAGTGGTGCGTATGTGTGCGAGTAGTGTATGTGAGTGTATGCGTGTATGTTTGTTGTGTGTGAATAAGCATATATGTGTGTATGTGTTTATATGTAAGTGTATGTATGTGTGTGGGCGTGGGTGGATCAGGACAAGCACATTGAACTAATGTAAGCCATATTTAATATTTATACACCTGGGGCATTTACAGAACATACTAGACAAACGCATATTAAAAACTTTTAACCACAGGGACACAGCTAGTACTGACCAATTTGTACAGTATAACAGAAGGCACAAGGCAGGTAGCCACTTGCCAAACTTCAGTTCAAAATAATCACCAGTCAATCACAGTGCCGCTCCCGGGCCACACCGAAATAACTCTGCCGCCTTTGGCCAGGGTTGCCAGGTGTCCTCCACAAAAATACTGAACACCAAAGCTAAGAACTGGAGGGATGTGGCGGTGGGGGCAGGTATTAAAAGCATTATATACACACACATGGGGGATTAATATATATTTAAGTTATTAAAAACAATAGATGCACAAACACACATATGAAAAACTTTTACCATTTAAGGGGAAACACTAGCCCAAAATTGTACTAAAATATTTAGATAAATATATTAATTTTACTAAAAAAAACAAAAAATAGAAAACATTAAAATATTAACCCTCCTTTTCAGGATGCATAGACCATTTAACATTTTTAATGCAGTGATTAAATAATTAAAGGTGTTTGCATAAAATTAAAAAATAAAATTATTACATTATTAATAGTATAAATAAACTTTTAAATCAAATTATTTAAGCACTTGACTTAGAGGGCTGCACATCTACTACTAACATAGTATGTCAGCCCTCTATGGTGAGCAAGGGGTTAAATACTTTGACTTCCTAGACTAAATTAATGAAAAACAATTCACAAACTGTAGTAAGGTTCACAACTCTGGCTCTTACATATAGCAGGGCCGGAAGGTGTAGGTCCGTTGCAGCTCATATGTCAGAAGTAGGGAGCAAAGAAGCTTTAAAAAAAAAAAGAAATGAGCAGACATTCCAATTGCTGGCCTGGCTTCCTACTCTTCCTGCCCCCATTAATTTATTGTCTCTCTCTACAACTTTAGAAGACGTCCCTCCTCCGCAGCTTCCCTATTAACCCCATGCACTCTCCCTGAACAAATTAAAGGTGGAAGATAGGCAGAATTGTAGAGAGCTAAAACAATTGTGCACTTAAAACTGTCCGGTCAAATCTCACACACAACACTGTCCTCTCATGCAGCCCTGTGCATTCTAATTTCCCCCCGCCCCCAGACCAGACCCCTGCCCTCAGATCCCTGCCACCCTACCTCCCTTCACTACCGGTCTGGCCGTCTGGATGTCACTCGTGGCTCAAGAATTTTTTCACTTAGAGGGGTGACTGTCAGTGAGTCACACAGCACCAGGCATGCAAAGCATGATTTCCCTCTCAGACTCCGCACTGACTGCTTAGGCAGCGCAAGCGTGCTCCATACGGCACACGGCACTTAGCAATGTAGCCATGTAGGAAGTTGCAGCCAGGGGCGCAGATAGATGAATGTTGATTGAGCTGTGTCTTGACTCCTCCGGCTCCTATGTGTGCGCACCCTACAGGCAGCTCAGCTGCAGCGCATGGCAACATAAACATTTTTACTCATGCTTTCAGGCAGATCCACTTCGGCATCTCCCGCTCTCTGCGCCCACCTGCTGGGGGCTCCCTAAGGCGGTTGCATATTCTGCCTTGCACAAGCGCCGACCCTGATGAGGAGAGTCCACTACTTAATTCCTTACTTGTGGGAAATACTGAACCTGGCCACCAGGAGGAGGCAAAGACATCCCAGCCAAATGCTTAAATACTTCCCCCACTCCCCTCATCCCCCAGTCATTCTTTGCCTTTCGTCAGGACGGCCGCCGATCCAGCCTTGGATCTGGTAGGTGGCAGGCTATCTCTATTTTTGGAAGCTTGGTTTGGGGACGTGCAAAGCTTTTCTAGGGTGTGTGAGGGATCTCACCTCCCTAGGGGTCATTGTACCAGTACCTCCAACAGAGAGAGGTCTGGTAGAAGGAGGGTACTTTTCATCCGATTCTGTACCTAAAGTGCTTAAACAAATACCTGGCTGTCCCCTTGTTCAAGATGGAGACAATAAGGTCCATTCTTCCCTTAGTCCAGGAAGGACAATTCATGACAACGATAGACCTATAGGATGCCTACCTTTACGTACCTATACACAAGAAACACTTCAAGTTCCTAAGATTTGCGTTCCTGGACCAGCACTTCCAGTTTATTGCTCTTCAGTTTGGTCTAGCTACTGCTCCAAGTTTTTCCAAAGGTTCTGGGGGCTCTGCTCTCAGTGGCCAGAACCAGAGGGATTGCAGTGGTGCCGTACTTAGACAATATTTTGGTTCAAGCACCGTCCTGTCGTCTGGCAGAGGACCATTCGAAAGCCCTTCTTTGTCTTCTTCGATCTCATGGATGGAAGATAAACTTAGAAAAGAGTTCTCTTATTCCCAGTACCAGGGTGGAGTTCCTGGGTACGATAATAGACTCCATATCCATGAGGATATTTCTTACAGACCAGAGACGTTACAAGCTAACTTCCCATTGTCTTGCCCTCCAGACCTCCTTCAGGCCATCTGTGGCTCGTATGGAGGTAATTGGGCTCATGGTGTCCTGCATGGACATAATTCCTTTTACCAGATTCCATCTCAGACCTCTTCAGCTGTGCATGCTGAGGCAGCGGAATGACAATCATTCAGATCTGTCTAAACTGATTTCTCTGGACAGCAGGTTGAGAGAATACCTCTCCTAGTGGCTCTGTCCAGATCACCTGCCCCAAGGGACGTCCTTCTTGAGACCATCCTGGGAGATTGTGACTACGGACACGAGTTTCACAGGATGGGGAGCTGTTTGGGACGCCAGGAAGGCGCAGGGCCTGTGAACTAGAGAGGAATCCCTCCTCTCAATCAACATCTTGGAACTTCGAGCGATCCTCAATGCTCTGAAGGCTTTGCCCCTTTTGGGTTCGACCCAGTTTATCAGATTCCATCGGACAACATAACCTCGGTGGCTTACATTAACCATCAGGGAGGAACGAGGAGCTCCCTAGCAATGAGGGAAGTATCTCGGATTCTGTCGGATTCTGTTATGGGCGGTGGCCCACAACTGCTCGCTGTCAAGGATTTCCTCAGCAGACAGTCTTTTCATCCGGGGGAATTGTCTCTCCATCCCGAGGTGTTTGCAGAGATTTGCAGCAGATGGGGGACACCGGAGATAGATCTCATGGCATCCCGGTTCAATTCCAAGCTACCCAGATATTCTCTGAGGCTGACTGAATGGAGATTGAACGCTTAGTTCTAGCCAAGAGAGGTTTTTCTGAGAGAGTTATTGATACTCTCATTCAAGTTTGTAAGCCGGTTACTCGTCGCATCTATCATAAGGTGTGGAGGACCTACTTATTCTGGTGTGAAGAGCGTGGATTTCCCTGGCATAAGGTCATGGTTTCCAGGATTCTTTCCTTTCTCCAGGATGGTACGGAGAAGGGCCTTTCGGCTAGCTCCCTTAAGGGACAAATTTCGGCCCTATCTGTTTACCGGACAAGAGGCTCGCTGAGCTTCCGGACGTCCAGTCTTTTGTTCAGGCTCTGACTAGAATCAGGCCTGTGTTTCGATCTAGCGCTCCTACTTGGAGTTTAAATCTTGTTCTTAAGGTTTTGCAGAGGGCTCTGTTTGAGCCTATGCATGGCCCTGATATTAAATTGCTATCTTGGAAGGTTCTCTTTTTACTGGCTATTGCTTCGGCACGCAGAGTATCCGAAATGGCTGACTTGCAATGTGAGCCACCTTACCTTGTATTCCATACTGATAAGGCTGTTCTTCGTACTGGGTTAGGTTTTCTCCCTAAGGTTGTTTCAGATCGCAACATCAATCAGGAGATTGTTGCTCCTTCCTTGTGTCCTAACCCTTCCTCTTCGAAGGAGCGTTTACTTCCTAATTTGTATGTGATTCAGGCCTTGAAGTTCTATCTTCAAGCTACTTTGGAGTTTAGGCAGACTTCTTCTTTGTTTGTTGTCTATTTTGGAAAGGGGCTTTGCTTAGCATATGAAACAGCGGGACATAAGCCTCCTCAGAGGATTAAGGTTTATTCAACCAGAGCAGTGGCTTCCTCTTGGGCCTTCAAGAATGAGGCCTCTATGGAGTAGATATGTAGGGTGGCTACCTGGTCCTCCTTACATACCTTTTTTAAAATTTTACAAATTTGAAGTTTTTGCTTTGGCTGAAGCATCTTTTGGGAGAAAGGTTTTGCAGGCTGTGGTGCCCTCAGAATAGGGTCCGCTTCTCCTTTTTTACCCTCCTATTTCATTCAGTGTCCTCTAGAGCTTGGGTATATGTTTCCCACAAGTAAGGAATGAAGCCGTTGACTCTCCTCATATTAAGATGAAAAACATAAATTATGCTTACCAGATAATTTCTTTTCCATCTGAGGAGAGTCCACGGCCCCCGCCCGTTTTCTCCGTTGGGCGGACCAAAATTTTTGTTTTGTTCTTCTGGCACCATTTATACTCTGATATTTCTCCTACTGTTCCTTGTTCCCTCGGCAGAATGACTGGGGGATGAGGGGAGTGGGAGAGGTATTTAAGCCTTTGGCTGGGATGTCTTTGCTTCCTTCTGGTGGCCAGGTTCAGTATTTTCCAAGGAATGAAGCCATGGACTCTCCTCATACAGATGAAAGGAAATGATCTGGAAAGCATAATTTATGTTTTTTGTATTTTATTAAGTTGCATACAGCTAGAAACGCGATTTTTCTTTTTCAATCATTTATTTATTTTTGTTTCATTTCAAAGATAACAAAATTTGTTTTAAGTTTTTGTTTTTTCTTTATTAAGACATGGAGAGTCCACAACATAATTCCAATTACTAGTGGGATATTCACTCCTGGCCAGCAGGAGGAGGCAAAGAGCACCCCAGCAAAGCTGTTAAGTGTCACTTCCCTTACCCATAACCCCCAGTCATTCTCTTTGCCTCTGTCAATGGAGGATGTGAAGTTTGGTGTCTGAAGATATTTATTCCTTTTTCGGGTACTTTTCCCTGCAAGCAAGGGTTTGGGTTTAGCTGTGTCCACATCAATCTCTTGAGTAAGAGTAGTGGTGGCTTTTAAGCAGTTAGAAAGTGGTGAGGTGGTCCTTGCTTTGTTTTCTAACATATTTGCTGCCCTAGTCATAGAAAACCAGAGTTGGTTACTCTGTTCTTTCTTTTTCTACAGGTCTCTGTAAGGAGTATGTGTCCTTTCACGCCTTGTGAGCTGTCTTCCTGCCCGACAGCTGGATTTGCAGGTAAGTGCTTTTGTCTTCTAGGTCTTGGAGACTTGCATTTGAGAAGATTTTTCTGCAGTATTTCTTTGGGACATGTTTCATCCTTTTATATAGGATTTACTTGGGCAGTGTGCAGGCACTTATTGTATGTGTGGAGACTAAAGAGTTAATCTTCCTTTACTGTTTATGGGACGTTTACTCTGTGGCTGATAACATTAATTTTAAGCTCTAAAAATTAAGGTATTTTTTATTTTTATTGGGAATTTGCAGATATTGGGCTCCTCAGTTACATTCAGCATGAATCTCCGGACTTACACAGCAGTTTTCTAAGAAATGCATGCTTTTAGCTTGCTGTGCAGTTTCTTTTTCTGCTGGTCATGTGACTCCCCCCTTATCTGCTTCAGACTCAGAGGGGAGCAGCGTCATTACTGTGTCAGCTTTTTCTGTCTGACAATCGGTAGGACAGTATCATGACAGTATGAAATTTTAGACACTTTGAAGGTTTAGGTAGGGCACCTCAGACGTATAAGGAGCTATTTCTACTCTGGCTAAGAGAACCACGAGCCCTTTTGAGGATAGCTGTTCTTTTAATGATCCAATGGACAAAAAGCTGGAGGCTTATTTAAAGAAAATGTATGTTCATCAGGGTCTACAATGGCAACCTGCAGTTTTTTATTGCCACAGTAGCAAGTGCAGCATCTTATTGGTGCTATGCCTTGTCCGAAATGATTTTAGAGGAAACTCCGTTGGAGGAGATCCAAGATAGGATTAAGGCACTCAAGCTAGCCAATTTCCTTATCTCTGATACTAACATGCAAGTCATACTGGGAGCCAAGATGTCTGGCTTCACTGTCCTAACCCGCAGGGCTCTGTGTCTAAAATCTTGGTCAGCTGATGTTACCTCCAAGTCCAAGCTCCTGTCGCTACCTTACAAGGGTAAGACCCTGTTTGGTCCTGGTCTGGCAGAGATAATTTCTGAAATTAAGGGTGGAAAGGGGTCCTTTCTACCACAAGACAAGAAGAATAGACTTAAGGGGCGTCAAAGTTCTAATTTCTGTTATTCTTTCATAACTTCAAAGGTCTTCCTCTCCCTCCTCCAAACAGGAGCAGTTCAAGTCCTCTTGGAGACCCAATCAGGCTTGGAATAAGGGGAAGCAATCAAAAAAGCCCTCATCTTAGACTGTCAGCATGAAGGGTCTGCCCCTGGTCCAGGATTGGATCAAGTGGGGGGCAGACTTTCCTTGTTTCATCCAGCATGGTTATGAGATGTCCCAGATCCTTGGGCTGTGGACATAGTGTCTCATGGTTACAAAATAGAATTCAAATCTCGTCCTCCCAGGGGCAGATTTCTCCTCTCAAGGTTATCTGTGGATCAGGTAAAAAGAGAGGCGTTCTTAAGCTGTGTTCAGAACCTCTCCTCCCTGGGATTGATTGTTCCAGTTCCAGTAAGGGAACAGGCTCTAGGTTTCTACTCAAATCTGTTTTTGGTTCCCAAAAAAGAGCAAACTTTTTGACCCATTTTAGTCTCAACAAGTTTCTCAGAGTACCATCCTTCACAATGGAAACCATTCATTCCATTCTTCCTTTGGTCCAAGAGGGTCAGTTCATGACGACCATAGACCTGAAGGACACAAATCTTTATGTTCCCATCCACAGGGATCATCACCAGTTCCTGAAATTCGCTTTTCTAGACAAGAACTTTCAATTTATTGCTCTTCTGTTTGGCTTGCCACAGCTCCCAAAGGTTCTGGTAGCTCTCTTGGCAGTTGTCAGGTCTCAGGGAATTATGGTGGCACCTTACCTGGATGACATATTGGTTCAGGCGCCATCTTTTCAACTAGCATACTCTCATACAGAGATCTTGTTGTCTTTCCATCACGGATGGAAACTGAATCTGGGGAAGAGTTCCCTTGTTCCAACTGCAAGGGTGTGTTTCTTAGGGGCCATCATATATTCCCTATCTATGAAGATTTTCCTGACAGAGGTCAGAAAATCCAAACTTCTGTCCTCTTGCCTCTCTCTACAGTCTACTGTTCGGCCATCAGTGGTTCAATGCATGGAGGTAATTGGTCTGATGGTCGCTTCCATGAACATCATTCCCTTTGCTTGATTCCATTTGAGTGCTCTGCAATTATGCATTTTCATACAATGGAACGGAGACTATTCAGATCTGTCTCAGAGGATAGATCTGGACTAGTTGATTGTGGTGGATTTCTAAGGATCATCTATCTCAGGGCACATGCTTCCGGAGACCCTCCTGGGTGATTGTGACCATAGAAGCCTGGGAAGCAGTCTGGGACTCATTAAAGGCTCGGGGCCTATGGACTCGGGAGGAGTCTTCTCTCCCCATAAACATCTTGGAGTTGAGAGTGATCTTCAATGCTCTGATGGCTTGGCCTCAGTTGTCCTTAGCTCAGTTTATCAGGTTCCAGTCGGACAACATCACCTCAGTGGCTTACATCAACCTCCAGGGAGGAAGAAATTCCTTGGCCATGAAGGAGGTGGCTCGGATTATTCAGTGGGCGGAAGCTCACAGTGGTCTTCTTTCTGCAATCCACATTCCAGGAGTGGACAACTGGGAGGCGGATTTTCTGAGCAGACAGACTTTTCATCCCGGGGAGTGGGCTCTCTTTCCGGAGGTGTTCTCCAGGTTAACCCTCAAGTGGGGAATACCGGAGTTGGATCTGATGGCGTCTCGTCAGAACGCCAAGCTTCCAAGGTATGGTTCAAGGTCAAGAAATCCTCAGGCTGAATTGATAGATGCTCTGGCGGTTCCTTGGGATTTCGGTCTAACTCACCTGTTTCCTCCGTTAGCGCTACTTCCACAAGTCATTGCTCGTATCAAACAGGAGAGAATGTTGGTAATTCTAATAGCTCCTGCATGGCATCGCAGGATCTGGTTTGCAGACCTAGTAAAGATGTCATCTCTTCCTCCTTGGAGGTTACCTCTCAGGAAGGACCTTCTAACTCAGGGTCCTTTCCTCCATCCAAATCTCATTTCTCTGAAGCTGACTGCTTGGAGATTGAACGATTTCTGGCTAAGCGTGGGTTTTCTTAGTCGGTTATTGATATCATGCTTCAGGCTCGCAAGCCTGTTACTCGTAAAATTTACCATAAGGTATGGCATAAATACCTTTATTGGTGTGAATCGAAGGGCTACTCTTAGAGTAGGGTCAGGATTCCTAGAATTTTGTCTTTTCTTCAGGAAGGTCTGGAGAAGGGGTTGTCAGTCAGTTCTCTGAAAGGTCAGATTTCTGCATTATCTATTCTTTTACATAATATTCTGGCGGATGTGCCAGATGTTCAATCTTTTTTTCAGGCCCTGGTCAGAATCAGGCCTGTGTTTAAACCTGTTGCTCCTCATTGGAGCCTTAACCTAGTTCTTAGAGTTTTGCTGCAGGCTCCATTTAAACCAATGCATTCCATAGATATTAAGTTATTATCTTGGAAGGTTTTGTTTCTTATTGCTATTTCTTCTGCTCTGAGAGTTTCTGAACTCTCTGCCTTACAGTGCGATTCGCCTTACCTTATTTTTCATGAGGATAAGGCGATCCTTAAATTGGGGTTTCTTCCTAAGGTGGTTTCGGATAGAAATATTAATCAGGAAATTGTTGTTCCTTCTCTCTGTCCTTTTTCTAAAAAGGAGTGGATGTTGTGCGCACTCTAAAATTCTACCTACAGGCTACTAAGGATTTTCGCCAGTCTTCTGTCCTGTTTGTTTCTCAGGAAAGCGTATGGGTCAGAAGGCCACTTCTACTTCTCTTTCCCTTTGGTTGAGAAGTATAATTCGTTTTGCTTATGAGACTGCTGGACAGCAGCCTCCTGAGAGAATTACAGCTCATTCCACTAGGGCTGTCTCCTCTTCTTGGGCTTTCAAAAATGAAGCTTCTGTGGAACAGTTCTCCCTCCCTGTTCATTCCGTGTCATCTAGCTTGGGTATTGGTTCCCACTAGTAATTGGAATGACGTTGTGGACTCTCCATGTCTTAGAAAATAAAATAAAATGTATGCTTACCTGATACATTTCTTTCTGGGCATGGAGAGTCCACGACCCCACCCTTTAGATTGGACAGTATTTTTTTCTAAACCTCAGGCACCTCTACACATTTGTGTTTATCTTCTTTTTCCATTTCCCTTCATCTGAATGACTGGGGGTTATGGGTAAGGGAAGTGAAACTTAACAACTTTGCTGTGGTGCTCTTTGCCACCTCCTGCTGGCCAGGAGTGAATATCCCACTAGTAATTGGAATGACGTTGTGGACTCTCCATGTCCGGAAATAAATTTATCAGGTAAGCATACATTTTATTTTTTGGTGGGTGAGGTTTTAAAGATAAGGTGATCAGGACTTTCTAGATAAACAAATACTTAAAATGGCTGCGGATAGGGGCATTCAGCTCTTTTTGGAACCATATTTATACGTTTAATGTATTTATTTATTTTTAAATCATAGTACATTTAAATAAGATTTGGCGTAATATTCCTCTTCTGAGGATGGATTTTCAAAAACCCAGGACCCTCTCCTCCTGAAGCAGTGGCAGAGGATTTGTCCTTTAATTTCAGGCTCAAGTATATGCATGCACTGTTACGGGAGGTAGTAAGTACTTTGAAGGTAGATAATTCTCCAACTTTGGACCAAAAGCCTTTTAAGAAAATTGCTAAATTCTTTAATGTGGATCCTAAACAGACTTCTATATTTCTGATCCTGAACGTTTCTGATCTAGTAATTATAGAATGGAATAAACCAAGTATTCCCTTTATTATGTCTGCCAAGTTCAAAACCATGTTTCCCCTCCCTTCTTCAAAATGAGAGGCCTGGGAAACTATTCCTAAGGTGGATGACACAATATCTAGTCTTTCTCAGCAAGGATCTGATGTATAGCTTATGTAGCTGCAGCTACTGTAGTCTGGGGAGACAAGCTTTCAGAGCTCGTTTCTGGCAAATCAACCCTGAAAGAGATCCAGGACAGTTTACAACTTTTAAAGAATGCCAACAGCTTTAATTGTGATGTAGACATGGAATTAATGTGGAGTGTTGCTATGGCTGTTTTGGCAAGGCATTCCTTATGCTCTTTAAAGGCAGACTTTCATTGTTTGGTCCTGGACTGTATGTAATTATTGCCACAGTCACTGAAGGTAAGGGAGTCTTCTTGCCACATGATAATAAAATCAATGGGTAAATATAGGTCCTCAGGATGTTTTAATTCCTTCTAGCAGTCCAAAAATCTATAAGCTTCCTTTACCCAATAATCGTGTTCTCCTAAAACTTCTTGGAAACTCAGCATTTCCTGGTCTGAATGAAGGTGCACCCCTATTCCAGAAAGGTGTAACAAACAACAAACTGCTTTCCTGACCGGGACACATCTTCTCCAGCATCAGGTGGAGTGCTTTTGTTTTAGAATAAAACAATGGCTGAGAGGCCTAAATCATTACAAACCCTTACTGGGAAACTAAAAGTAGATACAGTGTTTAAAAAAAGGCCAGGGGTAAGAGAGCAATGAGACTAAACGTAGTAG
Organism: Bombina bombina; assembly: GCF_027579735.1. Lineage (NCBI taxonomy): Eukaryota > Metazoa > Chordata > Amphibia > Anura > Bombinatoridae > Bombina > Bombina bombina. Next base: position 409,243,857 of record NC_069500.1, read on the forward strand.
ATGAACTCTCTATAGTACTTTAATCAGCTCGTACAAAACAAAACAACAATTAAGTACTAAAAAGTAACTATGTTTATAAATTTAAATATCAAAGTGTCAGGGTGCCAGGAATCAGACTGAGACGAGAAGTGCAAAAATAATCACACCTTTATTAATAGCAAAAAATAATAAAAAGTCCACAAGTCAAATAACAAGCCAGGAATCAAAACCAGAGCTGGTAGTCAGACGAGCCGAGTCATAAGCCAAAGCGAATAGTCAGACGAGCCGAGTCAGGAGTCAAAGCGAGTAGTCAGACGAGCCGGAATCAGGAACAAGGAGAACAGCAGAGTCAGGAACAAGCCAGGGATCAGGAACCAGGAGGGACGTCAGACAGCCAGGTAATACACAGGAGCTCTCTCTCACAAACAGGTCTGAGACAACGCAAGGGCAAAGCATACTGAACAGAGGCCCTTTAAATAATAAGTGATGACATCACAATTCTGAGACTGCATCCTGTCTCACACGGATAATGTACACCAGACTGGCCATAAAAGGGAGTGCAGGAAATGAGCAGCATCACACAGTATGCACCAGAGTCAGCAAGAGAGGTGAGTAAAATGGCTGCCAGCAGCACATGGCAAACAAGGCAGAGAAAAAACCCTGACACAAAGAAACACATACCTTTGTGAAAGTTTAGTCTCGCTATCCAGACGAAGACAAACTTACATAAATTACTTAAATGCAGATCTCCTGATAGCAGAGTAATCCAGGTAAAGGAATTCTAACTCATACAGTCCGGGTCAATGCCCCACAGAGAAAAGCAGCATAAAGTCATTTAACAAATACAGAGTCTACAAACAAACTAAAGTCATATACTGAGTCAGTCCAAAACAAGGGTTAATACAAAAGGGGAAGCAGAAGTCTAACCAGTATATCCAAGTAGTAGACTGCCAGAGTAAGAGGTAATAACTGAATACACAAGCAACCTCATGCTAAAAACACAGAATTATAAAGGCTACTAAAATTATGGCCTAATTGATCTTCTAGGCCTCCTTAAAGATACATTACGCATCAGGAACAGAAATCACTCTTTTAGACAAATACCTATCATTAAAACAGGTTTCTGGTAGGGTCAAATTGAATCTGTTTTGGGAGGTTTGTATAAGTCTGTTTAAGATCCCTGGGTTTTGGAAATCAATACTCAGGGCCCAGGGTATTGAAAAGTTTTAAATCAAAACCTCTTCAAGGAAGAGTTCTCCTGCCTTGAGATCTTCAAGATCCCAAAAAGGCCAAAGCCTTCCTGGTTTGTGTGACAGATTTTGAAACAATGCAAGTAATCACTTCCGTTCTAGCCTCAGAGCTGAACCATGGATTCTTTTCCAAACTCTTTATTGTTCAAAAAAAAGAGTGTACATTTTGGCCTGTATTGGATCTCAAAACATTAAACAAATTCAAGATGGAGACAAATTGCACTATTCTTTCTTTAGTGTAGTAGCATCATTTTATGCCTACCATCAACTTACATGATTCTTGTTTGCATTTTCCCATCCACAAAGCTCATGTCAAGTTTTGCCATTATAAACAGTCATGATCAATTCATGGCACTTCCATTTGGTCTTGGCGCCCAGGGTATTTACCAAAGTTCTAGTGGAATTATTGAACATAGTGCAAGTTCAGATAATTCTCTTCAGCTCCCTATCTAGATGTTATTCTGGTATAGCAGCCCACTGTACAGCTGGTTTTGACACACAAGCTGTTTTTCAACTTCTTTACAGTCATGTTTGGAGAATTACAGTCATGTTTGGAGCTCTTTAACTTTTCAAATGTATGTGCCATTCCAAGGATCAATCATTGACTTAGTGACTTTGTGTCTGTCTCTAACAGAACTATAAAGAATCAATCTGCACAAGGCATATGCTCAACTTCAACACAATGCCCTTCCTTCCATTTCTCAATGCATTGAAGTTGTGGGACTCATGGATCCATTTGCCAGTTTTTATCTTTAGCCTCTACTGTTGAAGCAATGCTTCAACAATGGAACAGAGTTTATGCGGACCTGCCCACGAAGATCTTAATAGATCAAAGGACCAGACTTTAACATGGTCGCAGACTTTCTAATCAATTGTGGAACAGAGTCTATGAGGATCTGCCTCAGGAGATCTTATTAGATTAAAAGACCAGTCTTTAACATGGCTGCATACTCACTAATCCCTTGTCCAGAAGACCTCTCTTCCCAGCCAGTATGGATGGTGATCACCACAGATGTCAGCCTAAAATTTGGGGAGCAGTCTGGAAGTTCCTGAGAGTGCAGGCAGTATGGCCTGGACAGGAGGTGAGGTTACTGATAAACATCCTGGAACTCCACGCATTCTTCAGGGCTCTTTAGAGTTGACTCAACATCAGGCAGGAATGTTCCTTAAAAGTTTTTTTCTTTACAAAATGCAGCTAGAGTTTCGACAAAAAAGATTGCCCTATCTTAACTACATATTACATAAAGGTGAGAATATGTTAGAAGAGGTAATTTCATGCAAACATTCATACTAATTTTATTGAAAAAAGAATGACCAGCTAAACGATACACACACACTTCTTTAATATAGCTTAAACTCTGTGTTAAATCCAAAAACAGCCTTTTGCTGTGATATGTTATGTGTTATGTAATAGAAGAGTTTTAATCTCTTTAATGTCAGGAGCTGAAATTGCAACGTAAATAATGTAAAGATATATTCTAATCTGAAGGAAAAGGCAAGAAGAGCGCAAAGCAAACAAATCTAAGTGCAGATTAAAAATTACATTTATTAACAGATATCCCTTTCCAAGAAAATAACTCACAGGATTAAAAGTATAAATATGCATAAAACAAAGTAGATATACGGCAAACCAGCTCCAGCGTCCGCAGGGCTGTAGACTCCTCCTCCCACCAAGCGTCTTGATTGATCCAGGGAGTGGGTGTGTGTACTTGTACAGACGACAAAGCCACTCCGGAGTTTGCAGGGCTGTATCCTCCTCCTTTCACCTGTACCCTGATTGGTGTGTCCTTTCCAACTATTGTAATGAAACGTACGTTGAGTGTTGTTGTTTTTAAACATTCCCTGTGAGGCTAATATTTTTTGTGACAGCATTACCGCTGTTTCATAACATGAGCCGAGGGTTTTTTATTTTCTGTTTTACTATTCTTTATATTATATATTTTACGAGTGCATATTCCAGCTTCTATACTTGGAGCCGGCTACTATATATCTAAAACTGCTTAGTGATTACGGCATTGTCAGCCGCTTAAGGACACACACACACTGGAGCGGCTTTGCCGTCCGTACAAGTACACACACCCACTCTCTGGACCAATCAAGACACTTGGTGGGAGGAGTCTACAGCTCTGCGGACACTGGAGGTGGTTTGCCGTACATCTACTTTGTTTTATGCATATTTATACTTTTAATCTTGTGAGTTATTTTCTTTGATAGTGACATCTGTTAATAAATGTCATTTTTAATCTGCACTTAGATGCGTTTAAGACTGGATACACATTCAAGACACGTATAAGAGACTATTATAGCCTGTATCGGACATTGAAAGGTACTATTTTGGACAAGTGTGTTCTTGTGTACATTGATCTGTGACTAAATTACTTTGTTGGATGTATTATGTTTAAATACGCTATTATCGTCTAACACAAGTTTAACAGCGCCTAGTATAACTGTTTATTTGTTTTTCATATTCTAATCTGAGACTAAGCTCCTTCTATAGCGGGAGCTGAACGTATTATAACTCTATGTGATATATTATTCCTTGACAGCAAAATGGTTGTATATTACATCAAAACACCAGAGTAAGCAACCTTATTGCGAAAGCGATATTTTGCGCTCCACTCGTAATCTGGCCCTATATAGTTAAAGCCTGTGACCCCTTTTACTATATATATTTTTTTTTATAGATTTTGCAATTTTTACTTTTTTCATTTTTTTTGAACAATGTAGAATTATATTAATTTGTATGGTTATGGGCATACTGTATTTCACCACTAATAGGCATAAATAATATGCCTATTAGTGATGCAATAAAATGTGCCCTTAAACATTGATGACTGTATTTTATTACTTTTTTTTTGCTGGTTACTTACTGAACAGTATTTAATATGTTAGCTTTGTTTATTTTATATTCGCACTGTATAATGAGTCAAGTGGGTGGTCAGTGATGTTTTTGAATCTGAGATTATCACTTTGTAAAAAAAATACCAGCCATGCTCATTAGCAAATATTAGCAAACATTATTGTACGGCATTACCCAGAAACTAAACCTGCCAGGACAAAAATGAAATAATTATTTATTTACAATTCGATTCCAACACACATGGCAAGAACTTACATTTTTATATTTATCCTTTTTTTTTAATCTTTATTATTGTAAAAATAAGTCAACACAGAATAACACTTGCAAAGTGTCAAAATAAGGCCAACAGTGAGGCTGGAGGTACCAAAATTGGAGAATCATAGGAAACAAATAAACATTGAATGGAGGGAGGATAGGAAGGGAAGGGGGGGGGCAGGCCCCAGAATATAATCCAAGAGTATAAAAATGAGGAGGGAAATAAGTGAGTGTGTTACAATAAAGTGTGCCGGAATAGGGCTACCCAGTCTTCCCATATGGATTCATAAAGATCTATTTTATTGAGGGTGAAGAAGATGCACCTTTCCATTGAATTAATATAGGCCATGATATCCAAGCTGGAACTCCAACTTGGGGGCTTGTCTTTTTTCCAACTTCTGGCTATGGCTAACTTAGTGGCAGTAAATAGGTAAATGCATAAAAAGCTCTGGTGCTTCGGGAGAGGGTGAAGGCCAATATGGAGCAGGGCTGTTTCGGGGGACCTTATAAGGCGAATGCCTAGCCTAGTTAATGTGGTTAATACCGTGGTCCATAGAGCACTGACTTTGGGGCATCCCCACCAAATGTGGAGGGAGTCACCTGACAAACCGCAAGCTCTCCAACAGAGAGGAGCAGAAATCAGGCCCAATTTAAAAAGTCTCATCGGGACAAAATACCAATGTGCAAGCAATTTGTAAAACGTTTCGAATAAGGTCGTACAGTGTATGGCTTTAGAGGGGAGGTCAAAAGCTTTGGCCCAAATTTGTGGAGGGAAGGTGGTGTGAAATACATCCTCCCATTTCAGGAGATGGGAGGCTTTATCTATAGGGATCGCCCCTTCCATCATCAAGTAGTGTTGAGACATAGGTTTATGTTGTTTTCCCCCCCCCCCTTGCCACCTGGCTTCCCACGGGGGGTCAAGGGGTGGGGAGCTGACGTGGAGAATCCCCAAGCTCCAAGGATGCTCTTGAATCTGGTAAATTCAAACTGTAAACTGGTAGGGGCAGGTCGAGAGCCTGCGAGTTGGGCCAAGGAGAGGAATTGATTTTGGGAATTAGGGCACACTAAGTCTCTAAACTGAGCTATCCCTAGGTTAGACCAGGTGTTAGGGTGGGAATCTGGGAGACCAAGCAGTAGGCCCGTAACAGAAGGATAGGTGATGGGTGTGGAGCAACCCCTGGATTGTGTCTGAGCTTGTCCCAAGTGAGTAGGCACTCCATGACGATTTGCGGCAGTGAGGGGGGGTCCAGATTAGGTCCCGGGGATGAACATGGTTGAGTAGAGACGCCTGCTCAAGAGCACTCCATTTACTAGTGGGTCTAACGACACCCCATTGTGAAATATGGATTAACATTGCGGCTTCATATTTATATTTATCCTTTATTATCTATATTGACTTGAACCTTAAAAATGAGTAGTCAGTAAAATACCAGCAGCTCTAGTCCCAGCGTATTATTGATTTTTATTTCCCTTTAAAGTGATGTATTGTATTTGATTGTTTCATCTGAAAGAGGCAATTTCAACAATATATATTTCCAAATGTATTTTTTTTTATTGAAACTTGTGTTCCTGTCCTGAATAAAGTTTTATTGTAACTCTTGCCATGGTGTTGTTCCTTGCCACCAGTAGTGAAGAAACAGAAGCATTTGTATTTTTTAAACAATGAGGATAATTAGGATGGATGAAACCCATAACCGCTTTTTACATAAAGGGACATGAAACTCATTTTTTTCCCCTCTTTCATGATTTAGATAGAGCATGCAATTTTAAACAACATTCCAATTCACGTCTATTATCTAATTAGCTTCATTCTCTTGATATCCTTTGTTGAAAAGCATAACTAAATAAACTCAGTAGCTGCTGATTGGTGTGATTGGCTCACCCATGTGCATTGCTATTTCTTCAACAAATGATATCTGAAAAATTAAGTAAATTAAATAAAGTAATAGAAGTAAATAGGAATGTTGTTTAAAATTGTATTCTCTGGGGGGCGGAGTTAGCCGCTGAGCTGTGCGGACATGTGTGTGCGGAGCTCCTAAGCCAGATAATTGTAAAGAGTGCCTATAACAGATAATTTTGCGGAATCCAGGTCCAAAACTTCTTGTGGACTACTAGGGGTCAATATATCCTAACAAGGCATCTAGCCTTACCCACCCTGCTGGACTCTGGTGCTAAGTTTATAAGCGGCATAGCTGCAGTGGAGAGATCGGGCCGCCATTGAGTGTTACCTGAGGATCTGGGGTTCTACCCCGACTGTTGCAACTGCTGCCCTGTTTGCTTAGACCCCTCGTCCTCACTCGCACACTATCACTACACAGGCGCACCTCGGCAGACACGACCGGAATCCCAGCCTTACCCTACTATTACAGTTACTGCCTTACTCCGGAGGGTCGGGGCTCCGCTCCGGAGTATCTGTTCCAGACTGCCCTAGATTGATCGCACCAGAGACCAAGTCTCACTCTACTGCACCGCTCCGGAGGGTCGGGGATCCGCTCCGGAGCACCCCGCTGCTGGCTGCTGTTGTTGTTGGGGTGAGACTATCCTCCATCTTGGGACCCTTTCAGCCTACCCTCTAAGACCTGAGAGAACGCAGATCTGTACCTATTTAAGGCGTCCACACTTACCTTAGTGCCTCACAGAGAGATCAACGGTCCCTGAGCCTTTGCGGGTGTTTTCGGTCCCTGGGGACCCACTGCTGTCCTGACCGGGCCCTGTTTGCAGCAGGCCTTAGAAATAAGGCGCGAACTTCCTCCATCTTGGGGCCTCCTCACCACCTCATCTGCTGGGAACACAGCCTTCTGCTTCCGAGACCTCTACAAAGTTTCATCAACCCTGCAACGTAAAGTACCTTGCTGCAGGAATTGGGTAAGATCTGGACAGTTTGATTGCCCCTCATAAGACCCTGGTGAGTAAGCTGCACACACTTTTCCTAATAGCAGCTTTGAACTATAGGAGACATTCCTTTTGCAGGGACACTAACTTTGCACACATCAGCTTGAGTGAAGCACAACTACTGGGACATATTCCACTATTCCTGCTTTTTTGGCCCTGTGCCACCCTAAACAGCCAGTATATGTTGCATGAAAAACTGCAGTAACACCACTTTATGTTTCTGGGGCCCTGTCCAGTACAGCGGGACTTTTTAGCTTAAGTGACCCTTTCGTGCTAACTTATCGCTGCTGCGTCAGCTCAGGTGTCCTTGGGCCTTAGCTCAGGGTGGAGTGTTGTGCTATTTTATCATCTGCCTAACCATATTTATTATCCACAGGTTGTTGATTGACATAACTGTGCCAGGTTTTCTGACCCAAAGTTGAGTTTTTCATTGCCTTACTGTTTACCTAACAACGTATATTCCCTATAGGTTGCCTTTCTTACAGTAACTGCACATTCTATTTAGGTAGATTGATATAGCCTGAAAGGTTTTATCCCTCAAGACTCACCCTTTCTGGCCTAGCTAGTCTAGGCTGGTCAGCTCCACTCCCCCTTTCCCCTTCCTTCGGGTCGTATCCCTCTTCCCTGAGTCGAGAGGGAATTTTGGTAGCCGTGTGCGACATATACGCCCAATAGTGGTGCAGGCCATAACAATTCTGTTCTGATGTAAAGTACTTTATGAATATGTAGGTCTCCCTTTGATGCCAAGACCCCAGTCAGCCTGATTGCAGCTGATCATTATAGTGCTATCTTGTACTTATAACCTTGCTGAATACCCATGCAGACACACAAAATGCCTCAAACCTTCAAAAGAAAACAAAAGTCCCTTAGCACTCCTAAACGCACAGTGGTGGATCATTTTAGCAAGCCCCCCTCTGGATCTCAGGTTGGTTCTGATGAGGAACTCACAGACGCCAGCAGTTCAACTGAGACCCCTGGGGAGACTGCCCTGATCCGGTCAGTGGGGCGCTCCTTACGTGCTGAAAAGGAGGTCAACAATAATCTTATGGACTCTATCACTGCGCTCCTGGCCTCGCATCATGATTCACTTTCAAAGAAATTTGAGAAGAGCCACACAGACCTGAAACGTGACATAGCTACCATAAGTGAGCGTACTGACACTATAGAGTGGAAGCAAGAAGACTTAATGATTGACCATACCAACTTACTTGGTTACTCCCAGTGCTTAGCTGAACAAATTACGGACCTTGAGGTCAAATTGGCCGACCTAGAGGACCGCACCCGGCGTAACAATATCCGGGTGAATGGTATCCCGGAGACTATCTCCCCTCAGGACCTGGATAAATACCTTCGAGAGATGTTTACTGCAATCATTGGCCCTGAGGAAGGTCAAGAAATGTTGATAGATCGAGCGCATAGGGCGCTGAGACCCAGATCAGTGGAGGGTGATAAACCAAGGGACGTCATAGCTCGGCTACACTACTACACCTTCAGGGACAAATTACTCCGGGCCCTCTCAGGCGGTAGAAACCTCCCGGGCCAATATTCAGATATCCAAATCTACCAAGATCTCTCCCCACACACCCTCCAGTTACGGCGCCACTATCAAGCCTACACTAAATTGATGAGGGATAAAGCCTTAAAGTACAGGTGGGGATTTCCTGTAAAACTTCACATAACTAAAGATGGTCACCAATTTACAGCCTCCTCCCCACAACAGGCCAGAGAACTCATGCAAAGATGGGACTTGTTGCCACCGGATCCACCTGATACTCAACACCATAAAGACCCTACCAGAGGACTGAGAGCCTCTGCCTCAGAGTGGCGGCCTCTCCCCCAAAGAGTGGGTAGTGCCCTTAAAAAGCCTCCACACCAACCAGGCAAAACCACGTCTATGAGTAGTATTGCTGCTGAGCCCCCCACAACATGAGTCCCTCCTTACTCAGTACCCCACACCACATAATGTGCAGGGAGCTATCATACTCCTCTTTGAAGGTTTAGATATCTCCCCCTGGAGTTATCTCTTTTCCCCTATTGCTATCTAAAACAAATGAGCATGGATAATTCAGCACTTTTTCCTGTTGGGTCTCTTCTCCTCTATATTTATCTTTGTATATTCAAATATATTGAAAGTTGGTAATGTTTTATGCCTGTTGAGTTACGTTCATGTTGCACGAGGTTCATCACATGATTTAGGTAATGTAACATTATTGTGTAACAAATGTGTGAATTTGTCAAGACAGCACTATCACCACTGTTTACTGTTTGCTTACTGTTCCCTGAGATTCAGGTGTGACTTGTATATTCAAATATATTGAAAGTTGGTAATGTTTTATGCCTGTTTAGTTACGTCCATGTTACACGAGGTTCATTGCATGATTTAGGTAATGTGACATATAACACACAGATAGAAGATACCCAACATAAGTTCAGACTTGAAGCACGAGCCACAATGGCTGACTGGGGTCAGGCTTCGCACGCCGGCCTCCCTCCCACCCTAATAGTTGTGATCTTTTACTACTGCTAGTAAGAGCACTCATTGAGATAGTGTATTATACACATCACTACACCTCCTGACGGTTCTCCCCGCATTGCATACATTCCGTAGAGAACGAGTTGAGCTCACCCCCCCTCCCACTCTTGTCATTCCTTCCCCCTCTCTCCCCTTCCTTTGATCCATAACTAATTATTTCTATCCTGCCCCCCCTTATCAGGTTTTTAGGGGACTTGGACCCTATTGGCCCCATGGCACCCATCACTGTGGCCACCCTTAATACCCAGGGATTAAATTCCCCTACTAAGCGAAGCCTCCTTTTCAATTACTTGACCTCCCATAAATTGCATATTGTGTTCCTTCAGGAGACACATTGGGACAACAAAGTTAGACCATTCCGTAACCCAGCCCATTACCCCATTTGCGTAGCGGCTTCTTTCACAGAGAAAAAGAAAGGAGTGGCGATCCTGATTCACAGGGATGTCTGTTGTACTATTGAATATATTGATCGAGACCCCGAGGGTAGATACCTGATCCTGGTCTGCTCTCTGAATGGAATACTTTATACATTGGCCTCCATCTATACTCCAAACACCAAACAAGTACCATTCTTGAGGAAATTTTTAAGGAGCCTGGGCGAAGTTAGGAAGGCCACTTACTGATAGGAGGGGATCTGAATCTAGTTTGGGACCCTACTCTAGACAAAAAGACCCCCAAAGCATGCCCCACTGACCGAAGCCTCAATACCCAATCCAATGCGCTGCGCAGGCTTATGTACCAACATGGCCTCTATGACATCTGGAGGTGCCTAGCCCCAACTGACCGAGATTGCACACATTACTCTAAACCACATAATTCCTATTCTAGGATTGATTATTTGCTCTGTGATTCTTGGACTTTAGACCAATTTTGTGCCCCGCGTATACGACCGTGTCCCTGGTCTGACCATGACCTGGTCAGTGCTGGGTGCTCGTTGCTGCGCCCCCCTGATAGTAGACCCTCCTGGAGGCTTCCGGACCAGTTTCTCTCGGAAGGGGAGATCCCCCAACTTGTTGAGACCATCTCTGAGTTTCTGAGGCACAATGACACGGGAGACACGAGCCAGGAAATTTTGTGGGCCTCACTTAAAGCTTACCTTAGGGGGCACTTTATGAAAAAAAGTGCCCTGTTGAAATCTAAGAGTAATATTCCCCTCGCGAAATTATATGCTGAATTGAGACACATTGAACTGAGCAATAAAAACTCCCCTATTCCCGCCCTAGCCGATCGGGTAGGCACCATTAGAGATCAGATTAACAAGAGAGAGCAGCTTCGTGTCCAAGCAAACTTGCTACGACTTAGGCAGTTATACTTTTATAAAGGGAACAAAGCTGATAGATTGCTCGCCCGTAAGCTCAGGGACCGTGCGGTCCAAGCTAGAATCCCTCTGATTTCTTCAGCAAAGGGGGCAGTCCACTCCCCAAGGGACATAGGGAAGGCATTTGCTGACTATTATGCCTCCCTATATAACCTGAAAAATTATTTCCTGGGAGCTGGCGCCCAAAGAGCAGCAATCCAGCAGTTTCTTGCGCAGTTGGACCTTCCCTCCTTAGATGTAGATTCGGTCGATGACCTGATTGCCCCGCTTACTCAAGAGGAAGTTAAGACAGCTATCCTTGCCCTAAAGCCCCACAAGGCGCCGGGTCCAAATGGTTTTACGGGTCTATTTTTTTTTTTATTTAATTATTTTTATTGAGGAAATAGTAAATGCATTAACATAGCATAGTAAAGGCATAACGAAAAAAAATAATAATATACCAGGCTTATACAATAATATTTATATTCCTCGCTTTTTAGCCCCCTAATTTAGAGATATAGGTCACTCTTGGACCATATTTATTATTATGATTTGAGTCCAGGGGTAACTTAGAGCAAAAGTTAAAATGAAAACATAAAGAAAAATTTGCATCTGATAAAGAAAATACCAATTGAACAATCAGTGACATTATAGATGCATAAACCAAAACTGAGTGCGCACACAACATAAAATTCACAGCGTTGAACCTCTAAAACTTGTCATTTTGTTTAATAAACACAATCATTCCAGATAAAACCTTTGTATGTTAAACAAGGTTTATAGCTATATGAGCAATATCCTGTGATGTGTGGTGTTATGTCAACAAACCCTGCTTTAGGCATCAGTTAGAACTCAGTTCTTGGTACCCACCGATATTTAATTTTAATTGGAATCCCACCCGTGACCTCGGCCGTTGGCCACGAGAAGGACCCCCACGTTGTTACCTCCCCTCGTGCTAAAGTTATATGTTTTAAGAAGCCCCTGATCTTTACTCAAAGTATAACATTTTAAATATCTCCCCAGAGGCCCCCCACTAACCTCCGCAGGAAACTCTCCAATGTTTATAAGGGCATTTAAGAGAGAGGAGGCTGATGGAAGTGCAATTCTATACTGCTATTAAAAGTGTATCATTGACATTTATATATTATTTTCATGGTAATACTTGAAATGAGAGTATAGGTTACAGTATGCAATCACTAATTATAACATTATATAAAACATACAATATTCAAACATGTAGAGAGAAACAGGCTGAGTCAAAAAACGTTTACCCAGCAGAGCAGGACGTAACATGGCTTTTCTAACTTATTGCTAATACCGCATCCAGGGATCCAAGCGGATCCAGCTTGACAACTGTCTGTTAGAGTTCCTTTTGTTAAGGTGGAGAGATACGTTCCCCCCTGGGAGGAAAGCAGTTATCCTTCCATCTGTTGGCTTATTTACCGGCAGGTTGTGGCTCATAAAGCTCAGAGGAGTGTTTACGGTAGTCCAGGGGTCCCTTCTGAATTCACAGTGCAGCTTTCTGTTCAGTGAAGCCTTGTCTATCGGCTCAACCACATGGGTCAGATCGGTAGGTTTTATTGCTGAGGATATAGCTGCATATTGATCCGTTGTGCCAGAAGAATAATGTTCAGATGGTAAGTGAGCGTTGAGGGCTAGAGCAGCATTGGCGGCTGTTTGTTTAAAGTTAGTCGGAGGTGAACCGTCAATCCGTGCCACGTGGAGTGATGTTAATGCAGGGAGTAATGTCAGATCTTTGTATGAAGTTCTCTGCTGGAGAGATGCCACGGGAGCGCTCATTGCCGCGGCCCCATCTCCCAGAGAGGCTGTAATAGGGGTTCCTTCTGCAGTCACCGTACTATGGGACGCCATCTGCTTGTCTTTTAGATAGTCCCATGGGGCTCTCTGAAGTAGGTTCATTAAGCGGGTCTCCAGTCTTTCCAGAATGCAATCTATACGAGTTAGCGGGCCATATTCTCTCTCGGCAGCCATGTTTTGTTTTTTTTCGTTTCTCTCCACGACTTTTCTATTTTATTTGATGCTTATTGTTCAACAGCTCAGTGATAGTATAGAGGGTTATTGTTGTTTTGTTGTCTGCACAGCCAGTTCCGGCCAAATACCTCGGGGCCTCCGAGGGGGTAGCGCTGCCTGTAACGAGCCGCCGCTCCAGGCCTTATTTGCCCAATCTTGCTCTCCGGCGTCAAAAATACAGTTAATGGCTGAGTCTCAGTGAAATTAGCTGTTTGGTCACCAGATTCACTGTAAAAGGTATCCTTTATCAGCGGATTTGGGATTCTCAGCCGGAGCACTAAAGATATGCGACCACTTCGGATCACAGCTTGGACACGCCCCCTTACGGGTCTATTTTATCATACTTTTGCTCACCTGCTTTCACCTGTCTTGCTTCGCCTTTATCAGGAGGTTGTGGAGACGGGAGTCTTCCTCCCCGAATTTCTGGAGGCTAGTATCCTGACCATTCCCAAAGAGGGAAATGATCTCTTGCTCTGCGAGAGCTACCGGCCTATCTCGCTAATTAATGTAGACGTGAAAGTCTATGCTAAGATCCTAGCAACCAGACTTGGGAAACATCTGCCCACACTGGTCCATTTGGACCAAGTGGGATTTATCCAGGGTAGGCAGGGTACAGATAACACCCGTAGACTACTAAACATCTTTATGGAAGCGGCGGATATGGGGCTACCCCTCCTTACCCTGTCCATAGACGCGGAAAAAACGTTTGACAGGGTGGGGTGGGACTACATGTTTTGCGTCCTGGACCGCTTCGGAATCCCTCCAATGTTTCGTACAGCTGTTGTAGCCCTTTACTCCTCGCCGACGGCTGTGATCAAAGGTCTGGGCTTCTGTTCCCCTAAAATTACCATCAGAAATGGGACCAGACAAGGGTGCCCCCTGTCCCCACTCCTCTTTGCACTGGTTATGGAACCGCTAGCAGAGGCAATCAGAGAGAACCCTAGGGTTCAGGGCCTTCAGATCCATGATACCCATCAGAAGCTAGCGCTCTTCGCTGATGACCTCACATTGTTTTTAACGAATCCGCTGGAATCGCTCCCTCCCCTCCTGGAGATTATTGACACCTTTGGTAGAATATCGAACTATAAGATTAATGTCTCTAAGACTGAGGCCTATACGATACATGTCGGGCAGGCTGAACAGAGATGCCTTAGACGGTATTACTCATTCAGGTGGTCAGTGGACGGGATTAGACACTTGGGGGTCTTCCTATCCCATGGGAAGGATATAGTGATACAGGAAAATTATGCTACTCTGCTAAGGGAGGTTGAGAGCAGGTTGAAATCAAAGAAATATGAGGAAATCTCTTGTACGGGCAGAATTGCCGCATTAAAAATGATGATCCTTCCCAAGTTAACTTACATCATGCGGTGTATCCCTATCCCAGTGCCGGAGCGGATCCTGAGCGGCTTCCAAGCATCATTTAATTCCTATGTTTGGGCGAACAAGCGGCCGAGAGTGGCAGCGGCCACACTTAAGGCTCCGGTAATCCGAGGTGGACTGGGTTTACCCAACGTCCAACTATACTATCAGGCGACCATGATTTTGCATGTTTCAGCGTGGGGACCAGCCCTACCCCCCACAAGATGGAGGGAGCTAGAACAGGCTTCCCTGCCTGCATACACTGAACTCTCAGACCTACTTTGGGTCCCCCCGCACTTAGCTTCACGAATACCTGTCTCTAACCAACTCATCAAAGGCTGTCAAACAGCCTGGTTCCAACTGCGGCACAACCAGTTGATAGCCCCACACCCATCTCCCATTCACCCGGTCGCGTCACTCCTACAAGGGCTGCCGAATGTCCGACTAGCCCTCTGGAAGACCCTTGAGATCATTACTTTAAGCGACTTCTACTTAAATGAGAAACTTCTCTCAGCCCAAGATATGATAGTCAGGTTTGGCATCCCTCGTCGCATGGAATTTGATCTTATGAGACTTAGATCCTTCATGAAAGCCTGGGGATTTCTGACCGACAAGATCAGGACCCCCACCATCTGGGAGATCAGATGGAAAGCAAATTTGCAACTATACAAACCCCTTACCGCCCACTACAAATCCCTCCTATGGCCTCCCACCCTTATAAAAACAAGACATATGACCTCCTGGGAAACTGAATTAAGACTGACTTGCACGTCCCAAGACTGGTCCAGGGCGATACAGTTGACTAAATCTGCACTACATTGTGCCACGATGTACGAACTTTACTTTAAGATTATTACCAGATGGCATCTAGTGCCGACCAAGCTTCGGACTCTGTACCCTGCACACTCACCCCTATGTTGGAGAGGGTGTGGTGAGATTGGCACCCCGCTTCATGTGTGGTGGTCATGTGACAGACTCCGACCACTTTGGTCTAAGACTTCTGCGACCTGTGCGGCCCTAGAGCTCCCGACGCCAGATAATCCAGGCCTAGCCCTCCTACATATCGGGGTAAAGAAAATACCGAAACATAAGCGATACTTGTTAGTCTACCTATTGACATCTGTCAAGATGTTAATAGCAAGGAACTGGAAGAAACAGCATCCCCCAAGATGGCAAGCTGTGGTCGACTACCTGAACTACATTAAATCCATGGAAGACTATGTCTTCCGGATGCAACGCCAACCTGACCTCTTCAGCCAAATCTGGGAGCCCTGGGAGGCTCACATTAAACAGACCCCTTGACCTGCTTTTGATCATGACCCTACCTGGACTGAGAGGAAGCACCTTGCTGTGATTGAGACTGAGGTGCCCGCCCATAGAATTCCCCCCTCCCCGCTCTGATACCCTCCCTCCCTTCTCTCCCATCCCCCCTTCTCATAGGGGTGTGAGTGAACTAGTCTCACCCCCTAATTTTTAAACATATATACTATGTATGCCTAGTATCCCCTCCTCACGACTGTCAGGCCTACTAGGTGTGGCATTTATTGCTGCACGACACTTTAAACATAAAAACTTAAATATTCCTATAGAATAGCCAAAACAACCAAGACACACAGATACACGCTAGGGTATGTTTAAATACTCCTTCTGACTTCTTTATTATGTGCATTGATTTCCTGCTAATGTTATTCCTTCTATGCCTAATCGTGTATATTTTCGTTCATAACTATGTCAAAAGATAATTGCGTTGTTAAATGGTTTCTGTACTATATTTGCCAATAAAAATTTTATTTAAAAAAAAAAATTGTATTCTCTGACCCTTTAATATTTTTTGGGCAAAAAATAAATGCTGCTCTTTTATATATGTAATTTTTACTATGATTTCATCCATATTTATCATTTTATGTACTCATAAAATTAATAAAGAGAAATACACATAATTGCTGCCTTATACATAAAAATGCAAAAACCATGCTTTGAAAGCAAAATATATTTTATATGGCATTCATTTTATTATACATTCCATAACCTCAGAATTTAGTAAATGTTACTTGTTCATATCTAACATTCCTTTTAGAGCAGAAAAAATAATTAGTCTGCATATTTATCTGGACCAGGGAAAATATGTAAGTAAGCTAATGGACCCATATTAATAAATAAAACGTCTGAGGTTATTTGACCTGAGTTTAAAATAATAACAATTATGACTATAATAATAATAATAATACTAAGTGGTTGAAGCAAATATATAATGGTTAATATATTTAGCTTACTGACCGTAATAACCTAGAGAATGACATTCTACATAATTGGATTTACAATGAGAATAGCACACATGGAGAAACTTCAATGATGTTCACCCACGGCTCTGAAGAGCTAGACAGATGGATGCTATGGGTGCATAAACTGTCTATTCTATTAGGAACAATGCTGTTTTCTAGATTGGTCTGGTCAGTGAACTGAACACAAACAAGAGCATACAATAATAGAATTAGATCATTTGATTATTGATAATTTCTTACAGCTCAGTTAGCTAAAAGCTTTATTTCAGGAAAAGTCGGTTTTATACTCTGTTGTGTGTAGACTTTTTTTTTATTTGAGCCCATACATATATTGCAGCAGTATAGTCGTTTGAAGAGATTGCTTAATGCTTTGAATGGGTTTTCTTAGCATTTTCAAATTTGAAACCATTTAAATTCATTAAACATTGATTAGAAAAAAACATAATTTATGCTTACCTGATTAATTCATTTCTTTCATGGTGGTGAGAGTCCATGATCCATTACTCATGGTAATTACTCTTTTCTACCACTAGGAGGAGGCAAATATTCCCATACCCCAAGAGCCCTATAAATTTCATCACACCTCAAATAACTCATTCTAATGTATAGGCAAGCAAGTGAGGTAAGAAAATGGGATAAGAGCTAAAAAAAGGAGCATGGAAAAAGGATGTGCTGGAAAAATCTAACCCCCAAAAACAAAGGGTCTCTTGGACTTTCACCACTATGAAAGAAATTAATTTGTCAGGTAAGCATAAATTATGTTTCTTTCATGTAACTGGCAAGAGTCCATGAGCTAGTGACGTATGGGATATACAATCCTACCAGGAGGGGCAAAGTTTCCCAAACCTCAAAATGCCTATAAATACACCCCTCACCATACCCACAATTCAGTTTTACAAACTTTGACTCCTATGGAGGTGGTGAAGTAAGTTTGTGCTAAGATTTCTACATTGATATGCGCTTCTCAGCATTTTGAAGCCCGATTCCTCTCAGAGTACAGCGAATGTCAGAGGGACGTGGAGAGTATCACCTATTAAGTGCAATGATTTTCCTAACGGGGGTCTTTTTCATAGGTTCTCTGTTATCGGTCATAGAGATTCATCTCCTACCTCCCTTTTCAGATCGACGATCTACTCTCATATACCATTACCTCTACTGATAACTGTTTCAGTACTGGTTTGGCTATCTGCTATATGTGGATGGGTGTCTTTGGGTAAGTATGTTTTTATTACTTAAGACACCTCAGCTATGGTTTTGGCACTTTATGCATTTATATAAAGTTCTAAATATATGTATTGTACTTATATTTGCCATGAGTCAGGTTCATGTATTTCCTTTTGCAGATTGTCAGTTTCATATTTGGGGAAAGTTAATATTAAAAAATATTTTTTTCTTACCTGGGGTTTAGTCTTTTTTTTCAATTGACTACTTTGTTTCAAATTGCGGGCTGACTTAGGCTCGCGGGTGCGCCAAATGCTACACTTTATTGCGTAATTCTTGGAGCGAGAATTTTTTAGCGTGAAAGCACGTCCATTGACGCAAGTTCGTCATTTCCGGCGTCGTAATTGACGCAGAGGTTTCACACAGGGTTGTGTCGTTAGTGACGCGAGTGTGTCATTTCCGGACATGGTTGGCGGCAAAAAAAATGTAAGTTACGTTGTGTGTCATACTTGGCGCCAAATTTTTTTCATTATTTATTTGCCCCATTGCTGTTTGCTTCTTGCCTTTTTCTATGTCAGAGGGCTATGCTATTTTCATTTTTTCCCATTCCTGAAACTGCCATATAAGGAAATTGATCATTTTGCTTTATATGTTGTTTTTTCTTTTACATTCTGCAAGCTGTCTCAATCTGATCCTGCCTCAGAAGTATTTGTTGAAAGTTTGCTTTGATTATATCTCCTAATGTCATTTGTATTAGTTGCCATGATAAACTTTTACATGCAGATAGTGTGACCATCAGTAATAGTACATTGCTGGTTGCAGTTCCTTCAACTTCTAATGTACATGATATACCTATGAATTTTAAAGAATTTGTTACTGATTCTATTCAGAAGGCTTTGTCTGCATTTCTGCCTTCTAATAAGCGTAAGAGGTCTTTTAAAACTTCTCATAAAGTTGATGAAATTTCAAATGACCGACAACATAATGAATTATCCACCTCTGATGAGGATCTATCTGATTCAGAAGATCCTTCCTCAGATATTGACACTGACAAATCTACTTATTTATTTAAAATGGAGTATATGCATTCTTTGTTAAAAGAAGTGTTAATTACTTTGGATACTGAGGAAGCTAGTCCTCTTGATATTAAAACCAGTAAACGTTTAAATTCTGTTTTTAAACCTCCTGTGGTTACTCCAGAGGTTTTTCCTATTCCTGATGCTATTTCTGATATGATTTCTAAGGATTGGAATAAGCCGGGTACTCCTTTTAATCCTTCTGCAAAGTTTAAAAAATTGTATCCTTTACCAACAATTTCAATAGAGTTTTGGGAAAAGATCCCCAAAGTTGATGGGGCTATTTCTACTCTTGCTAAACGAACCACTATTCCTATGCAAGATAGTACTTCCTTTAAAGATCCTTTAGATAGGAAGCTTGAATCTTATCTAAGGAAAGCCTATTTATATTCAGGACATCTTCTTAGGCCTGCAATTTCTTTGGCTGATGTTACAGCTGCTTCAACTTTTTGGTTGGAGAATTTAGCGCAACAAAAATTGGATTCTGACTTATATAGCATTGTTAGTTTACTACAACATACTAATCATTTTATTTGTGATGCAATTTTTGATATTATCAAAATTGATGTTAGATCCATGTCTTTAGCTAGAAGAGCTTTGTGGCTTAAATCTTAGAATGCTGATATGACATCTAAGTCTAGATTACAATCTCTTTCTTGCCAAGGTAATAATTCATTTGGTTCTAATCGTTTTCGTTCCTTTCGTCAAAATAGGGAACAAAAAACCTAATCCTTCACCCAAGGAAACTGTTTCCAATTGCAAGCCTTCCTCAAATTGGATTAAATCCAAGCCTTTTAAGAAACCAAAGTCAGCCCCTAAGTCCGCATGAAGGTGCGGCCCTCATTCCAGCTCAGCTGGTAGGGGGCAGATTAAGGTTTTTCAAGGATGTTTGGGCAAATTCTGTCCAAAATAAATGGATTCAGAGCATTGTCTCTCGGGGGTACCAAATAGGATTCAGAGTAAGACCTCCTGTGAGAAGATTTTTTCTCTCACGCATCCCAGTAAATCCAGTAAAAGCTCAGGCTTTCCTGAAGTGTGTTTCAGACCTGGAGGTTTCAGGGGTAATCATGCCGGTTCCTTTTCAGGAACAAGGTCTGGGGTTTTATTCAAATCTATTCATTGTCCCAAAGAAAGAAAATTCATTCAGACCAGTTCTGGATCTGAAAATTTTGAATCGTTATGTAAGAGTACCAACTTTCAAGATGGTTACTATAAGGACTATTCTGCCTTTTGTTCAGCAAGGACATTATATGTCTACAATAGACTTGCAGGATGCTTACCTTCATATTCCGATTCATCCAGAACATTATCAGTTCCTGAGAATCTCTTTTCTAGACAAGCATTACCAATTTGTTGCTCTTCCATTTGGCCTAGCAACAGCTCCAATAATCTTTTCAAAGGTTATGGGTGCCCTACTCTCTGTAATCAGAGAACAGGGTATTGCGGTGTTTCCTTATTTGGACGATATCTTGGTACTAGCTCAGTCTCTACGTTATGCAGAATCTCACACGAATCAACTAGTGTTGTTTCTTTGAAAACATGGTTGGAGGATCAATTTACCAAAGTTTCTTGATTCCTAAGACAAGGGTCACCTTTTTAGGTTTCCAGATAGATTAAGTGTCAATGACTCTGTCTCTAACAAACAAGAGACGTTTGAAATTGGTTGCAGCATGTCGGCACCTTCAGTCTCAGTCATTCCCTTCAGTGGCTATGTGCATGCAAGTTTTAGGCCTCATGACTGCAGCATTGGACGCGATTCCTTTTGCTCGTTTTCACATGAGACCTCTCCAGCTTTGTATGCTGAATCAATGGTGCCGGGATTATACAAATATATCACAATTAATATCCTTAAATCCCAATGTTCGACACTCTCTGACGTGGTGGTTAAATCACCAGCGTTTAGTTCAAGGGGCCTCTTTTGTTCGGCCAAGTCTTTCAGGTTGGGGAGCTGTCTGGGGATCTCTGACAGCACAAGGGGTTTGGAAATCTCAAGAGGCGAGATTACCAATCAATATTTTAGAACTCCGTGCAATTCTCAGAGCTCTTCAGTTTTGGCCTCTGTTGAAGAGAGAACCGTTCATTTGTTTTCAGACAGACTCACAGTACCCAAGCTATGAAAAAAGTATCTCGGATACTTGTTTGGGCGGAATCCAGCTCCTGTCTAATTTCTGCGGTTCATATCCCAGGTGTAGACAATTGGGAGGCGGATTATCTCAGCCGTCAGACTTTACATCCAGGGGAGTGGTCTCTCCATCCGGATGTGTTTTCTCAGATTGTTCAGATGTGGGGTCTTCCAGAAATAGATCTGATGGGTTCTCATCTAAACAAGAAATTTCCTAGATACCTGTCCAGGTCCAGGGATTCTCAGGCGGAAGCAGTGGATGGGCTGACACTTCCTTGGTGTTATCAACCTGCTTATATCTTCCCACCATTCTTCTTCCAAGAGTGATCTCCAAAATCATCATGGAACAATCATTTGTGTTGCTGGTGGCTCCAGCATGGCCCCACAGGTTTTGGTATGCAGATCTTGTTCGGATGTCCAGTTGCCAACCTTGGCCACTTCCGTTAAGGCCGGACCTACTGTCTCAAGGTCCATTTTTCCATCAGGATCTCAAATCATTAAATTTGAAGGTATGGAGATTGAACGCTTAGTGCTAAGTCATAGAGGTTTCTCTGACTCAGTAATTAATACTATGTTACAAGCTTGTAAATCTGTCTCTAGAAAGATTTATTATCGAGTTTGGAAGACTTACATTTCATGGTGTTCTTCTCATAAATTTTCTTGCCATTCTTTTAGAATTCCTAGAATTTTACAGTTTCTTCAAGATGGTTTGGTTAAAGGTTTGTCTGCAAGTACTTTGAAGGGACAAATCTCTGCTCTTTCTGTTTTATTTCACAGAAAGATTGCTACTCTTCCTGATATTCACTGTTTTGTACAGGCTTTAGTTCGTATTAAGCCTGTCAATAAATCAATTTCTCCTCCTTGGAGTCTTAATTTGGTTTTGAGGGCGTTACAGGCTCCTCCATTTGAGCCTACGCACTCTTTGGACATTAAACTAATTTCTTGGAAAGTGTTGTTCCTTTTGGCCATCTCTTCTGCTAGAAGAGTTTCTGAGCTTTCTGCTCTTTCTTGTGAATCTCCTTTTCTGATTTTTCATCAGGATAAGGCGGTTTTGCGGACTTCATTTAAGTTCTTACCTAAGGTTGTGAATTCTAACAACATTAGTAGAGAAATTGTTGTCCCTTCCTTGTGTCCTAATCCTAAGAATTCTTTGGAAAAATCCTTACATTCTTTAGATGTGGTGAGAGCTTTGAAATATTATGTTGAAGCTACTAAAGATTTCAGAAAGACTTCTAGTCTATTTGTTATATTCTCTGGTTCTAGGAAAGGTCAGAAGGCTTCTGCTATTTCCTTGGCTTCTTGGTTAAAGCTTTTGATTCATCAAGCTTATTTAGAATCGGGTCAGGCCCCGCCTCAGAGAATTATAGCTAATTCTACTAGATCAGTCTCCACTTCGTGGGCTTTTAAGAATGAAGCTTCAGTTGATCAGATTTGCAAAGCGGCAACTTGGTCCTCTTTGCATACAGTTACTAAATTCTACTGCTTTGATGTATTTTTCTTCAGAAGCAGTTTTTGGTAGAAAAGTTCTTCAGGCAGCTGTTTCAGTTTGATTCTTCTGCTGATGTTTTAAGTTTTTCTTTTTTTCATGAGAATAACTTATATTTTGGGTTGTGGATTAATTTTTTGCGTGGAGTTCCACATCTTGGGTATTTGATATCCCATACGTCACTAGCTCATGGACTCTTGCCAATTACATGAAAGAAAACATAATTTACGTAAGAACTTACCTGATAAATTAATTTCTTTCATATTGGCAAGAGTCCATGAGGCCCACCCTTTTCTTATGGTGGTTATGATTTTTTTTGTATAAAGCACAATTATTTCCAGATTCCTTTGTTGATGCTTTTTACTCCTTTCTTTATCACCCCACTACTTGGCTATTCATTAAACTGAATTGTGGGTGTGGTGAGGGGTGTATTTATAGGCATTTTGAGGTTTGGTAAACTTTGCCCCTCCTGGTAGGATTGTATATCCCATACGTCACTAGCTCATGGACTCTTGCCAATATGAATGAAATGAATTTATCAGGTAAGTTCTTACATAAATTATGCTTTTCTTTCATAGAGGTGGTGAGAGTCCATGATCCATTTTTTTATGGGAACTAATACTCAAGCTGTGAAGTCCACGAGTAATAACATAAAGGAAGTAATTTAATTGTTTTTCACTGAGAAAATAAATCCACAACCCCAAAATTATAATGCACTTAAAAACAATGCCCTACAAAAGGCCCTTTTAAGGGCTACTGGTAGATTAGTATTAGATTAGGGGGTGTTTTTATTTTCGGGGGACTTTTTTATTTTCATAGGGATTAGGTATAATTTTTTTATTTTTGATAATTTTGTTTATTATTTTCTGTAATGTTAGACTTTTTTATTTTCTGTAATTTTAACTTAATTTAAACTTATTTTTTTTTATTTTTAAAGTAATGTTAGGTTTTTTTAATTTTAATTGTAATTTAGTATTTTAATGTATGTAATGGGGTTAATAGTTTATTTAGGCTTATTGAGTTGTGGGGGGTTGTCGGTTTGGGGGTTAATACTTTTATTATTAGTTGCAATGTGGGTTTGATGGCGGATATAGGGGTTAATACTTGTATTATTAGTTGCAATGTGGTTTGATGGCGGATATAGGGGTTTTTACGTGTCAGGTTTATTTTTGGGAGCGGGTTAGACTTTTACGGGAGATTTGATATATTTTTTTTATTTTCTTAGGCACCGGCAGTTTCTAAAGTGCCGTAAATCACTGGTGACTCCAGAAATTTGTATTTACGCTCATTTCTGGACATCGCTAGTTTATCTGATTTACGGTACTTCATGAACTGCCGGCGTGGTTTATTGGATACGCCGATGTGCGAGGTGAAATTCCAGGCACCACCAGTTTCAGTGCTTGCGCTGAAGCCTGCGCCGTATATGTAATCACGCCCCAAAATTGTAGAATTTAATAAAAGTATGCAGAGACCAAGTAGCTGCCTTGCAAATTTGATCAACTGAAGTCCAAGAAGTGACAACTGACCTAGTAGAATGAGCAGTAATCCGCTGTGGTGGAGGCTGACCAAGAGGCTAAAGACCTTTACTAGGCCCAGATAAAAAGAACAAACAAGCGGGGGACATACACTACCGTCTTATGCTACTGCATGGCAGACTGACTTAGGACTAGAAATAGAGGCAAAAGACTGGACAAAGATCTTTGCAAAGGCAAAAAAAGCCTCAGTTTCAATGAAATTACAAGAGACACACTACAAACTGTTAAGCAGATGGTACATGACACCCCAACGTCTCCATAGAATCTACCCACATGTAAGCGGGGGGTGCTGGAGGGGATGTGGGGGGGAGGGATCACTCCTACACATTTGGTGGGAGTGCCCAGAAATACGAACATTCTGGCAAGAAATTCTAGGGGAGATGAGCAATAAACTGGGAGTAATGATTCCACCCAAACCCACGTATTTAATATACCATGGACTACCCAAAGTAGTCGGGGAAGTCAAATACCTACTCCTTTTGCTCATGCTAAATGGAGCAAAGGGCCTAATACCTACCTACTGGAAGAAAACACAGGTACCGACCATTCAAGAATGGAGACACAGAATAGGGGACCTACTAAAATTAGAAAGATACCACTATCTCAAAACAGGCAAAATAGGCACACATGAAATGATGACACTACGATGGGAGGGTAGAGGAATATAATATCAGATATCAATAGGGACAGCCACAAACAAAGATCAGACCTCCTGAAAGGTTACTGCCTAAAGACAATAACTAATGATGCCCCCTCTGCCCTCTTCCCCCACCCCTCACCCCCCCCCCCCTTTTTTTTTCTCCTCTCTTCTTCTCTTCCCGTTTTTTCGTGAACTTTCACTCTTCTTCTCTGCACTTACTCTGCTTTGCAAAAATGAGCAGGGCCATGGCCTCGGGAATCAATATATACTCGGCAATGTGCACAATGAATCCGAGAATCAAACTGACTAAAACTAGTTGTAATCCCGAGGTCAAGTTCCAAAGTTTAAGACTAATTGTTGATAGGAATGTTAATATTTAATAAGAAAGTTGTATAGCTAAAACAAGCTTCGGAATAAGGACTGACGTCCATACAAGACAAGCAGATAAGAGAAACAGACTATACAGCAAACGCCACATAACCCAGGAACAACATAAAGGAGTACAGACACCCTGTAATAGACATTTCAATATGATTGTTCTTAATGCTGTATCTGTGAAACTAGAAATGTATGTTATGATCAGATTTGTTCCAAACCGTTCTCCAATAAAGCTTGTTTTTGAAAACTTAAAAAAAAAAAAAGAACAAACAAGCTTAAAGTTTGAAAAATCAAATAAGGATGCTCACAAGAAAGAGCAGACAATTCAGAAACTCTTCTAGCTAAAGATATAGCCAAAATTATTAACATTTTCCAAGAAAGTAGTTTTTAGTCCAATTTATGCATAGGTTCAAAACGAGCCGCTATTCTAACTTTCCAATTAATGCACAGAAAAGACTATAAAGCCTTAAAAAAGCTCTGTCCTTATAAACTTAATCGTGACATTAAATACCTAGGAATTTTCTTAACAATTCAAACTGACCAGAGATCTTCGCAGTTGGCAGGAGAAACCTATGTCTTGGTGGGGACGCATACAGGCAGTCAAGATGACCACTCTCCCTCAAATACTCTATGTATTTCAGGCAGCACCAATATATCTACCAGTCACTTACTTAAATTGCAATCACTTATAAACTCTTTTATATAGGGCAAAGTTAAACCCCTTATTAACAAAAATGTGCTATATCATCCATTGGGTGCGGGTGGATTGGGCCTACCACAGGTTCTTAAATATTACAAGGAGATCACTCTCCAAAGAGTGTTGGAAGGGCACAATGGATCAAACTTGACTGGCCAAGCATCCATTGACTCATATATACTAGAATCCCCTACAATTGGCCCATTGTCTTGGATCAAACACTCTATCAGGCCCACTATGGCAAACCCCCCCCCACTATATGCCCATCTTTTTAAGACCTGGGACAACATTTTAATTAATTATAAAGGAATTTCTTCTCCAATCTCCCCAATGACCCCCATCTCATATAATGCCAAATGTATAGGTGGTTTAATACCAAACGAGCTTCCAGCTCAAGGTTTGGGCTTTACTATCCCATTTGCTAGATTGATCTTAAAGGGACACTAAACCCAATTTTTTTCTTTCATGATTCAAATAGAGCATGCAATTTTAAGCAACTTTCTAATTTACTCCTATTATCAATTTTTCTTCGTTGTCTTGCTATCTTTATTTAAAAAGCTGGAATGTAAGTTTAAATGCCGGCCCATTTTTGTTGAACAACCTGGGTTGTTCTTGCTGATTGATGGATTAATTTAACTGACCAATAAACAAGTGCTGTCCAGAGTACTGAACCAAAAATTGTTTAGATGCCTTCTTTTTCAAATAAAGATAGCAAGAGAACAAAGAAAATTTCACATTATTAGTAAATTAGAAAGTTGCTTAAAATTGCATGCTCTATCTGAATCACGAACGAAAAATTTTGGGTTCAGTGTCCCTTTAATCTGCTGTACCTCTCTGCCAATCCCTTCACTGGCTTCCTCTTGCCTCTAGGATTAAACACAAAATTCTCACTCTGACATACAAAGCCCTCAACTGCACTGCTCCCCCCTATATCTCAGATCTTGTCTCCAGATACTCTCCCTCCCATCCCCTTCACTCTGCTCATGACCTCCTACTCTCCTCCTCTCTCGTTACCTCCTCACACTGCTGTTTACAGGACTTCTCCAGACTGGCTCCCATCATTTGGAACTCTCTGCCTCGCTCCACAAGACTCTCTCCTAGTTTTGAAAGCTTCAAGCGCTCCCTAAAGACTGTACTGTTCAGGGATGCATACAACCTACACTAACTTTTCTTTATACCAGTTCCTCTCCTCCATTGCTTTCCCCTTGAACCCCCTTAGCATGTAAGCCTAAGAGTCCAGCTGTTTTTAGATCACCTTCCTAAAGGGACAGTCTAGTCCAAAATAAACTTTCGTGATTCAGATAGAGAATGCAATTTTAAAAAATTTCCAATTTCCTTTAATCACCAATTTTGCTTTGTTCTCTTGGTATTCATATGCTAATTCCTAAGCCCTTGAAGGTGCCTCTTCTCTTAGGGCATTTTGACAGTTTTTCACCACTAGAGGGTGTTAGTTCATGTGTGTCATATAGATAACACTATGCTCACGCACGTGGAGTTCAGGTGAGCCAGTTCTGATTGGCTAAAATGGATGTCTGTCAAAAGAACTGAAATAAGGGGGCAGTTTGCAGAGGCTTAGATATAAGGTAATCACAAAGATAAAAAGTGTATTTATATAACTGTGTTGGTTGTGCAAAACTAGGTAATGGGTAATAAAGGGATTATCTATCTTTTTAAACAATAACAATTCTGGTGTAGACTGTCCCTTTAAGAGCTGACTACAACAGTGCAACTCTTGGCAGGGGCCCTCTACCTGTTTGATCCCTATAAATGTTTTGTTGTACTCCGCCTATGTTTATAGCACTACTGTCATATCCATAGTAATTTACCAAATTATTACACTTCCACATGTTCTAATATTTATATGTCTAACCTCTTGTGTGCCTTTAAGGGGAGGTACCAAATATAACTTCACTGGTATAAAGGCTCGTCTCACCCTGCATTCAGAGCTTGGTATTAATACTTACTTTTAGTATTGCATCCTCTGAGCCTTTAACTTGTTACTACAAGTAAATTCTACTTCCCTTTTTGGAACACATCAGCACATCGCAACTTGTTCCTCTGCCAAGAACACTCTCACACTCGTTGGAAGTTCTCCATTGCGGTGACGTCACACGCCAACATCCAGACGCAACTTTGTTCACCGGTGAGTCAGCCAGCCTCGATCAGGATCTCCACCTCTATCTCCTAAGTATGTTTTACGGGACTTATAAATTATTACTTGCATCTAGGATTACTTACCTTTTCATCCAAAAATACCTAGACTGAGTTGTTGGCGTTATCAAAGGACCACTTAACCTCCAGAAAAAAATTAGGAGAAGAGTGAACAACCTTTGTATGTACTGTGGGGCAAGCGAACATTCAGTAAAAGATTGCCATGTACTAGCTCGGCAAAAGAAGGGTAAGATGACATATTATACGAACTGTTTAAATTTACAACCAACTAACTCTACTTATTGTTCACTTTCCATCCTTCTACAGTGGGAGACACATTTACCTCAGAATCAGGCCATTATTGACTCTGGTGCTGGCACAAACTACATTGACTTAACATTCACATTAAAAAATAAAATCCCTCTTATGAAAAAAAGTAAAGCTGTCTCGCTGCGTGTCATTGATGGTAACCAATTACCCTCTGGACCCATTCTGTATCAAACAATTCCATTATGCATCACAACCCAATGTAACCATGATGAGTATATATCATTTGATTTTGTTCCATCTACTATATACTATAATATTTTAGGGCACTCTTGGCTCAAATGACACAATACCCTAATTTCATGGGATACTTCCACAGTACACTTTACCTCTGACTACTGTACCTCAACATGTTTTGCTACACATCACATTCTTCAAACCTCAGAAAATGATATACCACTAGTATACTCTGATTTTCAGGACGTTTTTAGCAAAAAAGAGGCTGAAAATCTACCCCACTTCGAAAGTATGATTGCCCCATTGAATTGATTCCTGGCGCAGACATACATTGTGGGTATGTATTTCCCTTGTCCAAACCTGAACTAGAACATCTCAGGGGCTATTTAGACGAACATCTAAGAAAGGGGTTCATACGACCTTCCACATCACCAGCAGGTGCTGGTATATTTTTTGTAAAAAACAAAGACAATAGTCTTAGGCCCATAGTTGATTACAGGGAACTAAATTGAGGCACAAAAAAGAATAGGTACCCCTTATCTCTAATTCCCGATCTTATTGAGGATGCCACTTATTTCACCAAGTTGGACCTTAGGGGGGCATATAACCTTATTGGAGTATGAGAGGGAAATGAATGGCTCACATTCATACTAATGTCATCACCTTTTTGGGCTATGTTATTTACCCTCAAGGAATTAACATGGAAGACAGCAAGATCCAATCCATCTTGCAGTGGCCAATTCCTACTACCAAAAAACATGTACAAAGATTCATGGGGTTCGCAAATTTTTATAGAAAATGTATAAAGAATTTTGCACAACTGACAAAACCTTTGACAAACCTCACAAATTCCAATGTTAAATTCCTTTGGACAAAACAAACCCAATCAGTCTTCACTGCTGCTCCCATTCTTGCCTTCCCTAACCCATCACTCCAATACATTCTCGAGGTTGATGCCTCAGATTTCGCTATTGGTGCAGTATTGTCACAAAGACAATCATTAAAGCACCCCCTGCATCCTGTGGCCTTCTTCTCTTGAGTAATGAAAACATCTGAACTAAACTATGCAGTAGGAGAGAAGGAGTTGCTGGCAATAAAATCTTCCTTAGAACATTGTCAGCATCTCTTAGAAGGAACAACCACTCCGATATTAATATACACCGACCATAGAAATCTCCAGTATCTAAAGACCAACCGTACACTCACATCTAGACAAGCCAGATGGAACTTATACTTCACCAGATTTAACTACTTAATCACCTACAAACCATCCATAAAAAATGGGAAAGCTGATGCTCTGTCTAGAATACACGAGAAACCATCAGTTCCTAACATTCAAAATACACTCATACCTTTAGATCACATCATAGGTCTCACACAGGATGCGTCAACATTGTTGAAATCAAAACAACAGGCAGATATAACTCTTCCTAAGTCGAAACTGCAACTTGGCATAGATAGCTTGTACTATCATGATAACTTAATCTATGTACCACCCTCTCTGATAGAGATGGTCCTAAAAACCCATCATGAAAACCCCTTAGCTGGACATCTTGGATTCCAAAAAAAATGTTTAATTGATAAAAAAGATTCTTTTGGTGGCCTGTTTTAGCTAAGAATACAATGGAGTTTGTCAGGTCCTGTAAGACCTGTACAGTCTCTAAACACAATACTAACCACCCTTATGGTCAATTTCTACCTCTACCTACACCAGAACAACCATGGACTGATAAAGCTTTGGACTATATAGTAGAGTTGCCTAAATCATCAAACAATGCTACCATTCTAGTAGTAACAGATCTTTTCAGTAAAATGGTGCATTTTATTCCCACAACTAAACTACCGACTGCATCAGAAACGGTAGAGCTACTTATCCAACATGTAATAAAACTACATGGACTTCCACGTTACATAACTTCTGACCATGGATCACAATTTATAAGTAGATTCTGGTCTGAATTGTGCAAAACTTTAAGAATACAAACCAGGCTCAGTACCTCCTTTTATCCACAAACAAATGGGCAAACTGAAAGGAATAACCAATGGTTTGAACAGTACCTCTGCTGTTTCATCAACGCTAAACAGGACAATTGGACCACTCTCTTACCCTATGCTGAGTTCACTTACAACAATGTGATCCAATCAACCACCAAATTCACACCTTTCTATATAAATTATGGATAGCATCCAAATTTCTTATTGGAATTGAATATCGATCGTGTCTGCCCTGTTGTTAATGATCTAATCAACACCATTACTGACACCTTTACTCTCGTACATGAAAACATAGATCAAGCAAAACAATTCCAGAAATCCTTTTACGATAAGAAAAGAACGAAGCCTTCCATCTACTCAGTCAGAGATAAGTTTTGGCTCTCCACCCGACATTTGTAGCTATGCTTTCCATCTCGCAAGCTTTCATCTCTATATATAGGACCTTTTGAAACTAAGGCTGTAGTAAATCGAAATGTGGTCACCCTCAGCTTACCATCTAGCATGAAGGTGCATCCCACATTTCATGTGTCCCTGCTAAAACCCTATCAACATACCCGTGACTTACTTCCATATTAGACTCCAGACTTCACAGGGGTCAATTACAGTACCTCATACATTGGAAAGGGTATCCGACAGAGGATGACTCATGGGAGCCTGCTAGTAACCTAACTGCTCCTAGACTGGTATCCCAATTCCACAAAAGACATCCCGACAGACCTTGACACTGATCCTCGGAGATGATCCTGGAAGAGGGCGTTCTGTCATATCCATAGTATTTTACCAAATTATAACCCTTCCACATGTTCTAATATTTATATGTATAATCTCTTGTGTGCCTTTAAGGGGAGGTACCAAATATCACTAAACTGGTATAAAGGCTCGTCTCACCCTGCATTCAGAGCTTGGTATTAATACTTACCTTTAGTATCACATCCTCTGAGTCTTAAACTGTTTACTACAAGTAAATTCTACTTCCCTTTTTGGAACGCATCAGCACATTGCAACTTATTCCTCTGCCAAGAACACTCTCTCACTCGTCGGAAGCTCTCCGTTGCGGTGACGTCACACGCCAACATCCAGACGCAACTTTGTTCACCAGTGAGTCAGCCAGCCTCAATCAGGATCTCCACCTCTATCTCCTAGGTATGTTTTACGGGACTCATATATTATTACTTGCATCTAGGATTACTTACCTTGTCATCCAGGAATACCTAGATTGAGTTGTTGGCGTTCCACCAAGACTACTCTCATCTACTAAACTTGCTGCACTGTGTACACAGCTTCATTCCTGAGTAAGCATATACAAACTTGGGCTTGTTAAACCTTGAATGTGTTGTTCTTAACGGTGAATTACCTTCTAGCCTCTGCTGCAAAATATACGTTTCCACCCTGCAGCCATAGAGGTTTAGTTGAATTTACACCTAAAGTAAGGAAATACTTCTGCTTCATATGTTACATATAATTTTAACATATCTTGTGCCTGAAGCAGGAGAACTACCACACCTTCATATATGTATTGATGTACTATTAATACAAACTACATTTTTATATCAAATCTACAGTTGTGGTTCTTAAACCTAATTGAAGATCTATCTATCTATTTCAGGGTATACAAAAACAATTAGGAGATTTTCAATATTTGTGACAACTACGGAATCTGTTGGCGCTCTACAAATAACCGATAATAATAATAATAAATTGATAACCAATGGAAAATTTAAACAGAGGTCACAATTATCCGAAGTAGCTGAAAGTTCCTTTACCTCCAGGCTAAAATATGCTCGTTGACACACTTAATGGGAGACTCACCACACAAACAGGATCTTTTTAAAAACCCAACCAATTCTTAATGCCTATGCATCCTAGACACCCTGCCCTGGGGAGCCTTGTCGATAGCGAGGAAACTTCTGGATGATTCACTTACATCATTTCTCGCCCCTTATGTTTCACATTGGCACTCAGAATTGGGAATCTCTCTATCCCAAGACCGATGGAAAAACATTTTTTACAATACCAGCAAATCCTCTGCCTCCCCAAAAGTCCTCGAAATAAACCATAAACCATAAACTGCACTGGTATCTCACTCCATAAAGAGTAAAAGGTATATACCCTAATGCCCTTGCTTCCTGTTGGAAGAGGTGCGGTCACATATCTAGTGGCAGTGCAAAATCATATCCCCCTTTTGGGAAAACATTGAATCCTTTTTTAAGGGCGTAATGGGGAATTCCTTTAACCTCACTCCAATAACAGCACTTCTCAACTACAAACCAGGGAAAACTTGTAGGATCAGAGGGAAATTAAACCAAATTGGTGTTAATAGTGCCAGATCACTGATAGTGCGGACATGAAAATCTCCACAGATCCCTATGATGTCAAAGTGGATCCAGAATACTATTGTCCTCCATTCCATTGAGGAATACTCCCATTATAGAAACGGAACCTTAACTATTTTTCAAGACATATAAAATTTTATTGGGACACTTTGGTGTACTCTCCTCCAGCGTAATTCCCATGCCTGATTATATCTTCCACAAGGCCTCTTTCTTTTCTCTTTCCTCTTCTATCTTCCCTCACTATTCTTCATGTTGCTCTCTCTTTTTCTCTTTCGCTTTGTTCAGTCTCCTATGCTTTGGAGAATTGTCTGTATTCAAGATGTATGTATACAATTTGATTTTGTAGTTTATTATATTTCGATATATTACCCAATAACTAGTCTTTTATCCACAACTGTGAGTCTACCTTTGATTTAAAAACACCAATTTGTCCCAGTTACCTCTCTTGACATCACTCTACAGAATGGACAGGTCATTGTATGGCTGGTACCACAATGGACTTGGGTTGTGGTCTAGCTTTATCATCATGGATGACTCTGGTAATGTACCTGCATCTTGAAATAAGTTATACACTGTACAATTCTTATTTCATGTCATATTTCTTGCTGATGTTCTTCCTTCTAGTTGTACTGACTTAAACTTGCAATAAAATATTGAATTTTTTTTTAAAAAGAGGAGCCTGCAAAACCCTTAACACTAGGTTAAGATTCCATGGAGGAGAAATAGGCTTAATAACAGGTTTAATGCAAACCAAAGCCTGAACAAAATAATGAACATCAAGAAGATTAGCAATCCTTCTGTAGAACAAAACTAAAAGAGCTGAAATCTGCCCTTTCATTGAACTGGCAGATAGCCCTTTATCTAGGCCATCCTGCAAAAACTGAAGAATCCTAGGAATTCTAAATGAATGCCAGGAAAAATCATGATTTATACACCAGGAAATGAAGGCTTTCAAAACATTGTGATATATCTTCCTAGTAACAGGTTCACAAGTCTGAATCAGAGTTTCAATCACAGAATCAGAGAAACCCATATGTCTCAAAACTATGCGTTTAATTTCCATGCCATGAAGTTTAGAGACTTGAGATCCGGATGGGAAAAAAAGCACCTTAGGACAGAAGGTCTGACCGCAGAGTAAGGGGCCATGGAGGGCAACTGGACATTTGAACCATATCAGCATACCAAATCCTGCAAGGCCACACTGGGGCAATCAGGATTACAAACAACTTCTCTAGCTTTATCTTGGAAATCACTCTGGGAAAAAGAACCACAGGAGGGAACAGATAAACAGACTGAAATGACTAAGGAGCTACTAGAGCATTCACTACCTCTGCCTGAGGATCCCGGGACCTCGTAAAGTACCTGGAAAGTTTGTTGTTCAAATGAGAATCCAACAAGTAGTGCAGAGAAGTCCCAAGTCACAGCAGATAAAATCAATACAGCTTTATTTCATCACTTTAAAAACAGCAATGGCATACATGTTAAATAGACAGGTGGCACTGGATATTAGACTGACGCGTTTCATTTCTTTGGAGCAGTAATCATAGACCTTATTCTCCTCACTTCCTCTCAAGCTTAAATACCCTGGTCTCATTAAAACAAATGGGTGCACCTGAAGTCTTATGTGTCAAAAGAGAGGCCAACAGATCTATTTCAAGGAAACCTCAAAGATCCACAATCTGATTGAACACATCCTGGTGAAAAGACCCCTCCCCTGGATGTAGAGACTGATAAATGAGAAAGTCTGCCTCCCAATTGTTCACTCCCAGGATGTAAATTGCAGAGACCAAACAATAATTGGCTTCTGCCCAAGAGAGAATCCGAGACAGCTCCATCATAGCAAGGGATTTGCAAGTTCCCCACTGATGGTTGTAATAATCTACTGCTGTGACATTGTCTTTCTCGAAACGTAGATAAGACTCCCTTTTCAGCAGAGGGCAAGCTTGAAGGCCCTGAAAAATGCACAGAGTTCCAGAACATTGATTGGCAACCTCGCCTCCCGATGGATCCCAAACCCCCTCTGCTGTCAGAGACCCCAAACACCACCCCAACCTGAAATACCTGCATCTGTATTGATCACAGCCTAGGTAGGATGAGCAAAAGAAGCCCCCTGTATTATAAACTGATGATCCAGCTACTAAGTTAGAGACTGACTTGTTCTTGGATCCAAAATATCTTTTGAGACAACTAAGTATTAGCTCTGCACCATTGATGCAGCATACAAAGCTGAAGAGGCCTCATGTAAAATCTAACAAATGGAATTGCATCTAAAGCTGCAATCATGAGACCTAGTAGTTACATACACAGTGCCACTGAAGGAAACGAAAGAGACTAAAGGTTCAGACAAGTTGACACCAATCGGAACCATCTTTGCTTTGTTAGACAAAGACTCATGGACACTGAGTTCATTTGGAAATCTAGGAAAGTAACCTTTTGTCTGTGGAACCAAAAAACTCTTTGGAAAATGAATTCTCCAACTATAATTTGGAAGAAACAAAAAGACGGAGCTTGAACCAAGATATTGTCCATGTAAGGAAATACTGCAATACCCTGAACTCTGATTACAGATAAAAGGGCATCCAGAACCTTTGTAAATATTCTTGGAGCTGTAGGCAGACCAACTGGAAGAGCAACAAACTGAAAATGCTTGTCTAGAAAACCAAACCTCAGAAACTGGTAATATTCTCTGTGAATTGGAACATGAAGATAAGCATCCTTTAAATCTATTGTGAACATAAACTGACCTTGCTGAACAAAAGGCAGAATAGTCCTGTTAGTTCTCATTCTGAAAGATGGAATCCTTACAAACTTGTTCAGAGTTTTTAGATTCAGAACTGGTCTGAAAGTGCCTTCCTTCTTTGGAACAATGAAGACATTTATAAATAAAATTCCATCCCCTGTTCCTGCAAAATAACTGGAACAATTACTCTGAGACAGACTGAAGAAAAGCTTGAGCTTTTACAGGATTCCTGGGGAGGCATTGTTCTGAATCCAATTCGATATCCCTGAGAAACAGCATTCTGAATCCAGGGATCTGGGACAGACTGAAACCAATCCTCCTGAAAGAGGCTTAATCTGCTCCCTACCAGAACCTTTGGGTTGGGGGCCACAACTTCATTTGGTTTTAGAAGAAGCAACGTATGTCTTACCCTGCTTAGACTTGTTACAGTTAGCATTAAGTCCATAAACTGAACTGAGGTATTTGTGAGGTGGGATAGTTTTATAGGGCTGTAGTGGTAGAGTAATTCTCATGAGCAATGGATTGTAGACTCTCACCACCTGTATGAAAGAAAAAGAAGTTATTTTGTAAATTTCATGTAGGTTTGCACGGCTAAATCCTTACCAATGCTTTGCATCCAGAGAATTCAAATGCACTATTCTAGTCTTTCACAAAACACTTTTCACTCAAGTTTACTCACAATTTTTGAGTTTATATGATTCAACAACCTTACGGCTAGATTTAGAGTTCTGCGGCCAAAGGGGTGCGTTAGCTACGCATGCTTTTTCCCCCCGCACCTTTTAAATACCGCTGGTATTTAGAGTTCACAGAAGGGCTGCGTTAGGCTCCAAAAAAGGGAGCGTAGAGCATATTTACCGCCACTGCAACTCTAAATACCAGCGTTGCTTATGGACGCGGCCAGCTTCAAAAACGTGCTCGTGCACGATTCCCCCATAGAAAACAATGGGGCTGTTTGAGCTGAAAAAAAACCTAACACCTGCAAAAAAGCAGCGTTAAGCTCCTAACGCAGCCCCATTGTTTCCTATGGGGAAACACTTCCTAAGTCTGCACCTAACACCCTAACATGTACCCCGAGTCCAAACACCCCTAACCTTATGCTTATTAACCCCTAATCTGCAGCCCCCGCTATCGCTGACCCCTGCATATTATTATAAACCCCTAATCTGCCGTTCCGTACACCGCCGCAACCTACGTTATCCCTATGTACCCCTAATCTGCTGCTCCTAACACCGCCGGCCCCTATGTTATATTTATTAACCCCTAATCTGCCGCCCCTGCTATCGCTGACCCCTGCATATTATTATTAACCCCTAATCTGCCGCTCCGTACACCGCCGCAACCTACGTTATCCCTATGTACCCCTAATCTGCTGCCCCTAACACTGCCGACCCCTATATTATATTTATTAACCCCTAATCTGCCGCCTCCAACGTCGCCTCCACCTACCTACAATTATTAACCCCTAATCTGCCGACCGGATCTCACCGCTACTCTAATAAATGTATTAACCCCTAAAGCTAAGTCTAACCCTAACACCCCCCTAAATTAAATATAATTTAAATCTAACGAAATAAATTAACTCTTATTAAATAAATGATTCCTATTTAAAGCTAAATACTTACCTGTAAAATAAACCCTAATATAGCTACAATATAAATTATAATTATATTGTAGCTATTTTAGGATTAATATTTATTTTACAGGCAACTTTGTAATTATTTTAACCAGGTACAATAGCTATTAAATAGTTAAGAACTATTTAATAGTTACCTAGTTAAAATAATTACAAAATTACCTGTAAAATAAATCCTAACCTAAGTTACAATTAAACCTAACACTACACTATCAATAAATAAATTAAATAAAATACCTACAATTATCTACAATTAAACCTAACACTACACTATCAATAAATTAATTAAATACAATACCTACAAATAAATACAATGAAATAAACTAACTAAAGTACAAAAAATAAAAAAGAACTAAGTTACAAAAAATAAAAAAATATTTACAAACATTAGAAAAATATTACAACAATGTTAAACTAATTATTCCTACTCTAAGCCCCCTAATAAAATAAGAAAGACCCCCAAAATAAAAAAATGCCCTACCCTATTTTAAAATTAAAATAGAAAAGCTCTTTTACCTTACCAGCCCTGAAAAGGGCCCTTTGCGGGGCATGCCCCAAAGAATTCAACTCTTTTGCCTGTAAAAAAAAACATACAATACCCCCCCCCAACATTACAACTCACCACCCACATACCGCTAATCTAACCCAAACCCCCCTTAAATAAACCTAACACTAAGCCCCTGAAGATCTTCCTACCTTATCTTCACCACGCCGGGTTCACCGATCGATCCAGAAGAGCCTCCGATGTCTTGATCCAAGCTCAAGCGGGGGCTGAAGATGTCCATGATCCGGCTGAAGTCTTCATCCAAGCGGGAGCTGAAGAGGTCCATGATCCGGCTGAAGTCTTCTATCAAGCGGCATCTTCAATCTTCTTTCTTCCGGATCCATGTTCATCCCGCCGACGCGGAACATCCATCTTCACCGACGACTTCCCGACGAATGACGGTTCCTTTAAGGGACGTCATCCAAGATGGCGTCCCTCGAATTCCGATTGGCTGATAGGATTCTATCAGCCAATCGGAATTAAGGTAGGAAAATTCTGATTGGCTGATGGAATCAGCCAATCAGAATCAAGCTCAATCCGATTGGCTGATCCGATCAGCCAATCAGATTGAGCTCGCATTCTATTGGCTGTTCCGATCAGCCAATAGAATGCGAGCTCAATCTGATTGGCTGATCGGATCAGCCAATCGGATTGAACTTGATTCTGATTGGCTGATACCATCAGCCAATCAGAATTTTCTTACCTTAATTCCGATTGGCTGATAGAATCCTATTAGCCAATCGGAATTCGAGGGACGCCACTTGGATGACGTCCCTTAAAGGAACCGTCATTCGTCGGGAAGTCGTCGGTGAAGATGGATGTTCCGCGTCGGCGGGATGAACATGGATCCGGAAGAAAGAAGATTGAAGATGCCGCTTGATAGAAGACTTCAGCCGGTTCATGGACCTCTTCAGCTCCCGCTTGGATGAAGACTTCAGCCGGATCATGGATATCTTCAGCCCCCGCTTGGGCTTGGATCAAGACATCGGAGGCTCTTCTGGATCGATCGGTGAACCCGGCGTGGTGAAGATAAGGTAGGAAGATCTTCAGGGGCTTAGTGTTAGGTTTATTTAAGGGGGGGTTGGGTTAGATTAGGGGTATGTGGGTGGTGGGTTGTAATGTTGGGGGGGGGGTATTGTATGTTTTTTTTTACAGGCAAAAGAGCTGAATTCTTTGGAGCATGCCCCGCAAAGGGCCCTTTTCAGGGCTGGTAAGGTAAAAGAGCTTTTCTATTTTAATTTTAGAATAGGGTAGGGCATTTTTTTATTTTG
Source organism: Bombina bombina (assembly GCF_027579735.1). Lineage (NCBI taxonomy): Eukaryota > Metazoa > Chordata > Amphibia > Anura > Bombinatoridae > Bombina > Bombina bombina. Next base: position 409,282,864 of record NC_069500.1, read on the forward strand.
GGGGTCTTTGTTATTTTATTAGGGGGCTTAGAGTAGTTGTAATTAGATTAAAATTGTTGTAATATTTTTCTAATGTTTGTAAATATTTTTTTTTATTTTTTGTAACTTAGTTCTTTTTTATTTTTGTACTTTAGTTAGTTTATTTAATTGTATTTATTTGTAGGTATTGTATTTAATTAATTTATTGATAGTGTAGTGTTAGGTTTAATTGTAGATAATTCTAGGTATTTTATTTAATTAATTTATTGATAGTGTAGTGTTAGGTTTAATTGTAACTTAGGTTAGGATTTATTTTACGGGTAATTGTGTAATTATTTTAACTAGGTAGCTATTAAATAGTTCTTAACTATTTAATAGCTATTGTACCTGGTTAAAATAAATACAAAGTTGCCTGTAAAATAAATATTAATCCTAAAATAGCTACAATATAATTATAATTTATATTGTAGCTATATTAGGGTTTATTTTACAGGTAAGTATTTAGCTTTAAATAGGAATAATTTATTTAATAAGAGTTAATTTATTTAGTTAGATAAAAAGTATATTTAACTTAGGGGGGTGTTAGGGTTAGAATTAGCTTTAGGGGTTAAAAAATTTATTAGAGTAGCGGTGAGCTCCGGTCGGCAGATTAGGGGTTAATGCTTGAAGTTAGGTGTCGGCGATGTTAGAGAGGGCAGATTAGGGGTTAATACTATATATTATAGGGTTATTGAGGCGGGAGTGAGGCAGATTAGGGGTTAATACATTTATTATAGTAACGGTGCGGTCCGGTCGGCAGATTAGGGGTTAATAAGTGTAGGTAGGTGGCGGCGACGTTGGGGGCGGCAGATTAGGGGTTAAAAAATATTATGTAGGTGTCGGCGGTATTAGGGGCAGCAGATTAGGGGTACATAGGGATAACGTAGGTGGCGGCGGTGTACGGAGCGGCAGATTAGGGGTTAAAAAATTTTAATAGAGTGGCGGCGATGTGGGGGGGGGGGGCCTCGGTTTAGGGGTACATAGGTAGTTTATGGGTGTTAGTGTACTTTAGAGCACAGTAGTTAAGAGCTTTATAAACCGGCGTTATCCCAGAAAGCTCTTAACTACTGACTTTTTTCTGCGGCTGGAGTTTTGTCGTTAGATTTCTAACGCTCACTTCAGCCAAGACTCTAAATACCGGCGTTAGAAAGATCCCATTGAAAAGATAGGATACGCAAATGGCGTAGGGGGATCTTCGGTATGGAAAAGTCGCGGCTGCAAAGTGAGCGTTAGACCCTTTCCTGACTGACTCCAAATGCCAGCGGGCGGTAAAAACCAGCGTTAGGAGCCTCTAACGCTGGTTTTGACGGCTACCGCCAAACTCTAAATCTAGGCCTTAATTTGCTGGAAAACAGAAAATGTTTTTTTTTATTTAGTTAGTACTAGCATTTATGAATTGTTAAGTTACAGTTTAACACGATTTGTATCTGCAATTAAGTTGTTGTGAATTACATCTTGTTTGGTGATCAGGTGACAGCAATAGAAAGTATGTGAAATTCATGGTATTCCTTTAAATCCAAACACCTCTAATTTAACATATAAACCTGCAAAATGGCCATTGTATTTGTAATTTTAGTTTGCCTATCCATTTTCTAATGCAGTTATGGCACAAATAATAACTAAAAACACATTTTCATTAATATAAGAAAACCATCTGGCAGCTGATGGATTGTTATGACCAAATCAATTTGAAATTGTAATCACTCAAAACTCATGCTGAGAATATCGGGCAAACTTTAAATATCAATGTTGCCTGAAAATATCAGAAAGATTATGATCGACCCCACAGTTTGTAAAATTACATTTATATGCACACCTGCTCCAGAAAAGCAATGCACTACTGAAATCCAGCTGAAAACATTTGTGAGCCAATTACAAAAGCAAAATATGTATAGCCACCAATCAATAGCTAGGTCCCAGTAGTGCAAAATGTCAAAATGCCTATTGGTAAATACCCTGGGGTGTCTAGATTTTACAAATAAACTATATACTTTTGTATAGCAGTTTTGGATTGGCTGACCTTTATTAAAGGGACAGTCAAGTCAAAAATAAACTTTCATAATTCAGATAAGGCATGCAATTTTAAACAACTTTCCAATTAACTTTTATTGTCAAATTTGTTTTTTTCTCTTGGTATTCTTAGTTAAAAGCTAAACCTAGGTAGGCTCATATGCTAGTTTCTGAGCCCTTGAAGTCCGCCTCTTATCTCTGTGCATTTGTATTTTTTCACAGTTAGACAGTGCTAGTTCATGTGTGCCATACATATAAGATTATGCTCACTCCCATGGAGTTACCTAGGAGTCAGCACTGATTGGCTAAGATGCAAGTCTATCAAAAGAACTGAAATAAGGGGACAGTCTGCTGATGCTTAGATACAAGGTAATAACAAAGGTAAAAGTATATTAATATTACTGTGTTGGTTATGCAAAACTGGGGAATGGGTAATAAAAAGGGATTATCTATCTTGTTAAGCATTACACATTCTGGAGTAGACTGTTCCTTTAAACTTTCAATCCAAGCATAGCAAATTTTGCAAACTTTTAGTGGTAAACTAATAATTTCATCCTTGTAATCTTTGGCCTATTCTTGCTATAAATTACTTGGAAACCTAGAGATATGAAGTATTCCTAAAACCAGGACAAAATATCTATTTTAAAGTATTTTTCTTTAGCTAAACAAACATTCCAAAATTTTCTCTGTCATTTAAGCATGGGAACTGGGAAAAACTTAATGGACCGGTAAATACAGTAGATTTGCATAATCAACAAATGCATGATAAAAAGACAATACCATAGGATTTAGTTTGAACTTCAAATAAGTTGTAGATCTTTTTCTGACAAATTTCAGTTATGTCTATTTCCTCTCCTGTATCAGCCATCAGCCAATCACAAATGCATATATGTATATTCTGTGAATTCTTGCACATGCTCAGTAGGAGCACATTCTGAAGTCTGCGCACATTTTGTTAATGGAAGTAAATTGAAAAATTGTTTAAAATTGCATGCGCTATCTGAATTATGAAAGTTTAATTTTACTTGAGTGTCTCTTTAAGGGGTTGCGTTACATATATATTAGAAAGTAATGAGTTTACTAAGTGTTATGTGCTGTCGCTGGGGAAGCGCACACGATTTCTCATATTACTAGAAAAGGGGAAAATCACACAAAATACAGTATAATGTACATAACAGTGTTTATTATGAACTTATTTCAATAACAGAAATCAGTTATCAACTTTTAAATGTATCACAACTAAGCAGCTACAATATAGTAACACAAGGTAGTGATTAAACTATAAACGCATTACTTATCTTCCGTTTCGAGTCATTATTCAGTGGAACATAAGCAAATTCCACAGGTGCTGTATATGTGATTTCGCTCCAAGATGTTACCCAAAAGGCTCTCTCGCCCCCCTTAGCTATTACATGTTTGCTGTTTTTTTGCAGAGTTTAAAAGTTAAATAACAAATTATTTCCAAGATGGCGGCACCCAGTGTGAAGATGCAGAGCTTCACTAGCTAATACTTGTAATTGGTTAGGCATCTGGATGACAGGAAATAGCGCTGCCATCTAGTTCTCTTGAAAATGGATAACATTCTTACAAAACTGCGGCCATATAGTGCTCCAGAAATGAGCTGGCTCCTTTGCATATGCCCATTCTTTTCAACAAAAGATAGATCAGCTGTTTGTCTCTCCAGAGTTGTGATTACCCCAAAGCATATTTTCTTGATTCTGCTTTTTCCTGGGGCCATCAAAAATGTGGTCCACATTGTTTATTTCTCCTACATTGGTGGGTCCGGTCCACGTCTTCATCCTTACTTGTGGGATATTCTCATTCCCTACAGGAAATGGCAAAGAGAGCACACAGCAAAGCTGTCCATATAGCCCCGCTCTGGCTCCGCCCCCCAGTCATTCTCTTTGCCGCTCTGAACAAGTAGCATCTCCACGGGGATGGTAAAGAGTATGTGGTGTTAGTTGTAGTTTTATTTCTTCTATCAAGAGTTTGTTATTTTAAAATAGTGCCGGTTTGTACTATTTACTCTACAACAGAAAGTGATGAAGATTTCTGTTAAAAGAGGAATATGATTTTAGCACCAGTAACTAAAATCCATTGCTGTTCCCACGCAGGACTGTTGAAACCAGAGAACTTCAGTTGGGGGGAACAGTTTGCAGGCTTATCTGCTTCAGGTATGATCAGTCACTTTTCTAACAAGACACAGTACTGCTAGAAGACTGTCAGTTTTTCCCTTAGGGGATAGGTAAGCCATTTTCTTAGACTCAGTTACAGAATTAAGGCTTATATTTTGGGCTCTATGCTGGTTGACACTATTGTGGGCTAAATCGATTGATTTTTATCATATTTATTTGACATTTGGAGTGTTTGATAAACTTTGAAACACTTTTGGGGACGTTTATTTGCGCCTGGCAGTTGGTTAGACGCCTAATCTTGTCAGAAAGGCCCCTTCACTCTGGAATGCAGAGGGAGGAGGCCTCATTTTCGCGCCTCAGTTGCGCAGTTACTTCTCTAAGACAGTGCATACAGCTTCACGTGAGGAGGTCCAGTAGCTTAGAAAAGGACTCGGAGAGGCTTATTTCTGTTGTTAATAACCCCTAAGGAAGGTAAAAGCCGCAGCAAAGTCTGTGGCAGGGACTGTAGTGTGTTTTAACCGGTCAATTGGGATTATTAGCTCCGGTTTGGTCATTTAAAGGTTAAGAGACTTGAAATTTGGTGTGCAATACTTTTAAAGCATTAAGACACTGGGGTATAAATTTCATAAAGATCGGATATTTCCTTGATGTTTTTTCGATCATTCAGCAATAAAGTGTGCCCTTTTTATTATTTAAAGAGACAGTAACGGTTTTGTTTAAAATTGTTTTTATTGCATTAAAAACCTGCCTAAGTCTGTTTAACATGTCTGTACCTTCAGATAGCCTATGTTCTGTGTGTATGGAGGCCAAGGTGGTTCCCCCATTAAATGTATGTGCGAATTGTGCCATTGCGTCCAAACAAAGTAAGGACAGTACTGTCACATTTCATAATGTTGCCCAAGATGATTCTTTAAATGAAGGTAGTGGGGATAGTTCATCATCCTCTGCTTCTGTGTCAACACCAGCTTTGCCCGCGCAGGCGATACCTAGTACATCTAGCGCGCCAATGCTTGTTACTATGCAGCAATTAACAGCAGTAATGGATAATTCTCTAGCAGCTCTTTTATCCAAACTGCCAACATTTCCCAGAAAGCGTGATTGCTCAGTTTTAAATACTGAGGTTGAGCAAGTAGGCGCTGACAATAATTTATTTGTTATACCCTCACATCAATCTGAGTTGGCAGTGAGGGAGGGTCTGTCTGAGGGAGAAATTACTGATTCAGGTAAAGTTTCTCAGCAGGCAGAACCTGATATCGTGGCATTTAAATTTAAGCTAGAACATCTCCGCGCTCTGCTTAAGGAGGTGCTAGCTACCCTTGATGATTGTGATACTTTGGTGATTCCAGAGAAGTTGTGCAAGATGGACAAATTCTTAGAGGTCCCAGTGTACGCTGACGCTTTTCCGATTCCCAAGAGGGTGGCGGACATAGTGACTAAGGAGTGGGAGAAGCCAGGCGTACCTTTTGTTCCCCCTCCTATATTTAAGAAAATGTTCCCCATTGTCGACCCCAGAAGGGATGCATGGCAAACGGTCCCAAAGGTAGAGGGGGCAGTTTCAACATTAGCTAAGCGCACAACTATTCCTATAGAAGACAGTTGCACTTTCAAAGATCCTATGGATAAAAAATTGGAAGGATTGCTTAAAAAGATTTTTGTTCAGCAAGGTTTCCTTCTTCAACCAATTTTGTGCATTATTCCTGTCACCACGGCAGCGTCTTTTTGGTTCGATGAACTAGAAAATTCGCTCCAAAAGGAGACTCCATATGATGAGGTCATGGACAGAATTCACGCACTAAAGTTGGTTAATTCCTTTATTTTGGATGCCGATTTTCAATTGGCTAAATTAGCGGCAAAAAATTCAGGTTTTGCAATAGTGGCGCGCAGGGCGCTTTGGCTAAAATCTTGGTCGGCAGATGTGTCATCCAAAACAAAATTGCTTAATATTCCTTTCAAAGGTAAGACCCTTTTCGTGCCAGAATTGAAGGAGATTATTTCAGACATCACTGGGGGAAAGGGCCATGCCCTCCCACAGCATAGGCCTTTCAAGGCTAAGAATAAGTCTAATTTTCGTTCCTTTCGCAATTTCAGGAACGGACCGGCTTCTAACTCTGCAACCTCTAGACAAGAGGGTAACACTTCCCAGCCTAAACCAGCATGGAAACCATTGCAAGGCTGGAACAAGGGAAAACAGGCCAAGAAGCCTGCTGCTGCTACCTACCAAGACAGCATGAAGGGGTAGCCCCCGATCCGGGACCGGATCTAGTAGGGGGAAGACTTTCTCTCTTTGCTCAGGCTTGGGCAAGAGATGTTCCGGACCCCTGGGCACTAGAAATTGTCTCTCAGGGGTATCTTCTAGAGTTCAAGGAACTTCCTCCAAGGGGAAGGTTCCACATGTCTCGCTTATCTTTAGACCAGATAAAGAGACAGGCATTCTTACATTGCGTAGGAGACCTATTAAAGATGGGAGTGATACACCCAGTTCCAACAGCGGAACAAGGTCTGGGTTTTTACTCAAACCTGTTTGTAGTTCCCAAAATAGAAGGAACTTTCAGACCAATTCTGGATTTAAAAATTCTAAACAAATTCCTCAGAGTTCCATCATTCAAAATGGAAACCATTCGGACGATTTTACCAACGATCCAGGAGGGTCAATATATGACTACCGTGGACCTAAAGGATGCATACCTGCATATTCCTATCCACAAAGATCATCATCAGTTCCTGAGGTTCGCCTTTCTGGACAATCATTACCAGTTCGTGGCTCTTCCGTTTGGCTTAGCCACTGCTCCCAGAATTTTCACAAAGGTGCTAGGATCCCTTCTAGCGGTCCTAAGGCCGAGGGGCATTGCAGTAGCACCTTACCTAGACGACATTCTAATTCAAGCGTCGTCCCTTCCCAAAGCAAGGGCTCATACAGACATTGTTTTAGCTTTTCACAGATCTCACGGGTGGAAGGTGAAAATAGAAAAGAGTTCCCTGTTTCCGTCCACAAGGGTTCCCTTTCTGGGAACAATAATAGACTCTGTAGAAATGAAGATTTTTCTGATAGAGGTCAGAAAGTTAAAGCTTCTAAACGCTTGTCGAGTTCTTCAATCTATTCCTCAGCCCTCCATAGCTCAGTGCATGGAGGTAATAGGACTAATGGCTGCGGCAATGGACGTGGTTCCTTTTGCTCGAATTCATTTAAGACCATTGCAACTGTGCATGCTCAAACAGTGGAATGGGGATTATGCAGACTTGTCTCCCCAGATTCAAATGGACCAGAAAACCAGAGACTCACTCCTCTGGTGGTTGTCTCAGGATCACCTGTCTCAGGGAATGAGTTTCCGCAGACCAGAGTGGATCATTGTCACGACCGACGCCAGTCTCTTAGGCTGGGGCGCGGTCTGGGACTCCCTGAAAGCTCAGCGTCTATGGTCTCGGGAAGAGTCTCTCCTCCCGATAAACATTTTGGAACTGAGTGCGATATTCAATGTGCTCCTGGTTTGGCCTCAACTAGCGAAGGCCAAATTCATAAGATTTCAGTCGGACAACATGACGACTGTAGCGTACATCAATCATCAGGGAGGGACAAATAGTTCCCTGGCGATGAGAGAGGTATCCAAGATCATCAAATGGGCGGAGGATCACTCCTGCCATCTATCTGCAATTCACATCCCAGGAGTAGACAACTGGGAGGCGGATTATTTGAGTCGTCAGACTTTCCATCCGGGGGAGTGGGAACTTCACCCGGAGGTCTTTGCCCAGTTAATTCAACTATGGGGCACTCCAGATGTGGATCTGATGGCGTCTCGTCAGAACTCCAAGGTTCCTCGCTACGGGTCCAGATCGAGGGATCCCAAGGCGACACTAGTGGATGCATTAGTGGCGCCTTGGTCGTTCAATCTAGCTTATGTGTTTCCACCGTTCCCTCTCCTTCCCAGGCTAGTAGCCAGGATCAAACAGGAGAAGGCTTCGGTGATTCTAATAGCTCCTGCATGGCCACGCAGGACTTGGTATGGAGAGCTGGTGAATATGTCATCGGCTCCACCATGAAAGCTACTTTTGAGACAGGACCTTCTAGTTCAAGGTCCATTCGAACGTCCAAATCTAGTTTCTCTGCAACTGACTGCTTGGAAATCGAACGCTTGATTCTATCTAAGCGTAGGTTTTCGGAATCTGTTATAGATACTCTGGTTCAGGCCAGAAAACCTGTGACCAGGAAAATTTACCATAAGATATGGCAAAAATATATCTGTTGGTGCGAATCCAAGGGTTACTCATGGAGTAAAATTAGGATTCCTAGGATACTTTCCTTTCTCCAAGAGGGTTTGGATAAAGGTTTGTCAGCTAGTTCTCTAAAAGGACAGATATCTGCTCTGTCCGTCTTGTTGCACAAGCGTCTGGCAGCCATGCCAGATGTACAAGCGTTTGTACAGGCGTTAGTTAGAATCAAGCCTGTCTACAGACCTATGACTCCTCCATGGAGTCTAAACTTAGTTCTTTCAGTTCTTCAAGGGGTTCTGTTTGAACCTTTGCATTCCATAGATATTAAGTTACTATCTTGGAAAGTTCTGTTTTTGGTTGCTATTTCTTCTGCTAGAAGAGTTTCTGAATTGTCTGCTTTGCAGTGTACTTCACCCTATCTGGTATTCCATACAGATAAGGTAGTTTTACGTACCAAGCCTGGTTTTCTTCCAAAGGTGGTTTCCAACAGGAATATTAACCAGGAAATAGTTGTTCCTTCTCTGTGTCCGAATCCAGTTTCGAAGAAGGAACGTTTGTTACATAACCTAGATGTGGTTCGTGCTTTAAAATTCTATTTAGAAGCAACAAAGGATTTCAGACAGACATCTTCCTTGTTTGTCGTTTATTCTGGTAAGAGGAGAGGTCAGAAAGCTACTGCTACCTCTCTTTCCTTTTGGCTAAAATGCATCATCCGATTAGCTTATGAGACTGCCGGACGGCAGCCTCCTGAACGAATTACAGCTCACTCTACTAGAGCTGTGGCTTCCACATGGGCCTTCAAGAATGAGGCTTCTGTTGAACAGATCTGTAAGGCAGCGACTTGGTCTTATCTGCATACATTTGCCAAATTTTACAAATTCGATACTTATGCTTCTTCGGAGGCTATTTTTGGGAGAAAGGTTTTGCAAGCTGTGGTGCCTTCCGTTTAGGTTACCTGACTTGTTCCCTCCCTTCATCCGTGTCCTAAAGCTTTGGTATTGGTTCCCACAAGTAAGGATGAAGCCGTGGACCGGACACACCAATGTAGGAGAAAACAGAATTTATGTTTACCTGATAAATTTCTTTCTCCTACGGTGTGTCCGGTCCACGGCCCGCCCTGGCTTTTAGTCAGGTTTAAAAAAAAATTATTTTTCTGTACACTACAGTCACCACGGCACATTATAGTTTCTCCTTTTTCTCCTAACCGTCGGTCGAATGACTGGGGGGCGGAGCAAGAGGGGGGCTATATGGACAGCTTTGCTGTGTGCTCTCTTTGCCATTTCCTGTAGGGAATGAGAATATCCCACAAGTAAGGATGAAGCCGTGGACCGGACACACCGTAGGAGAAAGAAATTTATCAGGTAAACATAAATTCTGTTTTTTCCTTTTTCTGGGGCCGCAACAACTAGTGCAGAGGGCCACATATGGCCCTTGGGCTGCCAGTTGGCCATGCCTGGTGTACACAAATGGCTAATTTAGATTTTTTAGTAAGTAACTGTAACCCATTTAAGTTTCTATGCTTTTTTAACCTTAACCACAATGATGTGATTGAAAATAAAGTCAAAGAAAATGTATTTTCATGCCAGAAATGGGAAAATTAAAGGCATGTTTCATTCTTCTGTCAATAGAGGAAACTTCTGAGATCATCATTCTTTCTTCAGCTATTGCATCTAACATAACAAGGGATTACTTTCTAGAATGGGAACATCCTTTGTCAAGAAAAGAAGTCAGTAATTAAAGGAGGTGTCCTCAGAGATCCTTCGTTTTTAAACGACATTAATTCTAGCTATTGTATCAATTGACAGTTTCATAGTTGTAGGCTTTAGTTTTTTTAACACAGTTCTAGTCTTTTTTTATTTTATTAACAGATTCTCTATAAAGTTGTGTTGAATCCATTTATCAGCATTCTGCTCTAATGTGGTTTTAAAACACCATGTGTTATATTTTTATTATTTCATTTTTACCCTGACACAAAGACAGGCACAAAACGAAAGTATTGAACTGTGTAACTAGTAAGACATCTGACTTAAACTATATTTCTCCCACACTGAAATGTGTAGAGAGATATTTTGATTCTTTTTACAAGGCTATAAAACAGGACACATTAAAAACAAGAATATTTAGACCAAATGGGTTGTTATATTGTTACAATTCTTCAAGTTCAAAAACACCAGATCCCATTAGTCTTAAGATGTTATGAAGATACCCATTTCATGAACAGCAGAAACTCTGTAAAAACTCCACATCACTGCTGTGCACCTTTCAAATACCCACATATCCGCTGAAGCTAGTTCTAGAAGGTCAGTTTCTTATTTAGAAATTTTATTTAAAAAAAGTATATACAAGTATGATCTAAGAAAGATATAAAGAAGATCGCCTCATAGTGCAGTTATCCAAGGTAAAATGCAGTAAGTAAATAAAGATTGCTGTCAAATGCTTACTCACAAGGGTGTTTGCACTAAAATGAGTGCAATATACGCAATCTGGGCTTTTACAGTCTCCAGCTTACTGATATCGGCAATGTCTCCCTTCAATGTGCAGTGATGTGAGTTCTGGGTATAGTGACCTTTTAATAAACAAAAGACACAGAGGGGCCTGTTTATCAAATGTCAGACATTGCTGAATGCGGACAGCATTACGCTCTCCGCATTTAGCATTGCACCAGCAGTTCTTGTGAACTGCTGGTACAATGCCGACCCCTGCAGATTTGCGGCCAATCAACCGCTAGCAGGGGGTGGCAATCAACCCGATCGTATTCGATCGGGTTGATTTCTGGCGATCGCTGTCCGCCTCCTCAGAGCAGGCGGACAGGCTATGGAGCAGCGGTCTTTAGACCGCTGCTTCATAACTTGTGTTTCTGGCAAGCCTGAAGACTCCCCAGAAACACAGGGCTTCAAGCCCCATACAGAGCTTGATAAATATGCCCCAGAGGCTTCTCATAGTGCAGATAAGACTGATACCGGTGGGGACTTGATGTGTGAAAAGGGTACCCACATTTGGGTTTGCACAGAAGATTTGTGCAAACAAAGCAGGCTGGATATAATAGACACCAGCTGTCTAATCAGGTCAGTCTGTTTGGTCTCCCTGGGAAGGTCTTCCAAGCAATATTAAGCAGACAAAAAATGATGTGGTGCGCTCTAAATTTGTGTGGAAGTTGTAAAAATGAAAAACTACTTAAAATCACAATTTATTGTAATAAAATCATATAACATAAAAGCTTGTAACGCGTTTCTCAGCTGCTAGCTGTTTCATCAGGCTAGAGAGTTATGTCTATTTTAAAACCCCATTTAACAAAAATAAAAATAAAACTACCCTAAAATACCCTTAAAAGGGCCTTTTGCAGGGCATTGCCCTAAAGTGTCAGCTCTTTTTCTTAAAAAAATAAGTGTACAAACCTCTACAATTAACCCCCCCTAAAAAAAAGGCTATCTAAAAAAAAACTACTCTAAAAAATTGCCCTTAAAAGAGCATTTGGCTCTTTTGCAGCCCAGAAAAAAAAGAACCCAATCAAAAAAAAAACAAAAACTAACAATAAAGGTTTGATTTATCAATACCCTACGGCTGCAAGTTCTCACAAGAACTTGCTCGCCGTAATTTAACAAGCAGCGGTCACCAGATCGCCACTTCCCTAACCTCTTCGCCACCTCTAAGGTGGCGAAATTCAATCTCTGCGGTCTAGTCCGATCGAGGAGATTGAGAGCTCCTGCCCACACGTGATTGACTGTGCGCAGGCAGGGGGCGGATTGCACGCAAGCGCAAAATTGCGCTCGTGTGCAATGGTGATTACCTGCGGGTAATTTCGCCCCATCACAGACAAGCTGAGGCATACAGGGGCAAGTATACGTGCCCCTGTCCGCCTCAACTTTGATAAATCTAGCCCTAAACCTCAAAGATGGTACTCAGCAAAGATGAATTCAGGTGGTGGTGCTCCATCTTCATCCCAGCGGTGGATTATCTTCATCCCGGCGACTATCATCTTATCGTCATCTCTGCGGCGATAACAGTGTTCTGCACTTCTATTTCTAACAGGAACTGAAAATCTTACAAATTCAGAATGAAATTACAGAAAACGGGAACAAAATAAATAATGAAAGTATATTGCAAAGTTTTTTATATATACAATTTATCATTTTATATTTTTATCTCAAAGTGTTTAATGTACCTTTTAAAGACAATATTTAGCCTCATTTTACAAACACTTCAGGGCAAATCCCATATATTAGCCTTTAATACATTGTTAAATATAACACAATAATGATCAGCAATACTGTGCATTCATATCTTGGTTGTGTTTGTAACTTATATAGAACACCTCTAATGAAGTTCGGGTGGGCATATTTTGTGATTCAGATACAGTATACAATGTTTAACAACTTTCCTTACATCTATTAACAAATTTGCTTTAGTCACTTTATCCTTTATTGAAGGAGTAGCATTGCACTACTATGAACTAGCTGAATACATCAGGTGAGACAATACAAGCGGTATTTCTAAGCCTACCTAGTTATGTTTTTCAAAAAAGGATACCAAGAAAAGGAAGCAAATTAGATAATAGAAGTAAATTAGATAATTGTTTAAAATGGCACGTTCTCTCTGAATCCTCAAAGTTTAATTTTAAAGGGACACTGAACCCAGTTTTTTTCTTTCATGATTCAGATAGAGCATGACATTTTAAGCAACTTTCTAATTTACTCCTATTATCAATTTTTCTTCGTTCTCTTGCTATCTTATTTTAAAAGCAGGAATGTAAATCTTAGCAGCCAGCCCATTTTAGGTGCAGCACCATGGATAGCGCTTGCTTGTTGGAGGCTGACATTTGCCCACCAATAAGCAAGCATAACCCAGGTTCTCAACCAAAAATGATCCGGCTCCTATGCATCACATTCCTGTTTTTTTAATAAAGATAGCAAGAGAACGAAGAAAAATTGATAATGGAGTAAATGAGAAAGTTGCTTAAAATTGCATGCTCTATCTGAATCATGAAAGAAAAATGTTTAACTTTCCTTTCCTTTTGCTTTTGAACCTCACACAACTCTTTCAATAAATAGAGGTGGGAGGCTGTTAAGCAAAAAAGGAATAAAGAAAGACTACGTTTAAAGCCCTGTCTTAATTGGCTGCTAAAATAGTTCTTCTCCCATACTCCCTAGAGAGGCTAGACCTCAAATTTGATATCATAAGTATGATGTAAGAGGTTGCAAATTCACCAGCTCCGCTACATACAACACAGTGATTGTTTATAGCAGTGCAAAAACTCAGTTACAGCTTCCCTAATTGGACAATGGAGATAATATAAATATACTCATCAAGGTTTTCAAGTGGATTATTAGTGATTTCCAAAGCTCGCTAACAAAGTGACAATGTGATTTTTTTTTTTTAAATATTTATTTTCCATGTAGGTATTTTGAAATTCAGTGCTTAAAGGGACATTGTACACTTGATTTTTTCTTGCATAATTTTTTTGTAGATTACCCATTTATATAGCTCATCTGGGAGTGTTTTTGTAACAATGTATAGTTTTGCTTATTTTTTTAATAACATTGTGCTGATTTTCAGACTCCTAACCAAGCCCCAAAGTGTCAGATGTATACTCTCATTTACAGACAACTGCTGGCTCCTGTTTGTCTAATCTGTCTTTTCATATGCAGGGAAGGGGGGAGAGTGTCTGATCCCAGCCCCCTTCATTGGGTGTTCCAGTTAAATTCATCAACATTGCTAAACTTGGAGATTCTAAGTAAGTTTTTAAAATGTTTTATACTGGATTTGTAGATCAGTATCTGTGCATATTCTTCTTTATAGTAGTGTCCATGACATGCAGTTATATGACAATTGGTGTATACTGTCTCTTTAAAGGGGCATACAAGGTCATTAGTATACATTGCTAAACTGCAGTTTGGTGCTGTTCTCATCGCAGTCACAGGTGCTAAATGATAAGTGTGCTCCATGCACAAATACAGTGTTAATTAAAAGCCTTTTTAACACACTTTGCATTGCAAGGTGCCTGCAGTTGTATACTGCTTCACAGTCCTATAATACTATTGATTTCCATGTCAATGCTTATAAACAAAGTACTTCAATGTCTTGTTAATTCAAAATTATATTTTGTTATGTTTAAACCTAAGCGAATGCTTAAAGGGACATGAAACCATACATTTTCTTTCATGATAATACAAATTTAAACAACTTTCCTATTTATTTTTAGTATGTAATTTGCCTCATTCGCTTGGTATCCTTTGTTAAAGGAGCAGTAAATGCACTATTGAGAACTAGCTGAAAGCCAATGACAATAGGTATGTCCAGCCACCAATTCTAAGCATCCAATGTAAACTTTTCAGCAAAGGATACAAATAGAACAAAACAAATGAGATAATATAAATAAATTAGAAAGTTATATAAAATTGCATGCTCTATCTGAATCATGAAGGGCAGTTATTGTCCCTTTAACTTAACTGTAGGTGCAACATGTTTACAGATACCATATAAGTGATCGGATAAGGAGCAAACCTAACTGCATAGCATAGTTACTTACTATAAAAATGTGTTTGCAAATTAGCAAACCAAGCCATAGGGGTAGATTTATCAAATGCTTGTGCAATGTTAAATGCAGACAGCGTATGCTGTCAGCATTTAGCGATGCTGGGCAGACATGATTTGCTGCAGCGAAACATGTCTGCCCACATCGCTAAATGCTGACAGCATACGCTGTCAGCATTTAACACTGCACAAGCATTTCTGGTGAAAAAAAGGCGGCGGACAAGTTAAGGTTAAGTTTCTGGCGAGCCGGAAACTTCGGGGGTAGATTGCAGCATTCACTGCTTGTTAAATATACCCCCTTGTGTGAGATGAGCGTGTATATTTTAATTATTAATGGGTTCTAAATATTACTAGTGTTTTTTTTCTAATCTAGTTTTTAATGTTTTTTTTTAATAATATCACTACTACCTGTTTTGATTGTTGTGTGAATAAAACTTTTTTTTTAATGTTCGCATTTAAATAAAGAATACGCGCTTATTGCACATTAGCCGTGTACTCACAATCACTCAAAATAGCAGCCACCTGAACACTTGTCATTACACAGAGAGAAAACACACAAAGACATCCACAGGCAATTAGAACCCACATGCAAAGACAAAGCACCGCAGACATCCACAATCACACAAAAACAGGCACCCACATCCTGTATCCCGTGTCTGGCTCATGGATACAGCATGGCAGTGAGAAGCAGGGCAGGTCTGGCCCTGCGTCATGCACAAATAATAATGCTGGTGACTGGGAAATGCCCTGTGGCCAGTCCAGGCCTGATCAATCCTATATTGTTAAGAAAGGATATCTGTATAATTTTTTTTTTATTTTTTTTTTAAGAAAGAAAACAAATGGTTCAACATAACAAAATTATTTTAAACTAATGTTGTTTGTGTGATTTACAATAGCACTATTACTTTTATATAAAGTGCCTAATTGTGTTTGACATCATTTCTAAATCCTGTGGGTTGGTGAAAACATATATTTATGTATACAAAATAAATACATTTTCCTATTACTCAGGGCCTTTCAATCAAGTCACTAAACCCTTAAACTCTTTCAGATGGGGGTCTAAATCAGTCAGACTATTCAAAGAAAATGAATTGTTTTAATTTCATGCTTCATCTCTGTTCATTTCTCTAGAGTTGTGTGTATAATCCTTATACCTTTTCAGTTTTTATTACATTCTACAACTATTACTTTGAATATATAGTACCATGATCCTTCATGTTCTATCATTCACTAGTTATTATACAATTTGTATACTCTCTTGTCGTCTGTTCCCTATCTATCGGCTAGATTACGAGTTTTGCGTTATGAGGGGTGCGGTACTAACTTGCACGTTATTGTCACCGCTCACTTACCTACAGCGCTGGTATTACAGGTTTTTACAAACCCGGCGTTAAAAGGCAAAAGTGAGCGTAGAGCAAACTTGTGCTCCATACTGCACTCCAATACCAGCGCTGCTTAAGTCAGCGGTGAGCTGGTTGTACGTGCTCATGCACGATTTCCCCATAGACATCAATGGGGAGAGCCGGCTGAGAAAAAGTCTAACACCTGCAAAAAAACAGCGTAAAGCTCCGTAACGCAGCCCCATTGATTCCTATGGGGAAACTAAATTTATATTTACACCTAACACTGTAGCATGAACCCGAGTCTAAACACTCCTAACCTTACACTTATTGACCCCTAATCTGCCGCCCCCGACATCGCTGACACCTGCATTATACTTATTAACCCCTAATGTGCCACTCCAGACATCGCCGCCACTGTAATAAAAATATTAACCCCTAAACCGCCGCACTCCCGCATCACAAACATTAGTTAAATATTATTAACCCCTAATCTGCTGCCCCTCACATCGCTGCCACCTACCTACATTTATTAACCCCTAATCTGCTGCCCCCAACGTCGCCGCCAATATACTAAATTTATTAACCCCTAAATCTAAGTCTAACCCTAACCCTAACACCCCCTAACTTAAATATAATTAAAATAAATCTAAAGAAAACCTACTATTAATAACTAAATAATTCCTATTTAAAACTAAATACTTACCTATAAAATAAACCCTAAGCTAGCTACAATATAACTAATAGTTACATTGTTCTAGCTTAGGGTTTATTTTTATTTTACAGGCAAGTTTGCATTTATTTTAACTAGGTAGAATAGTTACTAAATAGTTATTAACTATTTACTAACTACCTAGCTAAAATAAATACACATTGACCTGTAAAATAACACCTAACCTAAACCTACAATTAAATAAATTCCCTAAATTAAATACAATTAAATAAATTTAATACAATTACCTAAATTACAAAAACAAACAAACACTAAATTACAGAAAATAAAAACAAATTACAATATATTTAAACTAATTACACCTAATCTAATAGCCCTATCAAAATAAAACAAGCCCCCAAAATAAAAAAAAAACCTAGCCTAAACTAAACTACCAATAGCCCTAAAAAGGGCCTTTTGCAGGGCATTGCCCCAGAGAAATTAGCTCTTTTACCTGAAAAAAAATACAAACAACCCCCCCAACAGTAAAACCCACCACCCACACAACCAACCCCCCAAATAAAAGCCTAACTAAAAAAACCTAAGCTCCCCTTTGCCCTGAAAAGGGCATTTGGATGGGCATTGCCCTTTAAAGGGCATTTAGCACTATTGCGGCCCAAAGCCCTAACCTAAAAATAAAACCCCACCCAATAAACCCTTAAAAAAACCTAACACTAACCCCTGAAGATCCAGTTGCAGTTTTGAAGATCCAACATCCATCTTCAACGAAGCCGGGAGAAGTCTTCATCCAAGCCGGGAGAAGTGGTCCTCCAGACAGGCAGAAGTCTTCATCCAGATAGCATCTTCTATCTTCATCTATCCGGCGCGGAGCGGCTACATCTTCAAGACATCCGGCACGGAGCATCCTCTTCAATCGACGTCTTCTTCCAGAATGAATATCTCTTTAAGTGATGTCATCCAAGATGGCGTCCCTTAGATTCCGATTGGCTGATAGAATTCTATCAGCCAATCGGAATAAGGTTAAAAAAAATCCTATTGGCTGATGCAATCAGCCAATAGGATTGAACTTCAATCCTATTGGCTGATCCAATCAGCCAATAGGATTGAGCTGGCATTCTATTGGCTGATTGGAACAGCCAATAGAATGCCAGCTCAATCCTATTGGCTGATTGCATCAGCCAATAGGATTTTTTTCAACCTTAATTCCGATATTCATTCTGGAAGAAGACGTCGATTGAAGAAGATGCTCCGCGCCGGATTTCTTGAAGATAGAGCCGCTCCGCGCCGGATGGATGAAGATAGAAGATGCCGTCTGGATGAAGACTTCTGCCCGTCTGGAGGACAACTTCTCCCGGCTTGGATGAAGACTTCTCCCGGCTTCGTTGAGGATGGATGTCGGATCTTCAAAACTGTAAGTGGATCTTCAGGGGTTAGGTTTTTTTAAGGGTTTATTGGGTGGGTTTTATTTTTAGGTTAGGGCTTTTGGCCACAATAGAGCTAAATGCCCTTTTAAGGGCAATGCCCATCCAAATGCCCTTTTCAGGGCCATGGGGAGCTTAGGTTTTTTTTAGTTAGGGTTTTATTTGGGGGGTTGGTTGTGTGGGTGGTGGGTTTTACTGTTGGGGGGGTTGTTTGTATTTTTTTTTTCAGGTAAAAGAGCTGATTTCTTTGGTGCAATGCCCTGCAAAAGGCCCTTTTAAGGGCTATTGGTAGTTTAGTTTAGGCTCGTTTTTTTTATATTTTGGGGGGCTTTTTTTATTTTGATACGGCTATTAGATTAGGTGTAATTAGTTTAAAGATTTTGTAATTTGTTTTTGATTTTCTGTAATTTAGTGTTTTGTTTTTTGTAATTTAGGTAATTGTATTACATTTATTTAATTGTATTTAATTTCGGAAATGTATTTAATTGTAGGGTTAGGTTAGGTGTTAGTGCAACTTAGGTTAGGTTTTATTTTACAGATAAATTTGTATTTATTTTAGCTAGGTAGTTAGTAAACAGTTAATAACTATTTAGTAACTATTCTACCTAGTTAAAATAAATACAAACTTGCCTGTAAAATAAAAATAAAACCTAAGCTAGCTACAATGTAACTATTAGTTATATTGTAGCTAGCTTATGGTTTATTTTATAGGTAAGTATTTAGTTTTAAATAGGAAATATTTAGTTATTAATAGTAGGTTTTCTTTAGATTTATTTTAATTATATTTAAGTTGGGGGTGTTAGGGTTAGGGTTTGACTTAGATTTAGGTGTTAATAAATTTAGTATAGTGGCGGTGATGTTAGGGACAGCAGATTAGGGGTTAATAATATTAAACTAATGTTTGCGAAGCGGGAGTATGGCGATTTAGGGGTTAATATGTTTATTCTAGTGGCGGCGATGTTGGGAGCAACAGATTAGGGGTTAATAATTTTATTATAGTGTTTGCGATGCGGGAGGGCCTCGGTTTAGGGGTTAATAGGTAGTTTATGGGTGTTAGTGTACTTTTTAGCACTTTAGTTATGAGTTTTATGCTACTGCGTTGTAGTGTAAAACTCATAACTACTGACTTTAAAATGCGGTACGAAGCTTGATGTGATAGGGTGTACCGCTCACTTTTTTTTGCCTCCCTGGACAAGCTTGTAATACCGGCGCTATGGAAGTCCCATAGAAAAAAGACTATACGCAATTTGCGTAAGTTGATTTGCGGTAAGGCCAAAAAAGTGTGCGGTGCCCCTAAATCTACAAGACTCGTAATACCAGCGGTAGTAAAAAAATTATGAGGCTTAACGCTGCTTTTTTACTCATAACGCAAGACTAGTAATCTAGCCGTATGTTTGTGGAGTCTTGTAACAAGCTAAGCTTTTTTTATACTCATGCAGATATTGCCTACTTACAACAGGCAAGACTCCAGGACATATCCAAATCCAGTGCAGGCACAGGAGTCACCATGAAAACCTGTTTATGGCATGTGATGTGCTAAGAGGGATCCTAACTGTACGATAATACAGAGCTAAATTGTCTTAGACATTGTCTAAAAAAGTAGCAAACTAATGCAAAATAGTATATGGAGTATATAGTGCATAAGAGTGTAGTATATGGAGTAGTGCATAATGGTGTAGTATATAGAGTATATAGCGCATAAGAGTGTAGTATATAGAGTATATAGCGCATAAGAGTGTAGTATATAGAGTATATAGCGCATAAGTGTAGTAAATGCAGTATACAGCGCATAAGAGTGTAGTATATGGAGTATATAGAGCATAAGAGTGTAGTATATGGAGTATATAGCTCATAAGAGTGTAGTATATGGAGTATATAGCTCATAAGAGTGTAGTATATATAGTATATAGCGCATAAGAGTGTAGTATATGGAGTATATGTATAAGTAATTTCCTGGGGCGCTATCAAATATACAGCATAGGTTTCGGCGCAAGCGTAGGAACCCGCGCCACCCGTAATTTCACCTCGCCCATCGGGGTATTACATATACCCCGCCGGCAGTTCCTAAAGTGCCGTAAGTCGGATAAACTAGCGATGTCCAGAAATGAGCATAACTACAAATTTCTGGAGTCGCTAGTGTCTTACGGCACTTTAGAAACTGCCCGCGCCTAAGAAAAGTAAAGGAAATATCAAATCTCCCGTAACAGTCTATCCTGCCTCCCAAAAATAAGCCTGACACGTAAAACCCCTATATCAGCAATCCCCCTCTCACTACTAATAATAAATGTATTAACCCCTAGACCGACAACCCCCCACAACGCAATAAGCCTAATTATTAACCCCTAAACCGCCATAGCCCACATCGCAAGTAATAACTAAATTATTAACCCCTAAACCGCCATAGCCCACACCTCAAGTAATAACTAAATTATTAACCCCTAAACCGCCATAGCCCACACCGCAATTAACCTATTCTAGTATTAACCCCTAAACCGCCATAGCCCACATAGCCTATTAAATGTATTAACCCCTAATCTGCCGCCGCCACTATAATAAAGTTATTAACCCCTAAACCTAAGTCTAACCCTAACACCCCCCTAACTTAAATATTATTTAAATAAATCTAAATAAAAGTAATATTATTAACTAAATTATTCCTATTTAAGACTAAATACTTACCTATAAAATAAACCCTAACGGCTAGATTTAGAGTTGGGCGGTAGCCGTCAAAACCAGCGTTAGAGGCTCCTAACGCTGGTTTTTACCGCCCTCTGGTATTTGGAGTCAGTCAGGAAAGGGTCTAACGCTCACTTTGCAGCCGCGACTTTTCCATACTGCAGATCCCCCTACGCCATTTGCGTATCCTATCTTTTCAATGGGATCTTTCTAACGCCGGTATTTAGAGTCGTGGCTGAAGTGAGCGTTAGAAATCTAACGACAAAACTCCAGCCGCAGAAAAAAGTCATTAGTTAAGAGCTTTCTGGGCTAACGCCGGTTTATAAAGCTCTTAACTACTGTGCTCTAAAGTACACTAACACCCATAAACTACCTATGTACCCCTAAACCGAGGTCCCCCCACATCGCCGCCACTCG
Source organism: Bombina bombina (assembly GCF_027579735.1). Classification (NCBI taxonomy): domain Eukaryota; kingdom Metazoa; phylum Chordata; class Amphibia; order Anura; family Bombinatoridae; genus Bombina; species Bombina bombina. Next base: position 409,304,291 of record NC_069500.1, read on the forward strand.
ATTAAATTTTTTTAACCCCTAATCTGCCGACCACACACCGCTGCCACCTACGTTATCCCTATGAACCCCTAATCTGCTGCCCCTAACACCGCCAACCCCTATATTATATTTATTAACCCCTAATCTGCCGTCCCCAACGTCGCCGCTACCTACCTACACTTATTAACCCCTAATCTGCCGACCGGACCGCGCCGCTATTATAATAAAGTTATTAACCCCTAATCCGCCTCACTCCCGCCTCAATATCCCTATAATAAATAGTATTAACCCCTAATCTGCCCTCCCTAACATAGCCGACACCTAACTTCAAGTATTAACCCCTAATCTGCCGATCGGAGCTCACCGCTACTCTAATAAATTTTTTAACCCCTAAAGCTAATTCTAACCCTAACCCTAACACCCCCCTAAGTTAAATATAATTTTATTCTAACGAAATAAATTAACTCTTATTAAATAAATTATTCCTATTTAAAGCTAAATACTTACTTGTAAAATAAACCCTAATATAGCTACAATATAAATTATAATTATATTGTAGCTATTTTAGGATTAATATTTAGTTTACAGGCAACTTTGTATTTATTTTAACCAGGTACAATAGCTATTAAATAGTTAATAACTATTTAATAGTTACCTAGTTAAAATAATTACAAAATTACCTGTAAAATAAATCCTAACCTAAGTTACAATTAAAGCTTAAATAGAAAATAAACCCTCCCTTTTAACAGTCAGACTTGTGTTTAATACTTTTATATATGAGCAAAAATATGTACTATGTACAAATAAATGTCTCAGGGGTTCCGTAAGTTCGTATTTTACAGTCCTCAGTCTTTTAGAGCCAAGACAATTATGAACAGTGATAAACAGTTTCACAGGTTGGCAGGTTGGTAACGGTCAGATTACTATGCACACTTTGCCTCTGTCAGTTTTGTAAGTGTGACCGACCGGCTCCGGTCCATGGAGAGTGGTTAGTATTGAGTGTAATGTGTTTTTATATAAAGTCACAAGCGGACATGTCAATATCATATAACAAAAGCACTCACCACCTCTCCTCTTCAGAGACACAACGACCTGGCACCTGCAATCACTTGAGTGCTGTATTTAATTCGGTGAAGAGAGCTCTACCCGGATTAAGGTACGAAGAAGTAATCCAATAAAGAAGAGAGTACCCGGGGAGCTCTGTTTAAAATCCAAAGTGCTTTATTTATACAAATTCATTAAAACTTTATACAGCTTTGACTACGGCTATTGGCCGAAACGCGTCAGCTGACCCTCTGACGCTACCTCAGTGGAAACACAATGTGTGTTTGATTATAAGCACACGGATTGTTTGTTTGTTTACTTTGCTGCTGCAAGGAAAAAAGTTTTAATGAATTTGTATAAATAAAGCAGTTTGGATTTTAAACAGAGCTCCCCGGGTACTCTCTTCTTTATTAAGTTACAATTAAACCTAACACTACACTATCAATAAATAAATTAAATAAACTAAAATAAAACTAATTTTAAACTAATTACACCTACTCTAAGCCCCCTAATAAAATAACAAAGACCCCCAAAATAAAAAAATGCCCTACCCTATTCTAAAATTAAAATAGAAAAGCTCTTTTACCTTACCAGCCCTGAAAAGGGCCCTTTGCGGGGCATGCCCCAAAGAATTCAGCTCTTTTGCCTGTAAAAAAAAAACATACAAACCCCTTCTTCAGGGGCTTAGTGTTAGGTTTATTTAAGGGGGGTTTGGGTTAGATTAGGGGTATGTGAGTGGTGGATTGTAATGTTGGGGGGGTATTGTATGTTTTTTTTTACAGGCAAAAGAGCTGAATTCTTTGGGGCATGCCCCGCAAAGGGCCCTTTTCAGGGCTGGTAAGGTAAAAGAGCTTTTCTATTTTAATTTTAGAATAGGGTAGGGCATTTTTTTATTTTGGGGGGCTTTGTTATTTTATTAGGGGGCTTAGAGTAGGTGTAATTAGTTTAAAATTGTTGTAATATTTTTCTAATGTTTGTAAATATTTTTTTATTTTTTGTAACTTAGTTCTTTTTTATTTTTTTTACTTTAGTTAGTTTATTTAATTGTAGTTATTTGTAGGTATTGTATTTAATTAATTTATTGATAGTGTAGTGTTAGGTTTAATTGTAGATAATTGTAGGTATTTTATTTAAGTAATTTATTGATAGTGTAGTGTTAGGTTTAATTGTAACTTAGGTTAGGATTTATTTTACAGGTAATTTTGTAATTATTTTAACTAGGTAACTATTAAATAGTTATTAACTATTTAATAGCTATTGTACCTGGTTAAAATAAATACAAAGTTGCCTTTAAAATAAATATTAATCCTAACATAGCTACAATATAATTATAATTTATATTGTAGCTATATTAGGGTTTATTTTACAGGTAAGTATTTAGATTTAAATAGGAATAATTTATTTAATAAGAGTTAATTTATTTTGTTAGAATAAAATTATATTTAACTTAGGGGGGTGTTAGTGTTAAGGTTAGACTTAGCTTTAGGGGTTAACAAATTTATTAGAGTAGCGGTGAGCTCCGATCGGCAGATTTGGGGTTAATACTTGAAGTTAGGTGTCGGCGATGTTAGGGAGGGCAGATTAGGGGTTAATACTATTTATTATAGGGTTATTGAGGCGGGAGTGAGGCGGATTAGGGGTTAATAACTTTATTATAATAGCGGCGCGGTCCGGTCGGCAGATTAGGGGTTAATAAGTGTAGGTAGGTAGCGGCGACGTTGGGGCGGCATATTAGGGGTTAATAAATATAATATAGGGGTCGGCGGTGTTAGGGGCAGCAGATTAGGGGTTCATAGGGATAACGTAGGTGGCAGCGGTGTGCGGTCGGCAGATTAGGGGTTAATAATAAAATGCAGGGGTCAGCGATAGCGGGGCGGCATATTAGGGGTTAATAAATATAATATAGAGGTCGGCGGTGTTAGGGGCAGCAGATTAGGGGTACATAGCTATATTGTAGCTTGCGGTGGTGTACGGAGCGGCAGATTAGGGGTTAATAATAAAGTGCAGGGGTCAGCGATAGCGGGGGCGGCAGATTAGGGGTTAATAAGTGTAAGGTTAGGGGTGTTTAGACTCGGGGTTCATGTTAGGGTGTTAGGTGCAGACTTAGGAAGTGTTTCCCCATAGGAAACAATGTAGCTGCGTTAGGAGCTGAACGCTGCTTTTTTGCAGGTGTTAGGTTTTTTTCAGCTCAAACAGCCCCATTGTTTCCTACGGGGGAATCGTGCATCTTCTTGTAATTTTTTTATTTTCTGTAATTTAGTGGGGGGTTTTTGTACTATAGTTTATTTTATTTAATTGTATTTAATTTTAGGTAATTGTAGTTAATTTATTTAATTAATTTAATGATAGTGTAGTGTTAGGTGTAATTGTAACTTAGGTTAGGTTTTATTTTACAGGTAAATTTGTACTTATTCTAACTAGGTAGCTATTAAATAGTTATTAACTATTTAATAGCTATTGTACCTAGTTAAAATAAATACAAAGTTGCCTGTAAAATAAAAATAAATCCTAAAATAGCTACAATGTAATTATTAATTATATTGTAGGTATCTTAGGGTTTATTTTATAGGTAAGTAGTTTTAAATAGGAATAATTTAGTTAATAATATTAATTTTATTTAGATTTATTTAAATAATATTTAAGTTGGGGGGGTGTTAGGGTTAGACTTAGGTTTAGGGGTTAATAACTTAATTATAGTGGCGGCAACGTTGGCGGCGGCAGATTAGGGGTTAATACATTTAATAGGCTATGTAGGCTATGACGGTTTAGGGGTTTATACTAGAATAGGTTTATTGCGGTGTGGGCTATGGCGGTTTAGGGGTTAATAGACTTTATTAGTTATTGTGGTGGGGGATTGCGGTTGACAGGTAGATAGACATTGCGCATGCGTTAGGTGTTAGTTTATTTTTGCAGGCATTTTCGGGAGTTACGGTGCTCCCATACTCAGCGCAAGGCCTGCTATGACTGCCTTTTATGGCGAGGTGAAAATGGAGTAAGATTTCTCCATTTTCGCCACGTAAGGCCTTGTGCTGAATATTGGATACCGATTTACGACGCGGTCCCATGTTAGCCTATGGGAGTAAAAATTGCGAGCGACGGGTGAAATATACAGGCGTAACTTGTATGCTACGCCGTATATGTGATACCAAAACAGCGCAAAAACCGGCGTCGCCGGCTTTTGCGGGCGACGCTCTATATGTAATGGAGGCCCTGAAGCCTAAGGTATAAGAATATTGTACTCAAACATTGTCCATCAGGTATATTAGGGAGCTGAAGTTAAACATTTTTGCTTGAAAAAAACCCAAAATCTAATTAAAAGCTGTAAAAAAAAAAATGTGGAACTAATACAATAATGCTCACTGGCTAAAAAAAGACAACTCTCTCTATTGGTGTAGATGAACACAGCTGTGCTAGCCTGACTAAAATGGTTTATTCTAGATCAGAATATGCATATTTGTTTAAAAAGATGCATTTTAGGAATGTTATCTTCTAGAGAAAAACAGTTTGTACAATGTCCGTTTATTGTGAGTTCTGGGGCTTTTATTAAGTGCATAGAATTGAAAGCTTCATTCAGTGCTTACTAGATAAATAGCATCTAAACTTTTTGTATGGAAGGCTGGTCATTAATAGCAGGATTGGTCAGTTGACACATTATTTTGTACTCACACTTATGCTAAGAAAAAACACTTTAAAATAAAATTTGATTAGAAAAAAAGATTTGTAGTTAAACATTACACAGGAAAAGAGTTACTGTTAGTTAAAGGGCCACTAAACCCAAAATCTTTCTTTCATGATTCAGATAGAAAATAGAAAATTAAACAGCATTACAATTTACTTCTATTATTTATTTTGCTTCATTTTTTAAATATCCTTAGTTGAAGAAAAAGCAATGCACATGGTGAGCCAATCACACGAGGCTTCTATGTGCAGCAACCAATCAGCAGCTAGTGAGCATATCTAGATATGCTTTCATCAAAGAATATCAAGAGAATAAAACAAATTAGATAATATAAGTAAATTAGAAAGATGTTTAAAATTGCATTCTCTTTGTAAATCATAAAAGAAAAAATGTGGGTGGCATGTCCCTTTAAGTTATCTATATATTATTATTATTATCATTTATTTGTACATCTATATAGCGCCACAATATTCCGCATTGCTGGGTACAGAGATAGGGGCATGAAATGACAAAGATTTGTTATACGATACAAAAACATAACAGACTAAACAAATCTTTCCGGAGAGCTTACAGTCTACAGATTGAAGATGCAGAGACACAAGGTTTGGGGTAGCTTGTTACATGGATTGTAGTTGCAGCAGTGAGGCAAGGCATATCTTTTACTCAAATTAAAAAAGTTGGTACAAACACAATTTATTTTATTATAAGTGATGATATAAGCCACATAAAAATCCTTGGCAGGCATATGTGACCTGCAGGTTGGAGTATTTATCAGGGTGGCTAACTGTAAATATTGTGAAATAGGATCACATTTACACAAAAAGCCTAACTTTTGGATCTAAGGTATGTTTGATTCTGATATTTATCAAAAATATCTACATAATATACTCAAAAACTACATAGATATTTTATCATCTTATATAATAGAAGATGTGAAAGAAAATGAGATTTTTGCAGTAGGAATTGGCAAGGAATAAGACAGGCCAGAAAACTGATTTCCTATTAAGACCATATTGGCTGAGAAATAGAGATCAACTGGTCTAATTAGCATGGTGTATATTTCATACTAAACCTCTATTGATTTGTAATTACTTCTGTCTAGATTCCTGGGTATGCTAATCAGAGATTGTAGAACTCCAAATTAAAACCTATTTTTTCCCATTTCTCTCTTATGCCAAGGTAATTGCTACCTGTGGCTCTGTGTTAAATAAGATTGCATGAGTCATGACTGTATTACCAGAAAATCATTGACCCTCTCCTTAGCACATTATTTACAAATGATGAAGTTGATTTCTGTAGTATTTTATTATTAGTTTCAACCGAGAGCAAGCAACATGTGGATTTAATAAACATATTTTTTTTTAAAAATGTGTTACTGTGAATTGGAAGCACAAGGTCTGATTGTGTACTTAAACTGATCTGTAGTAAAACTAATGCCAATTACATTTATGACTAATACATAGCTTTTTAAATCTTCCAAAGCCATTAAATGTCTTTAGTAAGAAAGAGAAGCTTTCATGTGTTTTTTAATTCGCATTTATATTAATGTCTATGGCTACTTGTATTACATTTAAAGGGAGATGAAACCCAAAATGTTTCTTTCATGATTCAGATACAGCATACATTTTAAAACAATTTTCCAATTTAGTTCTGTTAACAATTTTGCTTTATTCTCTCTGTATCCTTTGTTAGCTAAACACATCTGTAAGCCAATGACAAGAGGTATATATGTGCAGGTACCTATTAGCAGCTTGTTTCCAGCTCCTGCGCCTACCTAGGTATGTTTTTCAGTAAAGGATATAAAGAGAACTAAGCAAATTAGATAATAGAAGTAAAATGGAAATTTGTTTAAAATTGTATACGCTGTCTGAATCATGAAAGCATTTTGGGTTTCATATCTCTTTATTAATATTTGTTGCATTACACTTTCATTAAGAAGTACATCACCAATATGTATGAAATATGGATTCAGAATAGTGTTTGATGTTTTTATTTCAGTACATTTTTAACTTTTGTTTTCAAAGCAATGTCACTTTTTTAGTGCCACATAATTTACTATAATCAGATAAGGCTTAAAGGGATACTGAACCCAATTTTTTCTTTCATGATTTAGATAGAGCATGCATGAATTTAGCCACCAATCAGCAATCGCTATCTAGGTGCTGAACCAAAGATGAGACGGCATTCCTACTTTTTCAAATAAAGATAGCAAGAGAACAAAGAGAATTTGATAATAGGAGTGAATTAGAAAGTTGCTTAAAATTGCATGCTCTGTCTAAATCCTGAAAGAAAAAAAAATTGGGTTCAGTATCCCTTTAATAAGAATGCATCTACAAGCTCTATATTCACTTTTGAACATAGACTGCCCTCTGGCCAGGCTTATCGCCTAGTGTATGTGTATATATATGTGTGTGTGTGTTTATATGTTTATATACACATATTAACACATAAATATATATGTATATAAGCATATACATATATATTTACAGGGAACACACAGTTTCAATAGACTGCAATGTAAAGGCACTTTTCAGCAGTTAATAAAGGGACAGTCAACACTAGAATTGTTGTTGTTTTAAAAGATAGATAATCCCTTAATTAACAATTCCCCAGTTTTGCATAACCAACACAGTTATAATTATACACGCTTTACCTCTGTAATTACCTTGTATCTAAGCAGACTGCTCCCTTATTTCAGTTCTTTTGACAGACATGCATTTTAGCCCATCAAAGCTGTCTCCCTGGTAAATTCATGTGCATGAGCTCAATGTTATCTATATGAAACACGTGAACTAATGCCCTCTAGTTGTGAAAAACTATCAAAATGCATTTAGATTAGAGGCGGCCTTCAAGGTCTAAGAAATTAGCTTTCAACTAAGAATACCAAGAGAACAAAACAAAATTGATGATAGAAGTAAATTGGAAAGTTGTTTAAAATTAAAATGCCATATTTGAAACATGAACTTTTTTTTGGACTTGACTGTCCCTTTAAATAATAAAAAAAGATGCTCATTTTTTTTTTTTAAAGGGCACACTACACTAAATTTGGGGGCAATTGGGGGAAATTTAGAATATTAACCAAAGGTCTGACCTGTGGTTAATTTTCTGAGTGCTAATTGCCAGCCACCTGTAATGGTTATTTATTTATTGTGCATCCATAAACGGGCAAATTTGCCTATCTGCAGGTGCAATAAATTAGCACTCCACTTGCAATCTGGTCCGCATACCTCCCTCCTCCAGCGATCTTTAGTTAGGGCCCCCCACCCCCTAATCCATCTGTTTTTCTCTAGTGTAGCTCCCCATCCCTCCCTCTCCCTTATTTTTTTACTGCAGTTTATCTAATGGATTGGAATTGCTTTGAAAAAAAATAAAAATTTTTTAGCTGTTATGCAATATCCTCACACAGGAATTCTGAATGGGGTCCATGGTGTGATATCTCTACTGGACCAGAGGGGATTTTTGCAGTTGCAAGTTCTGCCCTTTTTCTTCCTGCCTAGCTACCTCTTTAGGACTATCTGGGAAAGCTTTTAACAAGCCAGTAATGCCCCTAGATCACCTAACTCTACCTATGGAATATCCCCAGCTGTGCTGACTACACCGACAGAACACCTGCCCCCTTCCCATTAATTGGTTGCTGGAACCACCACTGTATCAGAATAAATAATTTACAATGTAGATCAATAGGAATATATCTTAGAATAACATCTACAGCAAACCTACAGACACGCTATGATTTGAGGGTATATTTATAATTTATTTGTAACAACATTACATCTGTGGGATATAAAAAAATGTAGAGATTATTCTCCAGAGACGCGAGAGTGCTGTTTTTATAATGAAAAAGAGGGCCTGGCATACCGAATGGTTTCATTTATAGATTTCCACCTGCTAATAGGAAACCTACAGCAAAAGAAATTTTCATCAAAACAAGAGGTCACAGAATCCTTGTACATTTCTGATGAGAAAGCCTTTGTGATTGCTTAGGTTAGAATTTTCTTTCCAACTGGGACATAAATTTGCTTTGTGCATTTTGTTCTGCTGTTTGTATAGATGTACGTGCGCTTCCTGCTTAAGCATCTCCGCTCCATGGCTCACTGGTTTTGTGGAATTGCTAGCACCTGTAACAGTCTTGTGTTAGCAGAAATACTTATTACACTGGAATGTTTAGTGAACAGAACATATTAATCCTTTGTGTGACTGTTTAGTAGATTATGGAGTAGGGCTCCATTTATGAAGCAGCAAACGCTGCTTCGGAGGTCCATCGTTTAACGCTCACCTGAAACAGAAGTTAAGAAGTAACGGTCATAAGACCGCTGCTCTTTAACCTGTTCGCCACCTTTTAGGTTGCAAATTGAAATCATCCCAATCCAATCGGGATGATTGACAGCCCCTGCTAGCGGCCAGTGTGCAAGGGGCGGCATTGCACAAGCATTGATGAAATACTTGTTCAATGATAAATGCGGACAGCATATGCTGTCTGCATTTAGCGATGTCGAGCGGACATGATTCGTTATAGTGAATCATGTCCGCTCAACATTTAATAAATCTACCCCTTGGAGTCTGTCACCTGTCTCCAAGGCTAAACTCCCAAGTGGCAGTGGAATGTTACATAATTGCAAAATTGTCATATATTGATCAAGGCCAAGCACAATCCATAACGCACAGGAAGGTCAAGATAATAGAGGAGAGGTTTCTAGAAAATCACATATAATTGAAAAAAGGCACCAAACATTACACGTGACACATGCTGAGTACTGTATCTGTTTTATGACTTGGTAAAACCATTCAGCTTAAAGCAAGCGCACAAAAAGTTAAATGTTTTTTCAATGTTTACCAACTCACATGAGGTGAGGATTTTATTTTGAGTGAGTGTTGTAAAGAGCCATTTTAACCCACCTAATAATCACCTAGATTACGAGTTTTGCATTACGGCTTTTAACGCTGAAAAAATGGCAATTCCAGCGTAATGGCCAGAAATGCATATTACGAGTCGTGTCGGTATAGCTATACCACAAACATTTTAGCAACCATTTTAGCCTGTAACACAATGTTCATTCCGCACTCAAAAAAATGATGTTTTTGTGTGGGATTTTCATAGCGCCGGTATTAAAGGTTGTGCGGTCCGGCAAAAATGCTTGCGTTACAGCCTATACCGACACGATCCATACCGCAATCTGAGACCAGTAGTTATGAATTTTGTGCAACAAAAATGTTTCACAAAACTCATAACTAAAATGTTACAAAGTACACTAACACCCATAAACTACTTATTAACCCCTAAACCGCCGCCCTCCTGCATCGCAAACGTATTAACCCCTAATCTGACGCTAACATTACTATAAATTAAGATAACTATTTTAATAAAATTTAATAAAATAAAAAAATACTACCAATTAAAAATCTAAATTACAAATTTAAAAAATACTGAGAAGAGACAATGGCACTACTCAAATTATTGGTATATTTTGACGTTCCCCTACTCATTCATAGAGTAATGAGTATACTTTTATTTGGTATACTCCTTGTAATTTATCTGATAGGGGTAGGTGCTTGTACCTACATATAAGCTTTACAGAAAATCAGTAGAAAACTGACAAAAAGGGGTACAAATATAGCACTCTAAGAACGTATTGGTGTGATGCAGGGAAATAAGAAATTAAAATATAACTTTTACTAGATCACTTTAAAAACAGGGGATTTAACAAACATTTTAAAAGAAATTAGAATTTGGATCCACTAGTGGATCCAAATTCTAATTTCTTTTAAAATGTTTGTTAAATCCCCTGTTTTTAAAGTGATCTAGTAAAAGTTATATTTTAATTTCTTATTTCCCTGCATCACACCAATACGTTCTTAGAGTGCTATATTTGTACCCCTTTTTGTCAGTTTTCTACTGATTTTCTGTAAAATTTAAAAAATACCTAACACTACGAAAAAAATAAAAAAAATCTAAAATTAAGAAAATAATAAACACTACATTACAAAAAATAAAAAACACTAAACTTAGAAAAAATAATAAATTAAATTATATATATATATATATATATATATATATATATATAAAAATTACATCTAATCTAATAGCCCTATAAAAATAAAAAAGCCCCCCCCAAATAAAAACACCCCCTAGCCTACAATAAACTACCAATAGCCCTTAAAAAGGGACTTTTATAGGGCATTGCCCTAAGTCAAACAGATCTTTTACCTGTAAAATAATACAAAGTCCCCCCAACAGTAAAACCCACCACCCAACCAACCCCCAAAATAAAAAAACTAACTCTAAAAAAAACTAAGCTACCCATTGCCCCTAAAGGGGCATTTGTATGGGCATTCAGTCAACTAACCCCTGAATATATGCTCACGGTTCCTGAAGCCGGACATCCATCTCCATCCAGGTGCGATATCTTCAGCCATCCTGAAAGCCAAAAGCATCCTGCGCGAAGCGTCCTCTTCATGCTTTCACCGCTGTACACTGAAGTTGAATGCAAGGTAGCCGTTTCAAAATGGCATACCTTGCATTCCTGTTGGCTGATTTGATTCTTCAAATTCAAATCAGCCAATAGGATGAGTGCTACTGAAATCCTATTGGCTGATTTGAACAGCCAATAGGATTTCAGTAGCTCTCATCCTATTGGCTGTTTTGAACAGCCAATAGGATTTCAAAAACTCTCATCTTATTGGCTGATTTGAATTTGAAGAATCAAATCAGCCAAAAGGAATGCAAGGTTTTGAAATGGCTACCTTGCATTCAACTTCAGTGTATGGCGGTGACCGTATGAAGAGGACGCTCTGCACAGGATGTCTTCAGCTTCCGAGATGGCTCCGCTCCATGCCGCCGGGATGAAGATAGAAGACGCCCCTGAGATGGATGAAGATATCGCCGCCTGGATGAAGACTTCTCGCTACCTGGATGGAGATGAATGTCCGGACTTCAGGAACCATGAGTAGATATTCTGGGGTTAGTGTTAGGTTTTTTTTCTTCATTTTTTTGGGTGTTTTTTTTATTTAGATTTTGGATTTGGGCTGTTTTAAAAGCGCTGAATGCTCTTTTAAGGACAATTAAAAAGATCTGAATGCCCTTTTAAGGGAAATGCCCATACAAATGGGTAGCTTAGGTTTTTTTAGAGTTAGTTTTTTTTTATTTTGGGGGTTGTAATTTTAATTTAAAGTTAGGAGGAGTTAGGTTTAGGGGTTAATAGTTTAATTTAGTGTTTTGTGATGTGGGGGGCTGGCGGTTTAGGGGTTAGTAGGTTTATTTAGTAGCGGCGATGTGGGGGGCCTGAGGTTTAGGGGTTAATGGGTTTATTTAGTGGCGGAGATGTGGGAGGCCGGAGGTTTAGGGGTTAATAGGTTTATTTAGTGGCGACGATGTGGGAGGACCGACGTTTAGGGGTTAACTTTATTATAGTGTCGGGGATGTGTTTTGTGATGTGGGGGGGCTGTCAGTTTAGGGGTTAGTAGGTTTATTTAGTAGCGGCGATGGGGGGGCCTGAGATTTAGGGGTTAATAGGTTTATTTAGTGGCGGAGATGTGGGAGGCCGGAGGTTTAGGGGTTAATAGGTTTATTTAGTGGCGGCGATGTGGGAGGACCAACGTTTAGGGGTTAACTTTTTTATAGTGTCGGGGAGCAGCGGAATAGGGATTAATAACTTTATTATATTGTCGGCGATGTCGGGGATTGGCGGAATAGGGGTTAATAACTTTTTTATAGTGTTGGCAATGCCGGGAAGCGGCGGAATAGGGGTTAATAACTTTATTATAGTGCTGACAATGTCGGGGTGTGGCGGAATAGGGGTTTATAGGTTTATTTAGTGGTGGAGATGTGGGAGGCCGAAGGTTTAGGGGTTAATAGGTTTATTTAGTGACGGCGATGTGGGAGGACCAACGTTTAGGGGTTAATAACTTTATTATAGTGTCGGGGAGCAGCGGAATAGGGATTAATAACTTTATTATATTGTCGGCGATGTCGGGGATCGGCGGAATAGTGGTTAATAACTTTATTATAGTGTTGGCGATGTCGGGGAGCGGAGGAATAGGGGTTAATTACTTTTATTAGTGACGTTGATGTCAGGAGCGGCAAATTAGGGGTTAATAACTTTATTTAGGTGTCTGCAATGTCGGGGGTGGCAGATTAGGGGTATTTAAAGTAGGGGTTTATGTTAGGGTGTTTGGTTTAAACGTAACTTTTTTTTTTCCCCATAGACATCAATGGGGTTGCATTACGGAGATTTTTCATTCCGCACTTCAGGTGTTAGGTTTTTTTTCTAACACTCTGCCCCCATTGATGCCTATGGGGAAAGCGTGCATGAGCACATCAAATCAGCCCTTGGATTTTGTGCGGTATGGAGCTTAACGCCTCCATATCGTACGCACAAGAAGGCTTTTCAGTAATTCATAATGGCAGCGCTATGGAGAGTGAAATAACGCAACTCTTTTGGCGTTAGTTTCGCACCCTGTTTAGTGCAAAACTCGTAATCTAGCTGAATGTTAATAAGCTTTTAAACAAATTACATGTGCTTAACTTAGAACCTCAATACCCACACATTAAAGGGACACAAAACAGTGCTCCTTTTTGTCAAAACATTAAAAAAAATGTAATATATTATTTAAACATAAAAAGAAACAGACTGCTTTAAAAAAACAGCAAACAATTTACTTGTTTGTTTGCAAAATGAGTGCTTAGAAATTCTCAGTGTAGCCACTGGGGCATATTTATCAATGTGCAAGCGGACGTGATACGCTGTCGGCATTTATCATTGCATTAGCAGTTCTTGTGAACTGCTGGTGCAATGCTGCCCCCTGCAGATTCGCGGCCAATAGGCCGCTAGCAGGGGGTGTCAATTGGGTTGATTTCTGTCCCCGGCCTCAGAGCAGGCAGACAAGTTATGGAGCAGCGGTCTTTAGAAATATGCCCCACTGCCTTTACTTAGATAAGAAGTTATGTAATGCCAGCTTCTACCATTACATGATTTTTCCAGCATGGGCTGGAAACTGGCTGCTAGAGTCTCCTAGCAACTACATAGCTACTCCTTTGCTTTTCTGTAGAGACCACAGCCCCCTTGTGACAGAAAGTAATGGATCCTGCACAAATAAAGTAAATTAAATGAAAGATAAAATTGTATTCTTTTAATCATGAATAATATGTATTGCAATAATTTCTATGAAGAATAACACACTGCTTTTTACAACAATAAAATAGACTGTTTTACATCCATATAACTTTACCACAACTCTATGCCCACCCCACTGCAAGAAACGCCACCCATGGTACCCCAACTACATAGATACAGTTTGGATCTGTGTGGAGAATTTGCTTGGTGCTTGCCAGCTGCCTTGCATATGATAGACACTGCAGGATCAGGTGTAAAAAGCTTTCTTTAAGGAATTATATGCATGCCAAGTCCACATAAACCAATATTGCTTCCAGGTAATTGCCTTGATCAAAGGCTTTTATTCACCTTAGGGAACCCAAGAGCCTTGTTTTCCGTCAGCAGGTAAATACTTTTCAACTAGTGATAATGTCCTTGATTGAAAGTAGATCTTAGTCAGGGCAGAAGAAACATGAACATTCTCAAACACACACATCTCCACATCGGCATATAGATATGGGAGACAAAATGCTATTTAATAATTTCATCATATCTATGTCTACATTAATCCTTTAGAAAAGTGTTTTAACCCAGGATGACAAGGAAACACTGATCCAGCAAGTTTCAGAAAATGTGAATGCTGAAAGGTAAATGGTGCATTGTAGTCATTAATGAACATAAGTGTGCAGAAGTTGGGTCAAATATAAAACAGGTAATCAAAGAAAATGTGCAAATAAGATTATGTGGAAACCTTTTTACATAGTTACATTAACAATTTAATATTCCATGCAGCCTTGTTTGTACATTCTCTTTTTTGTCTCTTTTATATTTGACTCTTATTGTCTTCAGCAAAAAATAAAAATAGATAAAGGGGATAACCTAGCTTCCAACATGTCTACGCCTATTACTTTATAGAAACTAAACATTTACACTTATACGTCCAATATTTAAACATTTTTTTAAAAAAAAAAATACATCTGTGCTTTGTTTTGAATACATCATTATATCTAGCATTTATTTACTGCTTAAAATCCCTTTAAACAACTTTGGGATGAGTGGAATACATTATAAATTATGCTCATTTGTTTGTTTAGTTTCCACTAATTGGTACAATGTAAGTGGCCCTTTCACTTCATGAATTGAATAGCTGTAGCTGCTCTTGACAGAGTAAGACAAAGTATTCTATTTTTATGTTGCTCTTGAATGCCATTATTCTGCATCTGATAGTGGGTATATCGATCCTTGTGGAATCTTAGGCATAGAAACTATTAAATGGAATCTGTTGTGGACATCTGGTGTAGAAGTTGCATAAGATGCAGTTGTAGTGTAAGTTACCAAAAGGAGGAAAAAAAGTTCAGTTGTGAATTTTAGTTTACCTGTGGATTAATTAATGGAGCCAGAGTAGGAAACTTTGTTGACTAAGATACAAGAGACTCTTGTCTCTATCACTATGGTTTACAGAGATATACCATCTGTACCTCTGTAAACCATAGTGAACTTCATATACATTTTTCTAAACATAATATATTAAATAATTTAGCCTTGTCTATTTGTTGCCATTTATTCCGTGATACATGTAAAAGAATGATTTAATTTAGAAAAATAAATGTCTAGTAAAATAGCTAATTATTTTTAATGTACTTAAAAATTATTTCAACTTGATTTTTGGTGATTTTGTCACCTTAATATAATGTGCCTTTATTTCCTAGGTAGCTAATACTCAAGTATTTACTATTAAAGGAACATTAAACACTTTGAGATGGTAATATAGAATGACAAATCATATATATTAATAAAAAAAACTCTGCAATATACTTTCATTATTTATTTTGTTCCATTTTCCTGTAATTCCACCCTGAAATTGTTAGCTTTTCAGTTCCTGTTAGAAATGGAAGTGCAGAACAGGGTTATATTCCACAAAACCATTGGCTGCACACTCTAGTGACCTAGTAACATAGAAACATAGTAGATGAGGTTGAAAAAAGACAGAAGTTCATAGAGTTCAACCTTTACAAATCTAAAATTCTTACAAAAAGCTCCAGTTAAGCTTAAATAATCCCTCTAAAAGGTGACCCATTTAATACTAGTAATTATGTCCATGAATTTTGTTTCTAGACAAAACATTTTTTAAATGTATCTAGGGTATTGACATTCACTTCCTCCTTTGGTAATGAGTTCCACAATTGTATTGCTCTTACAGTGAAAAAAACATTTCCGTTGCAGGAGATAAAGGCCTCTATTTAACAGTGCGGATCAGGTCTGCCAGACCTCGCTGAATGCGGAGAGCAATACGCTCTCAGCATTGCACCAGCAGCTCACAAGAGCTGCTGGTGCAACGCCGCCCCCTTCAGACTCGCAGCCAATGGGCCGCCAGCAGGGAGGTGTCAATCAACCCGATCATACTCGATCGGGTTGATTTCCGGTAACCACTGCTTCATAACTGCTGTTTCTGGCGAGTTTGAAGACTCACTAGAAACACGGGCCGTCAAGCTCCTTTCGGAGCTTTATAGATGGGCCCCTAAATCTCCTTTCCTCCAACCTTAAATTGTGACTTCTTGTCACAAACAATTTTCTTGGAATAAACAGAACTTCTGCCATCTCTGTATATGGGCCTTGAATATATTATTATTATTATTAAATATACAGGGAGTGCAGAATTATTAGGCAAATGAGTATTTTGACCACATCATCCTCTTTATGCATGTTGTCTTACTCCAAGCTGTATAGGCTCGAAAGCCTACTACCAATTAAGCATATTAGGTGATGTGCATCTCTGTAATGAGAAGGGATGTGGTCTAATGACATCAACACCCTATATCAGGTGTGCATAATTATTAGGCAACTTCCTTTCCTTTGGCAAAATGGGTCAAAAGAAGGATTTGACAGGCTCAGAAAAGTCAAAAATAGTGAGATATCTTGCAGAGGGATGCAGCACTCTTAAAATTGCAAAGCTTCTGAAGCGTGATCATCGAACAATCAAGCGTTTCATTCAAAATAGTCAACAGGGTCGCAAGAAGCGTGTGGAAAAACCAAGACGCAAAATAACTGCCCATGAACTGAGAAAAGTCAAGCGTGCAGCTGCCAAGATGCCACTTGCCACCAGTTTGGCCATATTTCAGAGCTGCAACATCACTGTAGTGCCCAAAAGCACAAGGTGTGCAATACTCAGAGACATGGCCAAGGTAAGAAAGGCTGAAAGACGACCACCACTGAACAAGACACACAAGCTGAAACGTCAAGACTGGGCCAAGAAATATCTCAAGACTGATTTTTCTAAGGTTTTATGGACTGATGAAATGAGAGTGAGTCTTGATGGGCCAGATGGATGGGCCCGTGGCTGGATTGGTAAAGGGCAGAGAGCTCCAGTCCGACTCAGACGCCAGCAAGGTGGAGGTGGAGTACTGGTTTGGGCTGGTATCATCAAAGATGAGCTTGTGGGGCCTTTTCGGGTTGAGGATGGAGTCAAGCTCAACTCCCAGTCCTACTGCCAGTTTCTGGAAGACACCTTCTTCAAGCAGTGGTACAGGAAGAAGTCTGCATCCTTCAAGAAAAACATGATTTTCATGCAGGACAATGCTCCATCACACGCTTCCAAGTACTCCACAGCGTGGCTGGCAAGAAAGGGTATAAAAGAAGAAAATCTAATGACATGGCCTCCTTGTTCACCTGATCTGAACCCCATTGAGAACCTGTGGTCCATCATCAAATGTGAGATTTACAAGGAGGGAAAACAGTACACCTCTCTGAACAGTGTTTGGGAGGCTGTGGTTGCTGCTGCACGCAATGTTGATGGTGAACAGATCAAAACACTGACAGAATCCATGGATGGCAGGCTTTTGAGTGTCCTTGCAAAGAAAGGTGGCTATATTGGTCACTGATTTGTTTTTGTTTTGTTTTTGAATGTCAGAAATGTATATTTGTGATTGTTGAGATGTTATATTGGTTTCACTGGTAAAAATAAATAATTGAAATGGGTATATATTTGTTTTTTGTTAAGTTGCCTAATAATTATGCACAGTAATAGTCACTTGCACACACAGATATCCCCCTAAAATAGCTAAAACTAAAAACAAACTAAAAACTACTTCCAAAAATATTCAGCTTTGATATTAATGAGTTTTTTGGGTTCATTGAGAACATGGTTGTTGTTCAATAATAAAATTAATCCTCAAAAATACAACTTGCCTAATAATTCTGCACTCCCTGTATATATATATATATATATATATATATATATATATATATATATATATATATATATATATATATATATATATATATATATATATATATATATAAAGTAATCATGTCACCTCTCAAGCGCCTTTTTTCTAAAGAAAACAGACCCAGTTTGGCTAACCTCTACTCATAGCTTAAATTCTTCATTCCACTTATTAGCTTTGTAGTCCTTCTCTGAACTTTTTCTAGTTCTGCAATATCTTTTTTTCTGCTATCGGTCCCCAGAACTGCACTCCATACTCAAGGTGAGGTCTTACCAGGGATTTATATAGTGACAGAATTATGATTTCCTCCCTTGAATCAGTGCCTCTTTTAATACATGCTAGTATCTTATTATTAGCCTTTGTAGCCGCTGCCCTGCATTGTGCACCCATCTTTAGCTTGTTATCTACTTCCAAATCCCTTTCCTCCTCTGTTTGGCTAAGTCTTGTCACATTTAAATAATATATTGCCTGCTTATTTTTAGAACCCTCCATTTTCCCGTATTAAATCTCATTTTCCATTTACCTGCCCATACTTCTAATTTTTGCAGATCCCTTTGTAACGAAAGTTCATCCTGACTTAATGACCTTACTTAACTTTGTATCTTCTGCAAAAATAGAAATGTCGCTATTTAATTCTTGCTCCAAGTCATTTATAAAAATATTAAAAAGAACAGGGCCCAGTACTGATCCCTGGGGGACTCCACTGATTACCTTTGTCCAACTTGAGTATGATCCATTCACTACTACTCGTTGCTCCCTATCTTTTAGTCAGTTATTTATCCATGAGCTAACATTTTCAGCTATTCCCAGTCCCTTAATTTTGTGCATTAATCTCTCATGTGGCACTGTATCAAATGCCTTTGCAAAATCTAAGTATATCACATCATCTGATTCCCCTTTTTCTATATTTTTACTTACTTCCTCATAGACTCTATTTAGATTAGTTTGACACAATCTATTTCTCATAAAACCATGCTGATTTGAACTAATAATCTTGTTTACACAAATGTGCTCATCAATATAATCCCTTATAATTCCTTCAAATATCTTCCCCACTATTGATGTCAGACTAACTGGTCTATAGCTTCCTGGATCATCCCTGCTTCCCTTTTTGAAGAGTGGCACCACATCAGCTTTACGTCAATCCTGGGGTACCATGCCTGAGGATAATGAATCTTGAAAAATTAGGAGTAGAGGTTTTTCTATAACAGTGCTAAGTTCCCTTAACACCCTTGGGTGTATTCCATCTGGGCGTGGAGTTTGATTTACCTTAATATTATCCAGTTTTTTCCTGATATCCTCTATACATAACACAGTTAATGGTATGGGCTGGCATGTTCCTCCATTGGTTCCTCTCTTGTGTATACTGAAGAAAAAAACTGGTTTAGTACCTCAGCCTTCTCCCTGTCATTATTTATCATGCTACCCTCCTTCTTAGATTTTGTTGCTATAGATGTACTTAAAGAACCTTTTAGGGTTAGAATCCTTTGCAATTAATTTTTCATTTTCAATTTTGGCTCATTTGATTGCTTTTTTGCATGCTTTGTTATATTCCTTATAAATATGGTATGTTGAATCTGTACTATTTTCTTTGAATAATTTAAATGCCCTACGTTTTTTCCTAATTTCTCTTAACAAATTTTTATTTAGCCACATTGGATTGGAGTTTTTATTTTTATAACCATATGGTAATTGTTGATATGTATATTTAACAAAGTTGTAAATGTTATCCATTTATCCTCTGTATTTTTATTAGAGAATCCTTTCATAACTTTGTTATTTAATGATTTTCTTAAATCATTGAATTTTGCTTTCTTAAAATTAAAAATCTTAGTTAAACCTTTAAGAGACTGCTTATGAAAAGAGATTTCAAATGTGACCGTGTTATGATCACTGTTACACTGTTAATTGTTCTTTGACTTCTATGTTTAATATAATATCTGTATTGTTTGATAGCACTATATCCAAAATAGCTTTACTCCTAGTTGGCTTCTCTATTAATTGTGACAAGAAGTTATCCCTGAGAACATTTAAAAATCTTTACCCCTTAGCTGAATTACTAGTTTCATTGGCCCAGTGTATATCACTGCTTATGAAAAGAGATTTCAAATGTGACCGTGTTATGATCACTGTTACACTGTTAATTGTTCTTTGACTTCTATGTTTAATATAATATCTGTATTGTTTGATAGCACTATATCCAAAATAGCTTTACTCCTAGTTGGCTTCTCTATTAATTGTGACAAGAAGTTATCCCTGAGAACATTTAAAAATCTTTACCCCTTAGCTGAATTACTAGTTTCATTGGCCCAGTGTATATCAGGGTAGTTAAAATATCCCATAATTACAGCACTGTTATTAGCAGCCTTAGCTATTTGCATTAGTAGTTGAGTTTCCTCCAGGTCACTAATGTTGGGGGGCTTGTATCATGTTCCAAGTAATATTTTTTTAGGATCCCCCCCCCCCATTCTTTATTTCAACCCACAGGGTCTCTACATTGTCACCTGTATAATAAATATCTTCTCTTATTGTAGGTTTAACGTTAGGTTTAATATACATGCAGATTCCTCCACCCCTTTTATTATTCCTGTCCCTCCTAAATAAAGTATACCCCTCTAAGTTAACTGCCCAGTCATGTGAATCATCCCACCAAGTTTCAGTTATACTGATAACATCATTGTCCTCTTCTGCAACTTTGAGCTCCAGCGCCCTCATTTTACCTGTCATGCTTCTTGCATTTGTTGTCATACATATAATTTTCATGTGCTTTCTGCTGCTACTTGGTGTGCTTTACTCCACACTTTCTAATGTGACATTTCTTAATTCATCCCTTCCTTGAGATGATATAGGAGTGACATATTCACAGACTGATCTCTCTGTTCTATTGTGTTCTAACCCCCTTTGCCTA
Organism: Bombina bombina; assembly: GCF_027579735.1. Lineage (NCBI taxonomy): Eukaryota > Metazoa > Chordata > Amphibia > Anura > Bombinatoridae > Bombina > Bombina bombina. The sequence continues at coordinate 409,325,213 of NC_069500.1, forward strand.
GTTTAAAAGATTCTCTAAACGTACCACCATAATGTGGCTACTCCAGTGATGCAAACATGTGGCAAGCTGTACACTGAATGAGATTCTCACACATACTTACTAAAAGGTTTAACTAAAAAAGATAAAATAATTATATTTCCCCTTGGTTACTCCAAATCCTTGAATGCCTAACTACCTTGTTTAGCTAACTGCTTACTTAAACAGACAATCTTACTTTAAAAGATAATCAAGGCAGCAGACCCTATTTGTAAATGTCCCTAATTGACCACAGCAGCAAAGGTAACCTAAGTTACAACATGGCAGCTTCCATTGTTTTATAGACACTAAAACTTTACATTTATTTTCTCAATATTTAAACAACTAATGAAATTTTTAAAAATACATCTACATGATATTCTCAGACTAATCTTCTGTTTGTATGCATCATTCAATCTAGCATTTATTTAGTGTTTACCATCCCTTTAAAGTAATTTCTTAGCTGCAGGATTTTGTGTACAGCACAGATAAGTCATATCTCACTGTTACTTTCACCATATAAAAAAAAGGTTGTTATTAAAATGGCAATGTGCAAACATAAGTCACTCAATGCTTGACGGAACCACATAGTATGAAATAATTATGCATGCCACAAACCTTAATACAATTCTAACTTTATATTCATTTTCTAATTAGTTTAGAATTAAATACAGAACCAACAGCCCTCAGCCAACCTCAGTTATTTTTATTGGTGCATATTTCATTGGAAACTTAATTTTCTTGCAGAAAAAAAGAAATCTGCTTTAGTTAATATTGCAAACATATTTAAATGAATCATATATAATTAAAAATAACTAAATAAAACATTGTTATAAGTGTTCTATGATCTCACTGGTTTGTAGACGGATGAACAAAAAAAACCTTTTCTAAAGACCTTATCATCTACGTAGTTTGTAAGCTCAAATAACTGACAATATGTTCTCCCATTTTAGAAATTACCATTACTATTTCTTCCAACACAGCTGGTCGTCCAGCATGTGAATCTAGTTTTTAATTAAATAGCATATCATAAAATTCTATTATACACATTTGTAATGCAGAGCATGATATTGATCCAAAAACTGTACAATTCAGAGATACGGCAATAACTTGTGAGTCATAGAGAAAAAGAATGAAAATGCAAAAAATGTTGTACTATAAATTCAGCAAAAGTAGATTACATATTACTGTATATAGATATCCAGTGTATGCCTTGGGGAGCATAATGTGTCCCTCAGAATGTATTTATGCCCATTTATCCCCCAGAATGCTATTTACGTTATCTGGGTATCTATTCCTAAAAAAAAGTTTAAAGCTATTTAAAGGACCAGTCAACACAGTAGATTTGCATAATCAACAAATGCAAGATAACAAGACAATGCAATAGCACTTAGTCTGAACTTCAAATAAGTAGTAGATTTTTTTCTGACAATTTTAAAAGTTATGTCTTTTTCCACTCCCCCTGTACCATGTGACAGTCATCAGCCAATCACAAATGCATACACGTACCATGTGACAGCCATTCACAAATGCATATACACTTATTCTTGCACATGCTCAATAGGAGCTGGTGACTCAAAAAGTTTAAATATAAAAATACTGTGCACATTTTGTTAATGGAAGTACATTGGAAAGTTGTTAAAAATGGCATGCTCTATCTGAATAATGAAAGTTTAATTTTGATTGAGTGTCCCTTTAATTTTAACCAATAATTTGGCTTTGATTCACAATACTCATCTTCCGCTTATATGGGGGGTTTTTTTTACACAAAGCTGACAGTTATCAATGTGACTCATCAGTACGGCTTTAGGCTCCTCTGGATATTTCTTAGTTAATCCCCTTTAAAACTAGTGGATTAAAAAAAAGTCACATGTGTGGCATGAGAAAGTCTTTGGTAAATGTACTGCTGAGTACTTAGGGTATTTGGAAGGGGTAATCTAGTTCTTGTTCTATTATATTTGCCCAAGTGTAGCAATGGTAAACTTAGAAAGTTATACTTTTAAAGGGACAGTCTACACCTTAGTCTAACCTTAGATTAAGCTGCAAATAACCTCCTTCACCCCTTTCTATATCATGCAGCAGGAATGGTAAAAAAGTTATTTTTAAATAAATATTGTTTCTGGCTAGTTTGAAATGGCTGCCAAGCTCCACCCACCGATGACATCACAATCTGGGTTGCATCTATGCACTCTGCTGAATATCATTGACAGTCTGCTGAATCTAACTATTGAGCCTTTTGTGATTGGAAGCAATATGCAGCCCAGATACTGATGTCATCAGTGGGTGGAGCTTGGCAGCCATTTTGAAACTGGCCAGAAACAATATTCTTTTCAAAATAACTGTTTTACCGTTCCTGCTGCATGATATAGAGACTATTTGCAGCTTAATCTAAGGTAAGACTTTAAGATAACTAGAGTGTAGACTGTCCCTTTAATATCACAGAAAGCAGTTTTTCTCAATTCTACCACAAGCACCCTTAACTGGTCAGCTGCTCACTCACTGTCAATGACTCAACTGTGTTCAGGTAAGGGAATCCTTAGAATCCCACCTTTTTTAATGGTACAGTATTAAATAACTATATATATATATATATATATATATATATATATATATATATATATATATATTCTTTATTGTATATTGTTATGATATTTCCAAAGGCCTGCAGCATCTGCCAATATAGGCTTCCAAGACCTTAGCCTTGTACGTCAACAGAGCTTGGTCGGGTGGAATCATGTGTCCAAAGTAGTTCAAATTTCTTCAGTACCTTCTGAATTATGTATAATAAAGTTCCATTAAAGGAATAGTAAACCCCAGCATTTTCTTTTATGATTCAGATAGAACATACAATTTTAAACAATTTTCCAATGTATTTATATTATCAAATTTGCTTCATTCTCTTGTTATTCATTGCTGAAGGAACAGCATTGCACTACTGGCAGCTAGCTGAACACATCTAGTCAGCCAATCACAAAAGACAAATGTGTGCAGGCACCAATTAGCAGCAGCTCCCTCTAGTGTATGATATGTGCGTATTCATTTTCAACAAGATATACTAAGAGAACAAAGCACATTTGAAAATAGAAGTGAATTTAAAAGGGTCTTAAAATTACATGCTCTATATGAATCAGGCAAGTTTAATTTTGACTTTCCTATCCCTTTAATAGAGACATGGAAATTAGGGCTAAAAGATACAGGAATAAATAATATAGTGTATTATTTTAATTAATATATTGTGAATGTAAAGAGTGTACAGTCATTCACAATGGATCATGAGGTATAGAGAAAAAAACACTGTATACACAATGCAGATGTCACTTATACATGTAATATGGTACTGCGTTACAAGATGCCACCGAATCCTCTGAAGAAGATATTTTAATCTTTTGAAACTTGTAAGGTCTATTGATATTAACTGCAGACTATTTTATTTCATCAGTGTAAGTCTGCCCAAGGCTCCTCCATTTCATTCATCTATTTATGCAGTTTACTAATTGCAGACATGGGGGCATATGTAGCAATGTGCGAGCGGACATGATACGAAGTAGCGTATCATGTCCGCTGCACATCGACTGCATAATTTATCATTGCACCAACAGTTCTTGTGAACTCCTGGTGCAATGCCGCCCCCTGCAGATTCGCTGCCAATCGGCCGCTGGCAGAGGGTGTCAATCAACCCGATCGTATATCGTATAAATATGCCCTATGGAAAGAACTAGCATTTTTTAACACTGTACTGTATATGAAGTATATTTAACAACTGATCCAGCTGATGTGACATCTGTATTAGATAAACTGAGTGATTTTATATGCTTAAAAGAACAGTTGATTCAAAATTTAACTTTCATGATTTATATAGGGCATGCAATTTTAAACCACTTTCCATTTCAATTTTGCTTTGTTCTCTTGGTATTCTTAGTTGAAAGTTATTCCTAGGTAAGCTCATATGCTAATTTCCTCCCCAATAATGTACGTAAAAATATTAATAACATCTCCTACACTTGAAGTTTGAACATGTTAGAAATCTCAGTTGTAGAGATTCACTTAAATACATAACATCACTAAATTCTTTTAAATACAAATTAAATTCTTTTTTTTCTTTTTTTTTTTATTGAAAGTTTTCAAATAATACAACATAAAGGAGACTTTAAGTGATATTATCATACAGCATACATTAAATAGTACAAGTTTGTCAAGCAATATAGCATTTGACAATAATATGTGAAGCACCATAGCACTTCAAAGTATAGAGGAAAATATAAAAACATGCACATTGTTTGAGAATAGTAATTAGCTTCAAACTGGGTAATATATTTGTCGGTATATAAATAAACACTATAGTATATCAAGGAATAGACAAATGCACAAAAAGTATATATTTTTACTTGAGGATATTAATTAGCTTCAGATTGAAAAGAACATATGCCAATATATACATAATCAGTATAATAACATTTAAAGTATATATCCGTGAAGTTTCATGAAAAAATGTGTTGATAGTAATTATTTTATTATGGTAATCTCAACGATACCGCGTGCGTTAATCAGAAAAACCCAGAGTACTGAAATATGGGGTGGGGGGGGGAGTCCTGGAATTTAATGAGACAAGAGTCTCATGATATTAAGATTTCGAGCCACAAAGGTATAAATGTCATTAATTGGATTGATCGCCGAGATGGTATGAATATGAGCTAATTTGTAAGTATCCCGGAGTTTGCTCTTAAATTATTTTGTAATGCTAGTATAGAAAACTTCCTATGAAGGGAATTAGTAATAACTGTGAGCAACAATATAAAGAGGGTTAAACTGTATATGAGCACAGGTTAGGTCAGGGCTTCGGTAGGATTTCCTTATTATGTAAGCCTTTTTGCAAATTGAGGTATAGGTGTGCAGTTGTGAGCATATAAATATAAAATTATCCATAGTTATCGATTAAGTGGGACATGGGTATTAGTGAAATTCCAATATCTCAGGTGTATAGTATATTGCTCTTAAGAATACCATTGTTGCACAGTTTTAAGTATCTGTGTTTGGGTACTAAGCTATATATAACTTTTTAAGATATTCTTCATATCAGGAAACTTTAGATCTATGTATGTCAGAGTGTTAGTTTGCTGTTTCTCATGTCTCAGACATCCCTTAATTATTCTATAATAGATACTAGCTGATAAGGCAGATACTAGTGATATGCAGAGGTTGCCCAATGAATGCACTTGGGTGCAGAGAAGTCACTGATAAGCAGTCTCCTTGCAATTGTGTGTCAGCTTGTCTTTCCATTTTGATTCATTTTATGGTGCATGGATCGCCAGCGTCCCAATTAAGCCCTCCATGTTATAGCGAGCACTTGAAATAAAAAAAAGTCACAGGAGTGTATTCCCTGTGTGGCCAAATGTCCTCCCGTCGTTGGGTCAGTTTAATATTGAAAGTTCTCTTGTTTGGATAATTCTCAGTTGTTTGGGCATTCATAACGAGCAGTCTCACCTGTGTTACAACTGTTAATCCTCTTGATGGTTGCGTTGCTGATGGTAGCATAGACAATATTTTCAATCATATCCACCCCCTCTCCTGCAGTTGACCTTGTGGGGGCTATTGCTGGACTCTGCAGACTGTGGCTTAGGGTGGTTGACGAGCACTCCACACCCTCCAATTGTGCTGGGTCGGGCTAAGGGGATGGCTGGGGTGCATAGAAGCCGCCCATATTGAACGACATGTGCATAATCTCACTGAGGACAGTATGGTGTTCCGTCAGTATGTGACATAGCTTTTTTATAATGTTACTGGCACTCTCCATTTCGATCCACATAGAATATTTAGGCGAAGTTATGGTACCAGTTTCTGTACTGGGTTCATATGCTAGTCATTCTGGTGTCTCAATAAATTCCGTGCCAAACACTGTCTTGGTAGTTGCAAAGGCCTCAAACGGATGTTCCACTTTGCAGGACTAGTTTTCCATCTGATTTTTAGTAGTGGTATATTGTGTTCTCTGAGGTCTTACCATTATTTATAGTGTTTTAAATTCGGTAGTTTTATGAACTGGCATACAAGCTCCTCTGTGAACCGACCGCTCATGTTCGTGGCTAGCTCTGCCCCCCAAATTAAATTATTTTAAATAAAAATTTAAAGCAATTTACTTATCTTGTTTGATTTTTTCTTTCTGATTATTATATGACAAAGTAATATGTATATAAAATGAGTGGAAATATACCACTACATTTTTAACAGCCATTTCAATTAAGGTGCATTATTGATTTATTTAACTTTTCATTGATTCCTAACATTGATTCCTAACAGGTCAGCTGCTTACTATTACGTGACCCACATACACGGTATTCTTCCAGTCAAAAGTTTTAGAACACTTCCATTTTTCTTTCTTTTTTTTATTGAAATGTACTGTGAAATGAAACCTTATAACAAATAAACAATTGAAGATAAAAATAAATCATGGAATCATTATATTTAACCAAATTGAATCTAAAGTTTTGACTCATCAAAGTAGCCACCTATTTCAGATATAACAGCTAAACATACTTGTGGCATTCTTTCTACAATGGAAATCAAATATTGTCCAGAAAGTTCTTCCCAACACTGCTGCAGCAAGTCCCATACATGTTTAGCCCATGTAGATTGCTTTGCTTTCAACCTTCTATTTAGTTCATCCCAAACCAGCATGATGGGAGTTAAGTCTGTAGACTGTGCTGGCCATTCCTTGTTTTGATGCCTACCATCTTTTTTTTCCTTTTCGATAGTTCTCACATAGCCTGGATGTATGTTTTGGTCATTATCTTGCTGTAAGACGAACCCCTGACCAACTAGGTGTAACATATGCAGTACACTTTCTCTTTAAGAACTGCTACTAACCTTGTCCTTTTAAAGAATTGAGCTCAGTCTTACCAATTAGGATCAGCACACCTTCTTAAACAGTGACGTCAAGCCTGTGTTAAATTCACAGCTCAGTCGTAACATAATTGTTTTGTTTATCAATTAGTCAAGCTCTGTAAACGTGTTGGCTGTATATGTCTTCTTACTAAGCGTGATGCTACCGTTTCATTAAAAATCTGATAGAGTTCTGATCTTCGGTGACGCCAGGACTTAATGCATCCCACTACCAGAGCAACTTTATCAAATTCCCTTTTAGAAGAATCAGCTCACCGCTCTCAAGTGGAGACCTAGTTCTGCTTTCAGGACTCTCTATCCTTGTCATCTCCGTGTCTGTGGCAATCTGTGTGGATCTATCAGTCCCTTTAACCTACCTGAAGATCTGCAGATCTGAATGCCAACCACTTGATTGCAGATCCCAGGTCTGAGCTAATCTGACTGTCTCTACCACCTTAGGATCAGAGCTAGCCAATTGCCATACTCAGCACTGTAGCGGCGTAAAAGTCTCAGCAGATTCAACAACATTCTGCACCGCTGTTGGGAGAGCCTGCTCCAGTACGAGTACTCCGTCATCTCAGCACAGACTGGGCTCATTTCAACCTTGACCTGCATACCGCTCAGACCTCTTCCTGGTGGGTAGTAAATTTTAATCATATACGATAACAATGCATAAACTTTCTCTTTCAGTTAAACCTTAAAAACACTACGCTGACAGCTCGGCTACTATCTCTAAGATACTTTTGCACATTATTTCACACTGGGAGCTCGGCTGCTGTTGGTTGAACATTCAGCCCCACAACTGTCAGACCCACTCTAAGGGTATACCTCCCACAACTACAACCAGTAATCTGTTTTGGGACCACCCACGAGTGAACTTAACCTGATTAGTTAGGAGGTCATTACTTTTTCCCAGACTCTGTATAGTATCCTTTGTTCTCAGGCTGATACTGTGTGTACACAATTTTTCCAGAATTGCTACAAATGTTTCATATACAATAAAAACTAAATCGCTAGGAAGTTATCATCTGTAGTTTTGGTTCATGCTTCCATTCTTAGGTAGCGTGACAGACGTAACACTAGGAGGCCTATCTATCAAGCTCCGAATGGAGCTTGATGGCCCGTGTTTCTGGAGAGTCTTCAGACGCGCCAGAAACAGCAGTTATGAAGCAGCGGTCAAAAGGACTGCTGCTCCATAACCTGTCCGCTTGCTCTGAGCAGACGGAAAGACATCGCCGAAAATCATTGATTGACACCCCCCTGCTGGCGGCCGATTGGCCACAAGTCTGCAGGGGGCGGCGTTGCACCAGCAGCTCTTGTTAGCTGCTGGTGCAATGCTGAATACGGAGAGCGTATTGCTCTCCGTATTCAGCGAGGTCTGGCGGACCTGTCGTATCAGGTCCGCCAGACTTTGATAAATAGGGGCCTAGGTGTATACCATAGGCTAAATAATGTAGTAGTCTTTTTGGTTTAGGGTACAACTTACTCTGTGTAAAATGCTGAATCTGGATGAATCAAAAGAGTCCCAGACCATCAGATTTCCTTCTCCATGTTTAATAGTTAATGTCACACAATAAGGAACCATTATTTCATCTACTCTATGAAATATAAGTAAAGTTAGCGCCTAAATGAAAGGCTAAGGTGACGTGATGAGATACAGATAGTGGTATTTATTCAGATAACATTAAATCCAGATTAAAATTACACTTAGAATGACAATAAAAAAAATGGTAAAATCATGGATCCATGAGTTGATATACATACGAAAATGCAAAACACATTAGTATAAACAGCACATATTAGATGATCATATATGTTAGAAATAAAAACAAATTTAAAAAATGGTGTTGGTGTACTCTCCTGGGGGGCGGCCCTTAACAGTATTATCGTCTAAGGTGCTTATAGTATGAGATCTCACTTGAAATGGTGATTAACAGAAAATGAGTGTCCCAAATTGTAAATCCAACATGCTCTAAAATTCAAATGTGTCTAAATGAATTTATTCAAGACTTGATAAAGGCCTGATAACAGTCCGAAACGCGTTGACATTTAAATGGTAAGCTCCTTTTTAATAACTTAATCAGGTGTTCAAGCTGTTTTGCACTATTGTTTTCTTTGTTTCCCACAGGAACATTTAGGATCTCTTTCACCACCAGATGGGACTTCACTAATTATTATTTTTTCTGATTTTTTTCACGTTTTCACTTTTTATGATATATTTTTTACTTTTTCATTATTTCCACCATTTTTTCTCATCATCTGATCTTTATTTTTCGCCTTCATTGGATTTTGGACACCATAACATCCAGCATTGGATTTTCACAATAAATTCATTTAGACACATTTGAATTTTATGGCACGTTGGATTTACAATTTGGGACACTCATTTTCTGTTAATCACCATTTCAAGTGAGATCTCATACTATAAGCACCTTAGACGATAATACTGTTAAGGGCCGCCCCCCAGGAGAGTACACCGACACCATTTTTTAATTTTGTTTTTATTTCTAACATATATGATCATCTAATATGTGCTGATTATACTAATGTGTTTTGTATTTTCGTATATGTATATCAACTCATGGATCCATGATTTTACCATTTTTTTTTAATTGTCATTCTAAGTGTAATTTTAATCTGTATTTACTGTTATCTGAATAAATACCACTATCTGTATCTCATCACGTCACCTTAGCCTTTCATTTAGGCGCTCACTTCACTTATATTTCAGATTGTTATTTACTAGGTCTACTAGTATTGAAGAGAGCCATAGGTGTAACCACTAGTGCTAGGTCTACTATCATAAAACACATTTTATCTACTCTATGCCATTCAAAAACACTGTGTGATGAATCAAAGATTTCATATTTTGATTAATCACCTTCTTCCGGTCTTCAGTCAACTGGGGGTGCTTCATGGCCCAGACAAGCCTCTTTTTATTTGGCATCTTAGCAACATCTTCTTACAGCCACTTGACCTGTCAAACCTGTATCTTTTCCTTTTTTTCTGTTAACCATAACAGGTTATTCACTGGACTTGACAGGAAGTGTGTATATGTATAGTATTTATAGATCCAATATGGTATATGGATTTTGCTCATAAAAGAGTTTTAGATCACAAATATTTAGGTGTTTCAGTTGAAGTACTTAGGAAAAAAATATATGGAAAAACTTCTCGGGGAGACAGCAAGATGTGGTAATCCTTATGTGTGAAGAGAGTTGGATACTTGCTTATTTAAACTGTCTCTGCAGGCACTAACTGACGATTGTGGAATAGATTCCCTGCTATGGAGCACTGTATCTGAACTGTACCAGTGGGTTTCTGGAAGGGGAGCAAGACAGGGCAAATACTCTTGAATGCAAATGTACTCTTTATATTACATAATCACTTACATAAGTTACTCAACTGATGCCAGTGAGACACCATTTATAAATGATGTGTAACTCATGTGTGCTCTCTCTTGCTGCACATGTTTGTGACTGATATTATTTTGTTAATGGCATTTTATTTTTTTATTCCCCCCCCCAACCTTGAAAACATTTCTGTGGATACCAACGACTGCACCAATGCTGATTATTCCCATGAACGTTGGTTATTTAGGCTTAAAAATATTTAACCGTCTTGCGTCATGTTTAATTCTGTCATTGTATTGACCCAGTAGTTTTCTTTTTTTCTGATACTTTTCCGGAGTGCACAATAAATATGTGCTTTCCGTTTTTAAATTCAATATTTATATACCTAACATTTTCTTTTGTCTTACGCTTTCTCCACTAATAAGGAGTTAAGAGTCTGCTTCTACCTTTACTTGCATAGTATATAAGTTGAGCAACAACAAAAAAATTACAATCTTTAATTATCACAGTGGCAGAAATTACACTGCAGGGCATAATTAGCATATATAAAAAGCAAGCAGCCGTTTATAAAATGTGTTAATTTTTTTTAACATCTTTGAATTGCTATGTTGCCAGCAATTTGGAACTAATTTAATAGGAACTACTTCAAAAACTGTGCATATGATAGCTGCTGCTATGCCTGTGCAGAATATTGACCTTTGTATGTATGCAGCTTACACACACAAACATATTACTGTATATAATTTGTATGTAAACACAATTAAACAAATAGAACACAATTATGTTGCAGATTTATAAAATGTGCTCATGGCCAAAAAAATTGAATCAGATAGAGCTTACAATTTAAGACAACATTTCAATTTGCTTCTATTATCACATTTGCATCATTCTCTTGGTATCCTAGTGACTCCGGACTTTATATAGAAAAACTTTATTATAACAAAAAAGCCATAAGAAAGAGTTTTTTTTTCTATATGAAGTCTGGAGTCCCTTTTGAAGGTTTGAGGCTGAGAGTAATGTTGAGGGGAGCCGGCTAGCTCCGTGAATCTTTGCGCTGTTTGACGGCTGGTGGCAAGGCTGGGGGAAGCTGGGCTAGCATGGAGGCTGTGATAATGCAAGTTCCAAAACATTGGACTTCTTATTTTGATAGTTAGCACAATCACCATCAGTGAATCTTCAGCGCTGAGACGCTCTGGTGTGCCACGCCCACCAATGTCTAATAGTATATATGGAGCTACTGATAAAAGGTGGTGCAGTGCTAAGGAGCGTGTAGTGTAATTGTATGTTTGTGATTTTGAGCACTGCAGGAAGTGACTGCTGACATGCAGCTGGTTGTCATTAATAATACACATGATTTCAGTAGCTGGGGTCCGAGGGGTCTCTTCAGCGCTGAGAGCTGTCTACCCTGCTTTCTGATGACGTGCCACAGAACTGAGGGGAACCGTTACTCAGAAAATATGTTATATGCGCATGCGGGCCACCATGATGTTTCTACCTAGGTAGAACATCTTTATAGGGTATGCAGAATGAGGAAAAACTGGGTTTGGCGAAATATGGAATTTGTTTTAGAAATAACAAGAAAAGGACAGGAAACTTTTAATAGGTACTTATTGTAAATATGTATAATACTTAATGATGTTTTATAAAAAAATTAAATATTTTTTGAGTTTACTATCCCTTTAACTTAGTTTAATTATATATTCTGTGTTGTGTGATTATTTTATTAGGTTTATAATGCTGTTTAGCATGTAAAGTCTTCATTTCAAAGCTTTAAAAATAATGTATTAGGTGTTACTAATGACAATTTTGAGAGGGGCCTGGAACCTATCTACCTCACTTCCTATTGACTTACATTATAAACTGGGTTTCAATTTACAACGGTTTCGATCTACAACTATTCCTTCTGGAACCTAACCCCGGCGTAAACTGTGGGCTAACTCTATTCTTTTAGCTTTATTATTTTTTCCAGACTTAATACTGCTATATGCCACACATTCATTGGCTGAACACTTTAGTGACCCATGTCTAATTGGCCTCAGCAGAGATAGGAACCTTGGTTACAATATGGTAGCTCCCATTCTTTTATAGACAGTAAAACTTTACATATTTTTTTCAATATTTAAACTAATATAACTTAAAAAATATATCTGCACATTATTATCTGGCTAAACTATGGGTCAAAAATGTTGAGCATGCATTTATTTATTTAGGGCCAGATTATGAGTGGAGAACTATTGTTAGTGCAAGAAGCATAAACATGATCAGGTTGTTGTTTACGCTCAAATCCATGTTACTAGTGGCAAGCTGTTTAAATTACTGCTAATTTGTTTGCGCAAACTCGTGGTAATTTATGCTCCACATATTTTCTATAGACGGTGTTGAGAGGCAATGTCCGCTCGTATTACAAGAATTTGGCCTCAGGAAACAGTTGCACTAAACTACTCTATTTACCCCTAAACTGCCACAACCCCCATCGCAAACTACTCCTCTACACTATAAACCCCTTAACTGCCACAAACCCCATCACAAACTACCCCTCTACACTATTAACCCCTAAACCACCATAACCCCCAAGGCAAACTACCTCTCTACACAATTATCCCCTAAACTGCCACCCCCACATCACAAACTACCCCACTATTTTATTAACCTCTAAACTGCCACAACCCCCATCACAAACTGCCCCTCTACACCATTAACCCCTAAACCGCTGTAACCCCACCTCAAAATACCCACCAACATCTAAACCCCCTAACCAGCTAACCCCTCTAGCCTAACACCACCTAAGATACCCCCAAATAAAACTAACCTTAACTGAAAAAAACCCCAACTAACTTTACCTGAAAAACCCCCACCTAACTTTACCTGAAAAAAAACACATAACCTTACCTGAAAAAAACAAAACTAACAGCACCGGAAACCCCCCCCCCACCTAACAGTACTTGGAGAAAAACAAAACCTAACAGTACCTTCAAAAAAATACTGTTACAGAAAATAAAAAATCTACTATTTCAGAAAAAAATAAATTACCAAAAATAAAAAGAATAGTTATGCTTATTCTATAACTAAAGCCCTATTTAAAATAAAAAAACAGCCCAAAATAAAAAAAAACTATACTAACACTAAACTATAGCAATAGCCCTTAAAAGTGCTTTTTGTAGGGCATTGTCCTAAAGTGATTTAGCTCTTTTTCAAACAAAAAACCTCACCCCCAAAAAAAGGTAATCTAAAAAAAGAAACTACTCAATAAATTGCCCTGAAAAGGGCATTTGGATGGGCATTGCCCTTACTGTCCAAGACAAAAAAACAACAAACCAAATCTAAAAAAAAGAAAGCACTAAGAAAAATGCTATCACTAAACTCAAAAGATCGTACTCAGTAAAGTTAAATCCGTGCAGCAGTGCTCCATTTTCATCCCTGTGGCGGAGGTTGAACCCGTCACAGAATATTATGGAGGATAAAATTTTATTGTTAAAGGGACACTGAACCCAAAATTTTTCTCTCCTGATTCAGATAGAGCATGAAATTTTAATCAATTTTCTAATTTAGTCCTAATATAAATTAGAAAGTTGCTTAAAATTGCATGCTCTATCTGAATCATGAAAGAAAAAAATTGGGGTTAGTGTCCCTTTAAGGTGCATTAAAACTTGTAGCAAAATTCTTCACCGAAAATCATATTTTATCAAAAACGTTAAATTTGTATGAAACACAGGAATAAATCATATTAAATATGCACAGCGTAAATCATAATTTAAGTAAATTGGATGTGCAAAAATCACTTATAAATTTGTACTTATAAGTATAAAATACAAGAGTAATTGTTTTTTTTTTTCATAAAATGGACTGAACATGGGCGTTCCAGGGGTGTTAATATGAAATTGTCTCTCTAATCCCAGCGTAATTCTGTAAAGATTTTGACACTACAGACCTCACGTTTTTTTCTCACAAACTAAAAGGTGGCAAGCTTTTCTCAAAGTTCTTATAACCCTAATAGAAAAACACATGCAAAGGAAAATATAGGCGATTATAAGATGATATACGCAGAAAGCAGCATAATGTGATTTATACTGGCTGCAGGATTTAATTTTTAAAGTGCGCCCACTGCTCACTGCTATTTTCACTCTACGGACAGAACTTTCCCTTTCCTGCGAGCTCCATTACTTTCAATAGGAGACATCTCGCCACTCGCAGGGACTGCCCTTTTTCAAAATAACTCCACCAGGGCAGCCCCTGCGAGGGTCAGTGTGAAAAAACATGTCTGAACTTGCAAGGTTTAGATCATTGTGCCCTTAGTATTGATCCAGTGGCATTTAGCAATTTAAAGGGACATTAAAAACATGTTTTAATTTATGAATCAGAAAAGATTCACTTCATTGCAAATTATGCGAACACAAAATAAACGTTTTAAAAGCAGCTAGAACTGTTATTTTGTTATATAAAGTATGCCCTGTTTTTCAGGCCCAGGGAACACCCATTGAAAAGCATGTTGTCTTAAATCTTTTCCTATAGCCAATTAGGGAAAATATAAACAAGCTCTTGCGCATACCAACCAATCAATCTGCAGCATGTAAGAGTGTCTGGGATCTACATTCCACTAAATGCAATCCAAGTCTCTCTGGGGGTAGAGGGGAAACACTACAATTTCAGAGTTAAATTACAGGAAAGCAGGCAAAATATAACGCAAAGTTTTTCAATTGTACCTAATTAGACATTTTAGAAGGAATGACATTTTGAGTTTAATTTCCCTGTGTTTTGTTACTCTGAGGGATATGAAACCCCAAAAAATTGTTTTGTGATTCAGACACGCAATTTACTTTTATTATCAAATTTGTTTTGTTCTCATGGTATTCTGTTGAAATGATACTTAGGTAGGTGTCTGGAGAACTGCATAGCAGGAAATACTGCTGCCATATAGTGTTCTTGCAAATGGGTAGCATTCTTGTAAAACTGCTGCCATATAGTGATCCAGATACATGCACGCTCCTGATTTAAAGTCCCTGCTTTTCAATGAAAGATACCTGGGGAACGAAGAAAATATGATTTCAGAAGTAAATTAGAAAGTTGTTCAAAATTGCATGCTCTATCTGAATCATGAAAGAAAAAAATGTGTTTCATATCCCTTTAACCCATTAAGGGCCATGTTTTTTCCCACTTTTCCACGCTTAAATGACACCTGCCGTTTTGGCGTTTTTTCTCACTATTGGTTTTTACCATAATTGTCCACTATCTTGTTAAGTGCCACCCTAACCCTAACAACCGCTTAGCCTTTAAGAACCAGCGCCATACCCTGTATGGTGGCTGTGTCTTGGGCTGCTAGCGTGCCTGTCTCTCCTGTGTTAGTGTGACCTTGCTTTTTCTGCATGACTCAGAAGGCAGTGCTGAAATAGCGCAATGGAGGTTGTCTAGTTTTCATTTGTTATCGTTATTTTCCTTTTTCTCCAGGAACCTGCCCTTCCTGAGTAACCAAGCACAGACCTCTGGTGTTCCAGAGGAAATATTTCTCAGTGTGACTGTACATTTACATACATAATATGCATTACAGTACATGTTTCTCGTTTTAGCATAATGTCTTTTGTTTACATTTTAACAGGAAAAGGTAGATTCTTGTATAGCTGACCTTGAGGTTCCTGTTTTTACTGGATTTCGCAGTGCTTTATGGTCATAGTATATAGCTTTTGTCTGTTAATGATCTGGTGTAAAAGTCTTTTTTATCTGTTAAACTTTTAAGGTACAAATGCCAAAGAGCAGCACACCTTGCCATATTTATTGGTAGTTGGCTGAAAAATGTGTTACTTTTGGATATCATCCTAAAAACAGACCGTGAAAATCACAGGAGCTAAATCTTTCTGTCTCTATGGCAACCTTAAAATTTAAGAAGAAAAAAAATCATGTCCTTTCTCTCTCTCTCTGATATTCTGCTTATAAAAAGGACTTTAAGAAGAGCAATGCCACAATAAACTTGACAATATGATTTCAATAAGTGTTGTGATTTTTTTTCTTTGGTTTAATATTATAGATGGTCACACTTATGTAATTAATTTATGTTACAAGAATGTCTAGATTGCTCTGCTTTATATTAGTATAGCACTTTGTGATTCAGAATTGCTTTCTGCCATAGTCCCTGAAAGGTTTATATCTGAATTTGTACATGAAAAGAATCATTCTTTACACCTATTGTTATTTTCTTAATTTTATTTGGGTTTTCACTGTTTCTACTCTCTCAACAGATATATGAAATAAGCACTATCAATATATTAAGTATAAATTTAACAATATTGTACAGTTTACTTTAACTATTGTTTATCAAAAAAAAGAATTATTTTTATTGGAATTTATATTAACTGTCACAGAGTGGCAAGTCAAAATATGGACTGATGGAGATGATGATTAAATTTAACTAGTTTTTGTATGATTTGTTTGATCAAAGATTAATGAGCATTGTTTATTTTTTATGTATTTTTGTCTTAAAACCCATTGCTTACACATTTTAAAGAATACAGGGAGTGCAGAATTATTAGGCAAGTTGTATTTTTGAGGATTAATTTTATTATTGAACAACAACCATGTTCTCAATGAACCCAAAAAACTCATTAATATCAAAGCTGAATATTTTTGGAAGTAGTTTTTAGTTTGTTTTTAGTTTTAGCTATTTTAGGGGGATATCTGTGTGTGCAGGTGACACTGTTCAGAGAGGTGTACTGTTTTCCCTCCTTGTAAATCTCACATTTGATGATGGACCACAGGTTCTCAATGGGGTTCAGATCAGGTGAACAAGGAGGCCATGTCATTAGATTTTCTTCTTTTATACCCTTTCTTGCCAGCCACGCTGTGGAGTACTTGGACGCGTGTGATGGAGCATTGTCCTGCATGAAAATCATGTTTTTCTTGAAGGATGCAGACTTCTTCCTGTACCACTGCTTGAAGAAGGTGTCTTCCAGAAACTGGCAGTAGGACTGGGAGTTGAGCTTGACTCCATCCTCAACCCGAAAAGGCCCCGCAAGCTCATCTTTGATGATACCAGCCCAAACCAGTACTCCACCTCCACCTTGCTGGCGTCTGAGTCGGACTGGAGCTCTCTGCCCTTTACCAATCCAGCCACGGGCCCATCCATCTGGCCCATCAAGACTCACTCTCATTTCATCAGTCCATAAAACCTTAGAAAAATCAGTCTTGAGATATTTCTTGGCCCAGTCTTGACGTTTCAGCTTGTGTGTCTTGTTCAGTGGTGGTCGTCTTTCAGCCTTTCTTACCTTGGCCATGTCTCTGAGTATTGCACACCTTGTGCTTTTGGGCACTCCAGTGATGTTGCAGCTCTGAAATATGGCCAAACTGGTGGCAAGTGGCATCTTGGCAGCTGCACGCTTGACTTTTCTCAGTTCATGGGCAGTTATTTTGCGCCTTGGTTTTTCCACATGCTTCTTGCGACCCTGTTGACTATTTTGAATGAAACGCTTGATTGTTCGATGATCACGCTTCAGAAGCTTTGCAATTTTAAGAGTGCTGCATCCCTCTGCAAGATATCTCACTATTTTTGACTTTTCTGAGCCTGTCAAGTCCTTCTTTTGACCCATTTTGCCAAAGGAAAGGAAGTTGCCTAATAATTATGCACACCTGATATAGGGTGTTGATGTCATTAGACCACACCCCTTCTCATTACAGAGATGCACATCACCTAATATGCTTAATTGGTAGTAGGCTTTCGAGCCTATACAGCTTGGAGTAAGACAACATGCATAAAGAGGATAATGTGGTCAAAATACTAATTTGCCTAATAATTCTGCACTCCCTGTAGCATACTTACTAATATAAAGAGTTGTTTACACCGGCTGGTACTGTATGCAAAAGAGGCTTCCTATGATGTCACTTCCTGTGACTTAATTAAATATGCAAAATACTGCGCACTATAAGATATTTTCAAAGTTGGCAGGTTTGATAAACAGTGCTTTAAAAGCAAACAATAATGAAAGCTGTTATGAACTAGCAAACATCACTACATGTATTGTCTCATGCTAGATGTAATTTCCTATGAAGTCACATGGAACTAACATGAGGCTATGAGATCACATCACTTCTGTTTAACACTGTGTTTTGGAAAAATAATATGGGTCTGGTGAATCTCCCATGTGTAGAACTATAGTTTTACACTTAAAGGGGCATGAAAGTCAAAATGAAACATTTATTGTTCAGACGGAGCATGCTATTTTCAGAGACTTTACTTCTATTATCAAAGTTATTTTGTTGTCTTGATATACTTTGTTGAAAAACTTACATATGTTTTTCAGTAGCAATACTTTCAGGTAGCTTGTGATTGGTGGCTACGCCTTATGTCATTGGCTTACCAGATGTGCTCAGCTAGGTCGCAGTAGTGTATTTTTTAGAGCCAGCTTTGGGCTAGATTACAAGTGGCACGCTATTTATCACTCACGATCACCAGTCCATTTTGCCTGCATCAGGCACAAAAAAATAACTTTGAATATTGGGAACATGTTAACGTATTCCCCCATAGACTTTTTTAAAGAAGCACAAAAAGTTGAAAAAAAATAACACCCTCAGTCGCGCGCAAACCGGTTTTGTCTTTAACCAAGTTCGCCTTCCCGTCATGAATTATTAATATTTCACATTCCAATGTTCTTCACATAGAAGATTATGTTATATTTATTCATAAATAAATATTTCTATATATATGATTTTTTTTTGCTAATATATATATATTGTGCACCATTAGATTTGTTGTTTTAGCAATGGTATAATGACCATATATAATTATTTATCAGTCTCTTTATTAGAATACAACCAGAAAATACAGGATATTTGTATGCAGTATTAAGAAACAGAAAAAAATCAGAAAAACAACTTCTATTGACTAAAGTGGCAAGTATTTAGTGTGCCCTCCCCTTACACTTGAGCAATATCAGGAACCTGGCTCTCGCAAACTTAAATGGAATGAAACCCTAATTAATGTCATTGCTAGAACCTATAATAGTCCTATTGTATTCTTACAATTTCATGTCAAAATGACTGCTGGGAAAAAGGTCTATTACAGTAGGTTTGTGCACGACATGCTTGAGCATTACATACACGTGGTATGAGTTTCATTCATTGGAAGCTTGCTAATAAGACCAACTTTTAATCACATCATTTTATTAAAAATGCCAAAGATCACATAATTTGATAGACATAAGCATACTTTTGCATCAGCAAGGCCACTCTCATAGAGAAATCAGCAAACAAACTGGATACTCAAGATGTGGTATTCAAGCTGTTATAAAGAAATTTTAAGAATCAGGAGAGGTCAAAGACAAAAAAAGGACTGAAAGGCCAAAAAAACTTTCAAAATCTGATGAGAAGTTTCTCAAGTTTCTCAGAGTTTCTTCTTTGAGCAACCGTAAGAAATCCAGCAAGGACATGGTTTGACATCTGGCAGCTTCATTGAGATGCCAAGTTGACCCTTCTACAGTCCGAAGAAGCTTGATCAGAAATGGTCTTTGTGGAAGGGTAGCAGCAAAAAAAACACTTTTTCAGAAGGGGAACAGGGTGAAAAGGCCAAGATATGCTAAAGCTCACAAAGACTGGAATAAAGATCAGTGGAAAAGAGTATTATGGAGTGACAAACCCAAGATTGAAATTTTTGGGTCCAATCACCAACAATATGTGAGAAAAAGAATTGGAGAGAGATGAAAGAAGGAGTGCTTGCGGCATTCAGTGAAACATGGTGGAGGGTCTGTCCTGGTTTGAGTCTGCATTTCTGACAGTGGTGTTGGTGATATTTTCTGAATTGATGGGATCACGAATGCTACTAAATACTGACTTTTGCCTGAAGAAGCCATTTTGTTCTGAAATTTCATTTTTTTTATATTTTGTGTACATATTTCCTGTATTAATTGAAAAAGAGATTGAAAAATAAATATGGATGGTCATTAAAACTTTGCTAAAACCTATGTGAAGAGCATTAGAATGTGAAATATTTACAGTAAATACACACTACAACACTTTATTAAATAGGAATATTGCGTAAATATGATTTTACATGTTTTCTGTTACTTGACTGCAAAGGGCTCCACTATATATATATGTGTGTGTCATTATGTGTGTACATATGTATTTATATGTGAATATATGTCTGTAAATACATATATACACACATATAAATATATATATATATATATATACATACACATACATATTTAGACGTGTATATGTATGTATCTCTATGTTAAAGCCCTTTGCCTGCCTTTTTTTTTTCCGAACACCTGAGACCACATATATTTGAACCCTTATAACTTTTTATGCAATGTTTTTAAAATAATTTTTATTAGACAGTGTTATTATCAGTGTAACTGTACTTTTAAATTTATTTTTGATGTGTTTTGTGCAACTTTTTTGACTTGTGTAACTGTTAACCAGAGCTCTGAAGTTGCAATATCCCGACTTGTGTTAAATTAAATTGCTCTCAAGCAAACATGTTAACTTTCAACTTGAAGTATGCACGCTACTATGGACTCACACAAAGATCCGCGATTAATCCCTTATTGCTTGCGTGCAACAAACAGCGCACCACTCGTAATCTAGCCCTTTAATTACCTGTTTGCATGTGTTAAACACACAATTATATGCAACCAATCATGCTATAATAAAATGTTCTAGCTCATTTAGATCTTATTTTGAACACTTTTATGTCCTTTTAAATAAACCTGTTGTAAGCCTCCTCTCAAATGAACCATAAACATTTCAGTTGTTTTATTTTTCCTATATATATTTCCAATCATAAAGCTAAAGTCAGTTGATTCTGAGTTTCAGATCTTAAAAAATATTATCCCCAGAGTGACAACCACATTAATTTAAAATGCTCTTGGAAGGTAGTTTCAAGGTCTGAGTACCATAAATTAATATGCAGAGGAATTAAGTTGATTTGTTCTCCCTTCCACCTGAGAAAGGTGTTCAGCTTAATATGCAAATATAAAAAAGGATTGTACTTTAAATGTATGAAATACCCTTCCCTATCTCATCCCTATGAAATATTGTCCCCCTAAAGATGTTTATCCTGACCCAGGAGGGTGGCCCTAGTGTCTATTGGTGGTGATGATATCACCTGGGACTCCATACAGCTGACCAATACTATTTTGAGATAATGGTGTCTGCTCACAATCTAGTACCTCCCACCACCATCACCACTAGACACTAGAGTATCCTCCTGGGACAGGGTAAATACCCTTGCCAGTAAATAAGCATTGTAAAAAAAAAAAAAAAAAAAATTGAAACAGAAATGTATGGACTGTCCCTTCACTACCCCCATCAAAACTCTAATTACCTCTTGCAAGTTGCAGTTGAGCAAACAAAGCACTACGCTCACACACACACACACACACACATACACACAAACACAAACTCTCCTACTCTTATACACGAACCCCTAGGCACATTTCCACTATTACATGCAAACCCAGGTACTCTCCCATTCAGCAAGAACTCTCCCACCTTTACACAGACTTACCAGGTATTCCTCTATTCTACAGAAATTCACTGGGCTTGTATCCACTTTTAAAGCACACACACATGTAGGGGCTCTTTCCACCCATGCACATGCCACTTCCACCTGTTACCTACCCAACACTGTTACTTTCTTACACACACATACCAGAGATCTCTCTCATACTTTTACATACACCCCTAGGAACTCTTCCACACTCTGTACTCTCTACACTCTGATAGCCTCCTACTTTTATTCATACATACGCATTCCTCCCACTTTTATACACAACCCTGACTCTCCTCTACTCTAACAAATACCCACCAGATGCTTTTCTCTCCTTTTGTGCACCCCAGACATTTAACAACACATATGTACAACCACAATGTGCTGTCCTACTCATATGTACAGCCCAGGTATTCTCCCACCCCCCTTACACAATCAATTGCAAGTGCTCTTTCCATCCTTAGCCCACACTCCTAGGTAACTACCCACTCATGAGCACCCCCAGACACACCACCCTCATGCATTATCCATTCACTCGCACTTAATTTTGTAATATTTTATTTTACTTATTTTGTGTACCTTTAGGAAATATATACTTTTATGGGTTTAAACTAGGTTTGTGGGATTACTAAAGGATGCCATTTTGTTTGCTAAGCAAACCTATGACATCTGGTATATATAATACTATATATATATATATATATATATATATATAATAGATATCTGTAGGTTATGTTAGCACATCTCTATAACATTTTGTCAAAGCCTAGCAGTGGAATGGCCCTGGGCTCTCTCCTCTAGTCTCTCACCCAGGTGCACAAATATTAGTGTGAAATATAGTCCTTGCTGCTCAATAGAAGGCTCTATCGGGTTCATATATTTGTTTCTCGGGTGTATCATAGCCAGTGCCTCACTAGCCTCTGACCTCACTGCACGTCACTGATATATATACAGTACAATGGATCATACTAAAGAGCTCAGTGACTTTTTCTGAAGCACTGTCATAGGATGACACCTTTGCGACAATTCAGAATTCAGATTTTTGCCCTACTAGATCTGCCCTGTTCAACAGTCTCAAAACCATATAAACTCACTTAGGGTCAGATTACAAGTGGCGTGCTAACAGTTACGTATAAGCGATATTGGGTTTATTGCGGCTGTTTGCACACATCAGAAGGAGCATTCGTATTACAAGTTTAAAGTAAATGCGAACGTGTGAGCACAATTGCGATTTACAGAATGATTACCGCGATCTCAGAGCTCTGGTTAACTGTTTTGCAAAACAAAAAAGTGTCACAAAACACAACAAAAATAAATTACAATGCACAGTTACACTCTATAATAAAAATTATTTAAAAAAATATTGCATAAAAAAGTTAAAAGAGCTCAAAGTGTTAGAAAAAAAGGCAGGCACCATAGAGATACATACATATACATGCCTAATCTCTCTCTCTCTTTCTCTTTCTCTCTCTTTTTCTCTCTTTCTCTCTCTTGCTCTCTCTTTCTTTCTCTTTCTTTCTTTCTCTCTTTCTTTCTTTTTGACAAAAAAACTATTTATAGTCGGAGTCAATGCAACTATTTATAGTCGGAGTCAATGCAAAGACATGTTAAAAGCAAGGGTTAAAATCTGGTCAGGCAGTAGAATTCCAAAAACCGCATGCTAGCTGATAATCTGGAAAACAACATGTCATACACAGGAGCATATACATAATTAGCACACCTAGAAACTAGCTCAATACTCAATAAATGGGCAAAGAAAACAGGAAAGGACTAGGTGTCCATGGCTGAGCCGCTGTATAAAGCTTCACATCAACATGCACAATGCTGGAGTTGCGTAAAGCACACTGCTACTAGACTCTAGAATAATGTAAACATGCTCTCTGAAATTATGGCGTACATTTCACTATTTGGAAGTTTGATGTAAGCATCTGGTTATGGCATACTGCCTACTGTAAAGTTTGGTGAAGAAGGGATAGTGGTCTGGGGCTGTTTTTCAGTATTTGGGCCATGCGCCTTGAAGGGTTATCTTAATGCTACAGGATACAAAGACATTTTAGACAATTGGGTACTTCCATCTTTGTGGCAACAGTTTAGTAAAGATCCTTTCCTGTTACAGAATGGAATGGAGGTCTATGAAGACATTGTTTGATGAGTTTGGTGTGGAGGACCTCGACTGGCCTGCACAGAGCCCTGACCTCAACCCCATTGGACACCTTTGGGATGAATTGGAACGCTGATTGCGAACCAGACCTTCTCATCCAACATCAGTGTCTGTCCCTACAAATGCTTTTTTGAACGAATGGGCACCCTTACGGGTGATTAGCCGCGCTTTACAAGTACCCCATACAATGTCCTACAGACACACTCCAAAATCTTATGGAAAGCAGTAACTAACTCATCCATTTTTGCTGCAAGTGAGTGCCAGACCTGTTGTGTGTGTGGTGTTGATTAATTTGTTTTGTAATTTTCCCTATGGGCTTTGCACTCGGCCT
This sequence comes from Bombina bombina, assembly GCF_027579735.1. Classification (NCBI taxonomy): domain Eukaryota; kingdom Metazoa; phylum Chordata; class Amphibia; order Anura; family Bombinatoridae; genus Bombina; species Bombina bombina. Next base: position 409,349,419 of record NC_069500.1, read on the forward strand.
TGGTCTCTGGAGGCTGTGCAGCTGGCTGTGAGTGCTATTGAGCACCCAAGGCTGTGCAATTTGCAGGGTCATAGGATGTGTACCCGGTCCAGTTTGAGAGTGCAGTCTATTTCCGTGTTTATATATATATATATATATATATATACACATACAGAATATATATTTTTATATATTATTTTTTAATTTATATTATATCTATTATATATATTTAGATTTATATATAATATGTAATGCTTGTATGTTCCCTAAGGTGTTTATCTCTAGAATAATACATACTTTTATGGCATTAAATTGGGTTTAGGTTCTTTATAGCCTAATAACTTTAAGATAGCATTTTTAAGTTGAGTTATGAAAAAAGCATGCTTGAGTAGGCCTGTGACATATTGTCTCTTTAGGGGCTGTGGTAGCTGGGGATTAAAAAAGCATATAAATATTTAGTATCTGTGTGCTCAGGGGACCGAGACATTGTTCATTCTTAATTACCGCATTCTCCTTGCCACTGTGTACTCAATAATATGTCAAGAATACAGTGTCAAGAATGAATATGAAAGAATTTGTCTGTGAAAAAATAAAGTTCACGGTTGGGGAATTCTATGGATGAAAACCTGTTCTCTGTTTTTATATATCGCTTAAGAAAACGTATACCTTTATGGGGTTAAATTTCATCTGTGGAGTAGCCTTGAAAACCAGGTTTTGGCGGTTTAGGGGTTACAGAAATTAATTTTGTAATGCTAGTCATTTTGTGTCACTATTGTCATAGGGTGTTTATATAAAAAAATAACATCATATCTTAATTAAAAAACAAAAATAAAGTTCAAAATGTATCAAATGCAAGCTGAATTCCTGCATTTAAAATAAAGAAAAAAACAAAACAAAAACAACAATATACCCTACCAGTATAGAATGCCACCATTTTCCAGGATTTATTAAAGATGCGACAATTTACTTCTGGAATCTAGCTATACACATCTGGTCATATGTGTGTAATCAGCAGTTAGATCCCAGAAGTGCATTGCTTCTTACATACATAGATATGCTTTTCAAAGAAGGATACCAAGAGAATGTAGTACAGTTTGAATATAGTAAATTGAACTGTATCATAATATTGCATGAAAGTTTAATTTTTGAATTTCATGTGCCTTTAAAGCCTCTTGGTTCAACTGTTTTTTATACACACAGATCCTGTGAAAAGCATAGAAATTAAATTTAAAAATGCCTGAATTAACTTTTTCTCTAAAACATACACAATCCAGGCTTAACAAATTGTATTTTTGACTCCAATATGAAAATAATAAAATAAAAAAATATGATTGTCTCTTTAGTATTTTTGGTGGCTCTAAATTACAGATATGTTTTTTTAATGTTTTATTTTCACTTTTGTTTTAAGCCAGCTTTATTGAAAAAGTAATCAACATGTACATTTTACATGTAGTTAAGTACATAGATGGATTTGTTTTTAAACATAATTAAACAAAATAACAACAAATAATAATTAGTCAGGCTCCATAAAGATAATTAATAAAAACAGTATGAAGTCTCATTACAATGCACCTATATCTGAAAATATCAAAATGAGTTGTACATCCAGTGCAATAATCAGCAAGCCGAGGCTTCAGAGCCGCTCGGCTTACTCAATCTCCTCCTTCCTCTGGAGCAGGCAGCACACTCAGCTCACAGGCAATTTCCTCCAAGCGTCTACCAATCCAATCTCCTTTCAAAACAATCACGGAGGAACCAAACGGAAAAGGATCCAAGTATCCAAAAAGCGCAGGAGCAAGGTGTCAGTAAAAAATGTTATTTATTAAAATCAGTTTAAAACATGTAACAAGCACAGCAACGCGTTTCTCAGAGGTAACGCCGTTTCATCAGGCTGCATCGCTCATACTTCACCTTGCTCAATATAAACAGTTAACAACCAATCACAATCCCTAAAGAACACACACCCCTCTCTAACCATGATCTATTGGCTAATCCAGTAAGGATGACATCTTACAACATATCCTAAGCGGCACAGTCATTACAACTAAATTAATATTGTAGTGCAAATATCTGAAAGTACTTCACAATTTGTGTTGATAATACAAAACTGCAAGGATAAAAAGAACAATACATATACTCGTTCCACATATAAATAATGTGTGATAGGTCAATTGTATATCGAAGGATGTGTTTAAAATAAAGATCAACCCAAACAATCTCACAAAAAAATGCTGGCCGTGATACTATAAAATTAGTCAAATTATGACATCTAGCTCTGTGCTCCAATATAATTACAACATCTGTTAGCCAATATTACGTGATACTTCCATTGGGTCTCCGGACCGAGCCCCAGCCACGCCCACCGTCAGCGACGTCAGTTCACATAATGAAATATCCGACAACAAAATTTGTTTAGAAGAACTAGCTGACCAAAAAATAGCGATAGGACTCAGGGGTCGGCACAGAAAGCCAATCACACAAAAGTGTGTCTGGAATATAAAAATAAATGTTCAAACAACAATATTAAAAAATTCATATAAAACAAAAAATATAAAATATCACTAGTCAATATATCGTGAGCAATTCGTAAGCCAGTGTATATTGAAGCAAAATCTAATATAATTAATGATCGCAATACTATAAACTTAGAAGTAGATGGATACACTGGTCATATAATGAAATCTAATTCTATACTCCAGTGAGTCACAACACTTATTTGCCCATATTGCGTAACAGTTCTATTGGGTCTCCGGGCCAAGCCCCAAACGCACCCACCGTCAGTGACGTCAGTTGAGATATTAATATATCCCAAAACCATAGTGTTTTGGACGCCTAGCTGACCAAAGATAGCGATAGGGCGCAGGGGTCGGCACAGAGAGCCAATCACACAATAGTGTGTTTACAACATATAAATAAATATTCGGGCAACATAGGTAAAAAAAATCATGTAACACAAAAATATAACAGTCAATACCTCATAAATAATTCAAATGCCAATGTATATTAGGGCAACAACACATTCAGATATTGAGATGTAAATAGGCATATAACAGTAAAATATATCAACATAAATAAATACAAAAATACATCAAGGTTCATCTCTAATAAGCAGTTAACAAGATATCGCCATAAGGGGGACTGGTGACAGTAGTTCAATACTCTAATATCAGGTGATTCTAAGCACAATATTACTGGAAGTTCATGCAATACCAACTATAAATACAAAATACAGAAATTAAATATAAAACTTAAGTAACTATGATAATAATGAAATAACATCACAAAATGTGAATTGACAGATGTAATCTTAAGAGAAGGGGAGACCCACTAGAGCCATAGGCCAGTTGCTAGAAGCTAAAAAGCAGCCAAATCGATGTTCAAATTAAGACCCAAGTGGTGAAGTGTCTTAAGTCTGTGGATCCAGTATGTAACTAAAATAATAATAAAATAACATCCCAAAATGTGAATTGACAGATGTAACCTAAGAGAGAGGGAGACACACTAGATCCACAGGCCAGTTGCTGGAAGCTAAAAAGCAGCCAAATCCATGTTCATATTGAGACCCAAAGGGTGAAGTGTCTTGAGTCTGTGGATCCAGTATGTCTCCCTCTGCCTAAGTCTTATAAATCTATTATATGAATAGGAAACCAGTATATGTTCAATAGGTAGAATCTCATAACAATCAGGATTGCCCTGATGTTTCTTATGGCAATGTTTTATCACACTGTGTGTTTTTTTGTTTTTAATAATGCTACAAAAATGTTCGGACCATCGGTGGCTAACCCGCCTGATGGTACGACCAATATGTTGTATCCCACAATTGCAGGTCAATACATAAATAACGTAATGTGAGGCACAAGTTAATAAATGCTTAATTGGATAGCTTTTCTTATCCACAAAAGATGTAAACAGGGTCTTACCATGACCAATATGGTGACACATTTTACAATTTTAAGAACACTCCTCTTCTTATTTTCTGTTTAGTACAATTAGTACTCTGTATATTGCTCTGCACTGTGTGTCCAACATGATCAATTGATTTCAAAGGTCTTTTGTTTTTTACAATTCTACTTGGTGCCAAGATGCTTTTTAGGTTGGACGCTCTTTTAAATACTATTGTAGGTTTTTCACCTATTCATTCATTCAGAATAGGGTCCCTTTTGAGAATTCTCCAATGGTTATTTAAAATTGTATTAATTAAACCATGGTTTGAGTTGTATTGAGTGATACATCTTAGATTGGATTCAATAGGTTTAGGTATGTTGGTATTTCCCTTTCTGTCATCACCATTAGTTTTAATATTAAAATATTCATCTCTATTTTCATTCCTAACTCGAGAATAGCCTTTCTCAACTATTTCTGATGGATAATGTTTTTCCCTAAATCTTTGTTTAAGGATAAGGCTCTGTTCATCATATTGAGTCAAAGAACTACAATTTTGTCTTATTCTCTTAAACTGTCCATAGGGAACATTCTGTTTCCAAGGGAGGTAGTGGTTACTGGAATATTCTAAATAATTGTTGCAATCGACTGCTTTAAAATGTGTGGCACTATCAATTCCCCCCAAACAGTTAAAACTGAGAAATAAATCCAAGAATACAATTTCTTTTGGATGAATCGAACTTGTAAAAATGAACCCTCTATCATTTTTGTTTAGGTGATTTAGAAAATCATATGCTAGCTCGAGGGTGTAGAGGGAGGGGTACCACTGCCAAAAAGACAAGACTTCAAAGATTAAGCAAAGGTATCTTTAATCTCTCGTCACATCATCTGACAGATGATGAGATAAGAGTATTGGGGAAGGGCCTATCCTTTTGCCCATCTCATTCACATAACCTTTTTAACTTATTTGTTGATATTAACCGGTTTACACAGAAACTCACTATACAAAAAAATTTTGCTGAAAAAAAGTTAAAAGATGCTGCCTTATTGCCAATTTTAACTGACACTATGTCAGCAAGAACGATTACCACATTACCTGTATATGAACCTGATATCTTATTAGAGGATTTGACTAATGGTTACATACATAGTGATTTCAAAAACAAATGTAACTTTAATTCAACAATTTCTAATAATACTTACATTGAAATCTTCAAAGAACTAGTTATTGAAGAATTTGAAACTCTTCCAAAGAGCACTAAACATAGGAATTTATTCCCCAATGAAATTTGAGCACTCAATACTCATACTTCAAGCTGATAAGGGTGGTGGGGTCGTCCTTCAGGATTATCAAGATTATATCAAAGAAGCAGAAAGGATTTTAGGGGATCGGACATATTATGTCCCCTTGAGAGAGGATCCGATCACCCGTTATCTTACCACACTTACAGGACTTATTAATTTTGCTTATCAAGAGGGGATTGTATCCAAAAAGGAAAAGGAATTTTTGATTCCTAAAGAACATAGCTATGCCTTCTATTATCACCTGCCCAAAGTCCATAAGGATATTAGCAATCCTCTGGGCAGGCTGATAATAGCAGGCATAGGAACCTTAACAGATAATGTTTATATAGACTTTTCCTTCAGAAATACGTGGGGGGATTGAACTCCTATATTAAGGATTCTGCAGATCTTCTCAACAAATTGAGTAACCTGCAGATCACGGGTGACCATTTATGGATCACATGTGATGTGCATGCACTCTATTCTAATATCCCCCACAACTTGGGCATAGATGCAGTATCACAATTTTTGGAAGAGGATTTCTTATATTCCTCCACTACAAAAACTGTTTATTCTTCAGCTTATATTATTTATTCTCAAACATAATTATTTTTTATTTCAAGACACTCTTTATTTGCAAGTCAAGGGAACCGCCATGGATACCAGGTTCGCCCCTAGCTTTGCTAATCTTTTTCTGGGGACTTTTGAGCAGGAGTATATTATTCATTCTAAGTTTGGGGCGAACCTGGTATTCTATGGTAGGTTCATTGACGATTTGATTTTCATTTTGGATGGCTCAAAAGAGCTAGCATATGATTTTGTAAATCACCTTAACAAAAACGATAGAGGGTTAATTTTTACGAGCTCGATATAGCCAAAAGAAATTGTATTTTTGGATTTATTTCTCACTTTTAATTGTTTGGGGGGAATTGATAGTGCCACACATTTTAAAGCAGTCGATTGCAACAGTTATTTAGAATATTCCAGTAGGGAATTTAGGGAAAAACATTATCCATCAGAAATAGTTGAGAAAGGCTATTCTCGAGTGAGGAATGAAAATAGAGATGAATATTTTAATATTAAACCTAATGGTGATGACAAAAAGGGAAATACCAACATACCTAAACCTATTGAATCCAATCTAAGATTTATCACTCAATACAACTCAAACCATGGTTTAATTAATACAATTTTAAATAACCATTGGAGAATTCTCAAAAGGGACCCTATTCTGAATAAATTAATAGTTGAAAAACCTACAATAGTATTTAAAAGAGCACCCAACCTAAAAAACATCTTGGCACCAAGTAGAATTGTGAAAAACAAAAGACCTTTGAAATCGATTGATCATGTTGGACACACAGTGCAGAGCAATATACAGAGTACTAATTGTACTAAACAGAAAATAAGAAGAGAAGTGTTTAAATGTAGAATCAAAAATTGTAAAATATGTCACCATATTGGTCATGGTAAGACCCTGTTTACATCTTTTGTGGAAAAGGAAAGCTATCCAATTAAGCATTTATTAACTTGTGCCTCACATTACGTTATTTATGTATTGACCGGCAATTGTGGGATACAACATATTGGTCGTACCATCAGGCGGGTTAGCTACCGATGGTCCGAACATTTTTGTAGCATTATTAAAAACAAAAAACACACAGTGTGATAAAACATTGCCATAAGAAACATCAGGGCAATTCTGATTGTTATGAGATTCTACCTATTGAATATATACCGGTTTCCTATTCATATAATAGATTCATAAGACTTAGGCAGAGGGAGACATACTGGATCCACAGACTCAAGACACTTCACCCTTTGGGTCTCAATATGAACATGGATTTGGCTGCTTTTTAGCTTCCAGCAACTGGCCTGTGGATCTAGTGTGTCTCCCTCTCTCTTAGCTTACATCTGTCAATTTACATTTTGGGATGTTATTTTATTATTATTTTAGTTACATACTGGATCCACAGACTTAAGACACTTCACCCCTTGGGTCTTAATTTGAACATCAATTTGGCTGCTTTTTAGCTTCTAGCAACTGGTCTATGGATCTAGTGGGTCTCCCCTTCTCTTAAGATTACATCTGTCAATTCACATTTTGGGATGTTATTTCATTATTATTATACGGCTAGATTACGAGTTGTGCATTAAAGGGACAGTGTAGGCCAAAATAAACTTTCATGATTCAGATAAAGCATGTAATTTTAAACAATTTTGGCTAAACTGCAAGTCTGTCAAAAGAACTGAAATAAAGGGGCAGTTTGCAGAGGCTTAGATACAAGATAATCACAGAGGTTAAAAGTATATTATTATAACTGTGTTAGTAATGCAAAACTGGGGAATGGGTAATAAAGGGATTATCTATCTTTTAAAACAATAAAAATTCTGGTGTAGACTGTCCCTTTAAGGTAAAAAAGCAGCGTTAAGAGGTACTAACGCTGCTTTTTTACGCCCGCTGCTATTACGAGTCTTGAAGGTTTAGGGTCACCGTACACTTCTTTGGCCTTACCGCAAAACGACTTACGTAAACTTTGTAAAGTCTTTTTTCTATGGGACTTCCATAGGCTGATATTACGAGTTTGTCCTGGGAGGTCAAAAAGTGAGCGGTATACCCTACCCCATCAAGAGTCCTAACGCATTCTAAAGTCAGTAGTTAAGAGTTTTATGGTACAACGCCGTAACATAAAACTCATAACTAAAGTGCTAAAATGTACACTAACACCCATAAACTACCTATTAACCTCTAATACGAGGCCCTCCCACATCGCAAACACTATAATAAAAATTTTAAACCCTAATCTGCCACTCCGGACACTGCCACCACCTACTTATATTTATGAACCCCTAATCTGCTGCCCCCAACATTGTCAACACCTACATTATATTTATTAACCCCTAATCTGCCGCCCCCAATGTTGCCGCAACCTACCTACACTTATTAACCCCTAATCTGCCGCCCCCAACGTCGCCACCACTATATTAAAGTTATTATCCCCTAAATCTAAGTCTAACCCTAAATCTAAGTCTAACCCTAACCCTAACACTTAAAAATAAATCTAAAGAAAATGACTATCATTACTTAAATTATTCCTATTTAAAACTAAATACTTAACTATAAAATAAACCCTAAGCTAGCTACAATATAACTAATAGTTACATTATAGCTTGCTTAGGATTTATTTTTATTTTACAGGCAAGTTTATATTTATTTTAACTAGGTAGAATAGTTATTAAATAGTTATTAACTATTTAATAACTACCTAGCTAAAATAAATACAAAAGTACCTGTAAAATAAAACCTAACCTAAGTTACACTAACACCTAACACTACACTATAATTAAATAAATTAACTAAATTCACAACAATTAAATCGATTAAATTAAATCAGCTAAAGTACAAAAAATAAACAAACACTAAATTACAGAAAATAATAAACAAATTACAAGATATTTAAACTAATTACACCTAATCTAATAGCCCTGTCAAAATAAAAAAGCCCCCCCAAAATAAAAAAAAACCCTAGCCTAAACTAAACTACCAATAGCCCTTAAAAGGGCCTTTTGCGGGGCATTGCCCCAAAGTAATCAGCTCTTTTACCTGTAAAAAAAAAAATACAACCCCCCCAACAGTAAAACCCACACCCACACAACCAACCCCCCAAATAAAAGACTATCTAAAAAAACCTAAGCTCCCCATTGCCCTGAAAACGACATTTGGATGGGCATTGCCCTTAAAAGGGCAGTTAGGGGGGCGGAGCAAGCCTGGGTTTGGAATGGTTGCACTTCACTTCAGCTCTGCTGAAAATGATCATAATTTTCCTTAACAATGACCATTAGCCCATTACAAATTTGTACAATGATTGTCTTCAGTTACCAAGAAGAGGTAGAGAGCCAGTAGGAAGCCTAAATATAATTGTGCAGTACGGAAAATAGCGATAAAGAGAACTGCCTAACGGCTAACCTGCAAAGAGTCTACAATCTTTTCTCCCACGTGGAGGCCCAGAAACATGGCGATTGATTGGGAAAAGGAAGCAAAAGACTTGTTAAATGCTCACTTTCAGAGATTGGAGTGTGAGCTAGCCCTAGCATTTTCATCTCTGTGCAGAAGTCTACCCTCTGGGGGGTCTCATCATGCATCCCCAGCACACCGGCCCTCACAAGCTATGACTAAAGAGCCCCAGATTGCCGCAAGCCGACCGCTGCACCTGACACAAGCACCTAGAGGTATTGGCTGGCCCAATATAGATGCAGACAGCGGCACAAAAGATGCGAAATTCTCGCATATTACATTGGAGTGGGGCGTGGAAGTGCATGGTGGATTATGGCAAGAGGGGTCAAGGCCCGATCATACGACAGGAGGAAAGGTGCCTAAGTGCTTACCGGCTGGCAGTCCGTGTCCTGAGACCCTGGTGAGCACACTTATGACAGGTTGGAACAGAGCCTCCAAGTTACTGCCTCCTTATACATACCTTCACACTCCGGAGCTGTCCCTGCGCGGATTGATTTGCAGCAGCGATCTGAGCGCACACCGGGTCACTCACTCAGAGCTCATCATCGCACTTCAGCCAAGTAGCTGGCCGTTGCAGCCGGTCCAAGGAACCTCTCCGGCCCCACGATCTGGCATGGGATGAGCATCTCTATTTGAGCACGGGCTCAGAGACTCAGACGCTACACAATTTATTTTAAGTTTGTTTATTCCTAGGACTTACTAACATGTTCTCTAGAGTTTATAGGTGGCACGTTGTTTATTGTTACTTGTTCTAAGCCTCACACATAGAGACCCTCTATTACTATTGTTGGACTATTAATGGATGCATACAAGTACCAGGAATGTCGGCAAAGGTTCTCATGATGGCTTGTTGTCACAGTAAGAATGCTGGCAATAGATAGCTTTTTAGTCAACATATTTTTCCATAGCCCTTACTATGCTTCTCACATTCTATACAGCGTTTGAAGTAAAGCTAACTCAAAGCTATGAAGTAATAGCATCATTTTATAGACTTGCTGAAGCCTATACAAGTTAATGTATTTTCATTCCAGAGCCAACGATTGCTGAGTATATAGTACCTTGCTGATGTTTCCTAATTTTCAAATGTTATTCATATCAATGCTTTTAAAATTTTGAAAGTCAGTTTTTACATGTTTCCCTCTCTCTGTATTATGGATTTTTATCAATCAATTACCTGTAGGCCTCTAGGCACAACAACACCCATGAGATATAGTTGGGGTTACTCAGACCATGCCATATTAATAGCTTAACCATACTGCTACATCACGTTCCTATAACCTACGACATAGGGTTCTGAATCTCATATTTATGCATGCATATTTTGTTATCCTATAATAACATGCACTGAAGGATAACTATTGTTATGCTCATGTGGATGCTTCTGTCCTGCTTGTTTGAGCACCTTGTTTGTAAAAGTTCCTATATGTTGTGCTCCCCGGTAAACCCAGGTATCATTACGATATATATATGTTTTATAACTAAAGGCTGGGTTTAGGATCTAAATGGATGTTAGACTTATTATACCTTATATATTTCTATAAGTACTGGGGCTTATGTTCTTATCTAATTACTAACTATCGTGTGGTATACTCGACAATATTTATCATGACCCATTTACGGAGTAATCTCTGTTATAGATCTGGATCTGTTGTTGATATTGTCTGGGTGTACCAGGGGTATAGTTACTTCTATCCTTTAATCAGCCTAGGGAAGTCACGTATAACTATCACATACTTTCACGACATACTCTTGGATGGTTCTGTACGTCATTCCATTTTTTTAATTTAAGTTTTTTTTATTGAGGTTATAGTAAAAGTTTCACAACATATTCATCCAATAACAATAATAGCATAATTCTGAAAGATACATCCCTATAGTACAAACACAATCATAAATCAAGGAAAAATGGGCAAGAGACGAATGAGACTGCTAGGGTTAGTCATGTAAAACAGGGATGACATTAACAGAATCTATGTCTGTGCATAAAATAATGGAACCTCAGTTTTATATTTTTACATATAATAGATGTGGCCCACGCCTTACCATAAGGAGAATTTTTAGGTTTATTTATTCTAATAGGGTTGAGGCAGGTGTGGGGCAGTATTTGTTCGGATGTTCTGAGACCAGAGTGGCTTAGAGAAGGGAAAAAAGAATTCAGCGGGCAAGAGCCGCTCGTGTTAGAAAAGGAGGGGGAGAGAAAGAAGTGAAATGAGGGGCGGAGCCATCTAGGATGCCAAGTTAATAATGTGAATGTGGCTCTCTTAGGCCTAGATTTGGAGTTCGGCGGTAGCCGTCAAAACCAGCGTTAGAGGCTCCTAACGCTGGTTTTGGCCGCCCGCTGGTATTTGGAGTCAGTGATTAAAGGGTCTAACGCTCACTTTTCAGCCGCGACTTTTCCATACCGCAGATCCCCCTACGCCATTTGCGTAGCCTATATTTTCAATGGGATCTTTCTAACGCTGGTATTTAGAGTCGTTTCTGAAGTGAGCGTTAGAGCTCTAACGACAAGATTCCAGCCGCCTGAAAATAGCAGGAGTTAAGAGCTTTCTGGCTAACGCCGGTTTATAAAGCTCTTAACTACTGTACCCTAAAGTACACTAACACCCATAAACTACCTATGTACCCCTAAACCGAGGTCCCCCCACACCGCCGCAACTCGATTAAAATTTTTAACCCCTAATCTGCCGACCGCCACCTACGTTATACTTATGTACCCCTAATCTGCTGCCCCTAACCCCGCCGACCCCTGTATTACATTTATTAACCCCTAACTTACCCCCCACAACGTCGCCGCCAGCTACTTAAAATAATTAACCCCTAATCTTCCGACCGCAAATCGCCGCCACCTACGTTATCCCTATGTACCCCTAATCTGCTGCCCTAACATCGCCGACCCCTATATTATATTTATTAACCCCTAATCTGCCCCCCTCAACGTCGCCGACGACGTTCAATCCGCCAATCAGATCGAGCTCGCATTCTATTGGCTGATCGGAACAGCCAATAGAATGCGAGCTCAATCTGATTGGCTGATTGGATCAGCCAATCGGATTGAACTTGATTCTGATTGGCTGATTCCATCAGCCAATCAGAAAATTCCTACCTTAATTCCGATTGGCTGATAGAATCCTATCAGCCAATCGGAATTCGAGGGACGCCATCTTGGATGACGTCCCTTAAAGGAACAGTCATTCGCCGTTCAGTCGTCGGTCCGGATGGATGTTCCGCGCTGGAGGTCTTCAGGATCCTGCCGCTTCGCTCCGGATGGAAGAAGATCGAAGATGCCGCTTGGAGAAGATGTTTGCCGGTCCGGATGTCCTCTTCTTGCCGGATAGGAGGAAGACTTTGGAGCCTCTTCTGGACCGGATTATGGATCGCCAACCCCCGCTTGGGTTGGATGAAGATCTTGGAGCCAGGACGGATCGGTGATACCTGGATGGTGAAGACAAGGTAGGAAGATCTTCAGGGGCTTAGTGTTAGGTTTATTTAAGGGGGGTTTGGGTTAGATTAGGGGTATGTGGGTGGTGGGTTGTAATGTTGGGGGGGGGGGTATTGTATGTTTTTTTTTACAGGCAAAAGAGCTGAACTTCTTGGGGCATGCCCCGCAAAGGGCCCTGTTCAGGGCTGGTAAGGTAAAAGAGCTTGTAACTTTTTTAATTTAGAATAGGGTAGGGAATTTTTTATTTTGGGGGGCTTTGTTATTTTATTAGGGGGCTTAGAGTAGGTGTAATTAGTTTAAAATTGTTGTAATATTTTTCTTATGTTTGTAAATATTTTTTTATTTTCTGTAACTTAGTTCTTTTTTATTTTTTGTACTTTAGCTAGTTTATTTAATTGTATTTATTTGTAGGAATTGTGTTTAATTAATTTATTGATAGTGTAGTGTTAGGTTAATTGTAGGTAATTGTAGGTAGTTTATTTAATTATTTTATTGATAGGGTAGTGTTAGGTTTAATTATAACTTAGGTTAGGATTTATTTTACAGGTAAATTTGTTATTATTTTAACTAGGTAACTATTAAATAGTTCTTAACTATTTAATAGCTATTGTACCTGGTTAAAATAATTACAAAGTTACCTGTAAAATAAATATTAATCCTAAAATAGCTATAATATAATTATAATTTATATTGTAGCTATATTAGGATTTATTTTACAGGTAAGTATTTAGCTTTAAATAGGAATAAGTTATTTAATAAAAGTTAATTTATTTCGTTAGATAAATATTATATTTAACTTAGGGGGGTGTTAGTGTTAGGGTTAGACTTAGCTTTAGGGGTTAATCCATTTATTAGAATAGCGGTGAGCTCCGATCGGAAGATTAGGGGTTAATAATTGAAGTTAGGTGTCGGCGATGTTAGGGAGGGCAGATTAGGGGTTAATACTATTTATGATAGGGTTAGTGAGGCGGATTAGGGGTTAATAACTTTATTATAGTAGCGCTCAGGTCCGCTCGGCAGATTTGGGGTTAATAAGTGTAGGCAGGTGTCGGCGACGTTGTGGGGGGCAGGTTAGGGGTTAATAAATATAATATAGGGGTCGGCGGGGTTAGGGCAGCAGATTAGGGGTACATAGGGATAACGTAGGTGGCGGCGGTTTACGGAGCGGCAGATTAGGGGTTTAAAAAAATATGCAGGGGTCAGCGATAGCGGGGGCGGCAGATTAGGGGTTAATAAGTGTAAGGCTAGGGGTGTTTAGACTCGGGGTACATGTTAGAGTGTTAGGTGCAGACGTAGGAAGTGTTTCCCCATAGCAAACAATGGGGCTGCGTTAGGAGCTGAACGCTGCTTTTTTGCAGGTGTTAGGTTTTTTTTCAGCTCAAACAGCCCCATTGTTTCCTATGGGGGAATCGTGCACGAGCACGTTTTTGAGGCCGGCCGCGTCCGTAAGCAACTCTGGTATCGAGAGTTGCTTTTGCGGTAAAAATGCTCTACGCTCCTTTTTTGGAGCCTAACGCAGCATTTGTTTGAACTCTCGATACCAGAGTTAATTTTATGGTGCGGCCAGAAAAAAGCCCGCGGAGCGTTAACAGCCCTTTTACCGCCGAACTCCAAATCTAGGCCTTAGAGGGCTTATTATACCGATACAAATTTACAGGTGACTTGAACAGAGGAGAATATTAGTATATACAGAGTATAGGGGACTACTGCGTGAGCTCCTCTCCTAGGGAAGTGCCAGCTCTCGGCGATGTAGGTGAAAGGGATATGAGTATGACCCGCAGGCAACCAGTACCGGCGGGAAAGGGAGAAGAGGAGCGCAGCAAAGACCGGTATTTTGTCCAAACATGAACTTCCAAGCAGGGGATGTGGTTAATTAGAGGTCTAAGTATCGCTGGAAGGTGCTTTATTAAATTTATCATCATACATAAGCTGTGCCCACAAACTAAAGAGATTGTAGTGGAGTTAGCGCTATACATAAACTGCATCTTTGCACTGGAGGCTCTAAATGACACCTGTTGCTGTACACAAGCTGACCCTATATATTAGCTGCACTATGTTGCACTAGCTACTACTCTATACATATACTGAACCCATCAGCTAGAGACACTGTACTAAACCTGCAACCTCACACAGATGAGACCTAAACACTAGAGGGCCTTGCGGTACACCCATCACTGTACCTAAGCTTTAACTACAGTTGTATCTAAATATTAGAGATCTCATATTAGGCTTGGCATTATATGTATGCTGAACCTATATATCAGTGGGCACTGTACTAGGTTTGCTACTATAGACAATTTAGCAGTAGTCAGCTGACCTGAAATGAAAAATAACATGTCGTGTAAGGTTGCACCCCATAAATTGGGATATACAATTATGTAGTTTCATTGAAACCCTGTATGAGACTTAGTACTATATATAAGCTGTACCTATATCTGAGAGGGCACTTTATAATACTTGTTACCATATACCAGCTGTACCTGTATACTAAGAGGCACAGTATGAGACCTGGTACTATATCTAAGCTGGGCCGAAATACTAGTGGGCACCAAATAAGTCCTATTACTATATACCTTCTGTGCTTATAAACAAGTGGCACTGGGTTAGACTTTGTACTTTAAACAAGTAGTAAAAATCAGCAGACCTAGATGCCTGGGTTATAGACAGTTAGATTCTCCTAGTGACTGCATATTAATCTCTATAGCAAAATTTATAGTAATACAACATCCAGTCCATGGAATAATAGGGTATTTGGTATTTTAGGTTATAGGAGAGCAATCATGTAAGGCATTCTTCAGGATATATCATAACTTTGAATACAGAAAGAAAAAGCACAATAAAGTAACCAAAATTAACATATCACCTCCTAGCTCTGCTGTAGCTATGGGATGGACTAAGTGTGGGATATGTTAAACAAGGCTTTTGCACTGTATATGGCAGCAGGTATGGTGCACTGCAATATTTTTTATAACTTACAGAGCTTGTATGCGTATATATTTTCTTGTACTTATCTAATAGAAAGAGAGTATAACTGTGCATAAATACATATCAGTAAAAACACTCGCAAATATGTTAAGCCAGGAACTTAGAGTTATGAACTGCATTACAGTCAGTGTACTGAAAATTAACATTTATACAATGAGCCAATGAAAATGTATATGTTCACAAGGAGACATAAAACATAAGTTCAAGCAACATAACTAACTTAGTAACTATATTAAATGTGAAGGAGAATTGAACTTTAGCACTGTGTCTGTGAGAGAGTATTGATACAGGTTCAGTTCAAGATCCGTTGTAACAGGTCACTATGCTAGGGCTTCCTAACTATGCCATGTGGGTGCATAGAGAGGTCAAAAGGATAACCATCCACCGGGTCAAAAGGGTCCCCAAACCGTTCAATAGGTACAGTCCATGTTAGATTTTGGGGATCCCGCCTCCATCTAAACCACTCCGTCCCAGGGGAATAACCACTGTGTCTGCTCAGCTTCACATGTGGGAGATAATATGTGCGGCTCTTCGGTGGCTGCTTGCAATATAGATCAGCTGTTTTCCTGGATGCTTGTGACGCTGCCGGACTCTGAAGCTTAAGCTCTGGTTCTGCCGGGAGGATTACAGCTCGTGCGGTAGGTTGAGCCTCATCTTCTGCCCACCGATTTTCTCCTGAAACCTCATGCAGCTCAAGATCGTCATGCTGTAGTTGCGTGTTCCACGGGGCCTCCGGTGCGCCATTAGGAGAGTAGGGATCGGCTGATAGGAGGGAGGGTGCACTTACTGCTGTCTGAAGAGCGGCTACACAGCTCATATGGTGCTGGTCTAGACGATTAGACATATCATTCAGCATAGATATGACCAGCCTTAAGGTGTTAGTCGTGAATACTGCCTCGTGGGTATCCTCCATGTTGTTATAGAGGGCCGACCTAGTCCGATGGAAACATAAAAGCTGCTGGTAGTGTGTAGAAGTTAGGTTCCTGTATCGACTTGAGCCGTATTAGCTCTGTAGGTTACCGGTAAAACAGTAAAGTGTAGCGCCCTCAGAAACTCAGCTAACCGCCAGCAACTGTACACATGGGGATCGCCTAGGCCTCAGACATCAGTATCTCCCCATGGAGGTTGTATGGGGTACATGATCCCAAAAGTTGGATCAAAGACTGTGTCATCCTCTTTCCTGTCCAAACTTAATAAGGGCATACACTTAAAGTGGTTAATTTGTTTTATTTTTGGTGCTTCATTTATCATCCATAGCAGGAGCTCAGGGCAGATGCGACCTCTCTCCTCGGCTGTTGGCTCCGCCCCCATCATTCCATTTTTTAATGTTTAGAATATATTATGCTGGCTCCCCAAATATCTGACTAACATTTGCCCTCTTTTTTTTATTTAAAATACCTGCGCCTAACCATTTGCCATTTGCTCTCCAGTTACTTTTCCGAACTGTCTATAGCTTAATGCCTATTACACGCTTCCATGGACCCAGTGCTTGTTTACTAATGTTGGTTATTTATGTGCACTCAATGTGGGATACAACTGTGTTATACGTCCAGTAGGTTATTTGTTCTAATGAAGGTATGCATGTTTGTACTACCCTATAATGCTGAAGCCAGCCTACTTAGTATACTGGGCGCCTGTCACCTGTTATATATACTCATTTGCCCTCCTTTTCATTCACAACAAACCTCTAAGTCCTTAAGATACTTACTTCATTGATATTACTTTATTACCACCTCCCCCCCTTCACTACCATAATGAACCTCCTTTTCCAGGAGTATTAACTACGCGGCTTGTCTTGCCTATGCCGCATCTCACTCATAGCTCTTCAACAACAACCCTCAGCGTACCGCACCCTAACTAGCTTTTTTATGAGTATATCTTACCGCATCCATAACAATTATTATAACTACATATATCATTATAGCACTTAAGTATAGAAATGACGCCTTCATCGTTGATATCACTTAAAATGTCAATTGCTAACCTATTTGAAGCCTATAGATCTACTCAAATTAGCTATTTTCCTCTTCCAGAGATCCTTGCAATTTACAAGAGGTACAAGAGTTGCCTCTAGTGTCAAATGAGGAAACACATCGTGTTTAGATTATGTAAAAAAGAAAAAGAGGTTCCAGTCTCTGTATAGCATTGCCCAGAATGTGAATTTTATGTATTTATATAGAAGCAGTAAAATTGAAATGTATCATTTATGTCTGTCTTATGATATGTTGTTTCAAACAAGTTGTATTGTTCTCGCACAACCTCAATAAAAATAAAAAAAAAATAAAAAGTATGGAGTTAAAGTCAAATTTAAAGTATGTAGTAAACTATGCAGTACAGTTCTTATTTAAAACATGCATGAAAATTGTATTTTAATGTACAATGTGATGTCAAAATGCAAAATTAAAGTCGATTCTCCATCCCAAAAAAAAAAAAAAAAAAAAAGGGCAGTTAGCTCTTTTGCAAGCCCAAACCCTAACCTAAAAATAAAACCCACCCAATACACCCTTAAAAAACCTAACACTAACCCACCTGAAGATCGACTTACCGTGAGAAGTCTTCATCCAAGCCGGGCCGAAGTCCTCAACGAAACCGAGAGAAGTCTTCATCCAAGCCGGGCGAAGTGGTCCTCCAGACGGGCAGAAGTCTTCATCCAGACGGCATCTTCTATCTTCATCCATCCGGCGTGGAGCGGGTCCATCTTCAAGACATCCAACGTGGAGCATCTTCTTCATCCGACTAAAGATGAATGAAGGTACCTTTAAGTGACATCATCCAAGATGGCGTCCCTTAGATTCCGATTGGCTGATAGAATTCTATCAGCCAATCGGAATTAAGGTAGAAAAAATCCTATTGGCTGATGCAATCAGCCAATAGGATTGAAGTTCAATCCTTTTGGCTGGTCCAATCAGCCAGTAGGATTGAGCTCGCATTCTATTGGCTGATTGAAACAGCCAATAGAATGCAAGCTCAATCCTATTGGCTGATTGCATCAGCCAATAGGATTTTTTCTACCTTAATTCCAATTGACTGATAGAATTCTATCAGCCAATCGGAATCTAAGGGACGCCATCTTGGATGATGTCGCTTAAAGGTACCTTCATTCGTCTTTAGTCGTTGGATGAAGAGGATGCTCCGCGTCGGATGTCTTGAAGATGGACCCACGCCGGATGGATGAAGATAGAAGATGCCGTCTGGATGAAGACTTCTGCCCGTCTGGAGGACCACTTCGCCCGTCTTGGATGAAGACTTCTCCCGGCTTCGTTGAGGACTTCGGCCTGGCTTGGATGAAGACTTCTCCTGGTAAGTCGATATTCAGGCGGTTAGTGTAGGTTTTTTTAAGGGTGTATTGGGTTGGTTTTATTTTTAAGGTTAGGGTTTTGGCTTGCAAAAGAGCTAACTGCCCTTTTAAGGGCAATGCCCATCCAAATGCCCTTTTCAGGGCAATGGAGAGCTTAGTTTTTTTTAGATAGTATTTTATTTGGGGAGTTGGTTGTGTGGGTGGTGGGTTCTACTGTTGGGGGGGATGTTTGTATTTTTTTTTACAGGTAAAAGTGCTGATTGCTTTGGGGCAATGCCCCGTAAAAGGCCCTTTTAAGGGCTATTGGTAGTTTAGTTTAGGCTAGAGTTTTTTTTATTTTGGGGGGGGGCTTTTTTATTTTGATAGGGCTATTAGATTAGGTGTAATTAGTTTAAATATCTTGTAATTTGTTTATTATTTTCTGTAATTTAGTGTTTTGTTTTTTTTGTACTTTAGCTAATTTAATTTAATTGATTTAATTGTTGTTAATTTAGTTAATTTATTTAATTATAGTGTAGTGTTAGGTGTTAGTGTAACTTAGGTTAGGTTTTATTTTACAGGTACTTTTGTATTTATTTTAGCTAGGTAGCTATTAAATAGTTGATAACTATTTAATAACTATTCTACCTAGTTAAAATAAATACAAACTTGCCTGTAAAATAAAAATAAATCCTAAGATAGCTACAATGTAACTATTAGTTATATTGTAGCTAGCTTAGGGTTTATTTTATAGTTAAGTATTTAGTTTTAAATAGGAATAATTTAGGTATTGATAGTAATTTTCTTTAGATTTATTTAAATTATATTTAAGTTAGGGGGTGTTAGGGTTAGGGTTAGACTTAGATTTAGGGGTTAATAACTTTAATATAGTGCCGGCGATGTTGGGGGCGGCAGATTAGGGGTTAATAAATGTAGGTAGGTGGCGTCGATGTTAGGGACGGCAGATTAGGGGTTAATAATATTTAACTAATGTTTGCAAGGCTGGAGTGCGGCGGTTTAGGGGTTAATATGTTTATTATAGTGGTGACGACGTTGGGGGCGGCAGATTAGGGGTTAATAAGTGTAGGTAGGGGGCATCGATGTTAGGGACGGCAGATTAGGGGTTAATAATATTTAACTAATGTTTGCGAGGTGGGAGTGCGGCGGTTTAGGGGTTAATATGTTTATTATAGTGGCGACGACATTGGGGCGGCAGATTAGGGGTTAATAAATATAATGTAGGTGGCGGCGATGTTGGGGGCAGCAGATTAAGGGTTCATAAGTATAATGTAGGTGGCTGTGGTGTCCGGAGCGGCAGATTAGGGGTTAATAAATATAATGTAGGTGGCGACGATGTCGGGGCGGCAGATTAGGGTTAATAAGTGTAAGATTAGGAGTGTTTAGACTCGGGGTTCATGTTAGGGTGTTAGGTGTAGACATAAATTTTATTTCCCCATAGGAATCAATGGGGCTGCGTTTTACGCTGCTTTTTTGCAGTTGTTAGACTTTTTCTCAGCGGCTCTCCCCGTTGATTCCTATGGGGAAATCGTGCACGAGCACGTCTAACCAGCTCACCGCTGACTTAAGCAGCGCTGGTATTGGAGTGCGGTAATGAGCAAAATTTTGCTCAACGCTCACTTCTTGTCTTTTAACGACGGGTTTGTAAAAACTTGTAATACCAGCGCTGCAGGTAAGTGAGCGGTCAGAGATAACTGCTCGTTAGCACCGCACAACTCAAAATGAAAAACTCGTAATCTAGCCGATAGTTACTTAAGTTTTATATTTAATTTCTGTATTTTGTATTTATAGTTGGTATTGCATGAACTTCCAGTAATATTGTCCTTAGAATCACCTGATATTAGAGTATTGAACTACTGTCGCCAGTCCCCCTTATGGCGATATCTTGTTCACTGCCTATTAGAGATGATGTATTTTTGTATTTATTTATGTTGATATATTTTACTGTTATATGCCTATTTACATCTCAATATCTGAATGTGTTGTTGCCCTAACATACATTGGCATCTGAATTATTTATGAGGTATTGACTATTATATTTTTGCGTTACATGAATTTTTTACCTATGTTGAAAGAATATTTATTTTTATGTTGTAAACACACTATTGTGTGATTGGCTCTCTGTGCCGACCCCTGCGCCCTATTGCTATCTTTGGTCAGCTAGGCGTCCAAAACACTATGGTTTTGGGATATATTAATATCTCAACTGACGTCACTGACGGTGGGTGCGTTTGGGGCTCGGCCCAGGGCCCAATAGAACTGTTACGCAATATGGGCAAATAAGTGTTGTGACTCACTGGAGTATAGAATTAGATGTCATTATATGACCAGTGTATCTATCTACTTCTAAGTTTATAGTATTGCGTTCATTAATTATGTTAGATTTTGCCTCAATATACACTGGCTTACGAATTGCTCACAATATATTGACTAGTGATATTTTATATTTTTTGTTTTATATGAATTTTTTAATATTGTTGTTTGAACATTTATTTTTATATTCTAGACACACTTTTGTGCGATTGGCTCTCTGTGCCGACCCCTGAGTCCTATCGCTAATTTTTGGTACGCTAGGTCTCCTAAACAAATTTTGTTGTCGGATATTTCATTATGTGAACTGATGTCGCTGACGGTGGGCGTGGCTGGGGCTCGGTCCGGAGACCCAATGGAAGTGTCACGTAATATTGGCTAACAGATGTTGTAATTATATTGGAGCATAGAGCTAGATGTCATAATTTGACTAATTTTATAGTATCGCGGCCAGCATTTTTTTGTGAGATTGTTTGGGTTGATCTTTATTTTAAACACATCCTTCGATATACAATTGACCTATCACACATTATTTATATGTGGAACGAGTATATGTATTGTTCTTTTTATCCTTGCAGTTTTGTATTATCAACACAAATTGTGAAGTACTTTCAGATATTTGCACTACAATATTAATTTAGTTGTAATGACTGTGCCGCTTAGGATATGTTGTAAGATGTCATCCTTACTGGATTAGCCAATAGATCATGGTTAGAGAGGGGTGTGTGTTCTTTAGGGATTGTGATTGGTTGTTAACTGTTTATATTGAGCAAGGTGAAGTATGAGCGATACAGCCTGATGAAACGGCGTTACCTCTGAGAAACGCGTTGCTGTGCTTGTTACATGTTTTAAACTGATTTTAATAAATAACATTTTTTACTGACACCTTGCTCCTGCACTTTTTGGATACTTGGATCCTTTTCCGTTTGGTTCCTCCTTGATTGGTTTGAAAGGAGATTGGATTGGTAGACGCTTGGAGGAAATTGCCTGTGAGTGAGTGTGCTGTCTGCTCCAGAGGAAGGAGGAGATTGAGTCAGCCGAGCGGCTCTGAAGCCTCGGCTTGCTGATTATTGCACTGGATGTGCAACTCATTTTGATGTTTTGCTGCATCTGATTTCTTCTGAAGAGAGCTGCCCCATCTTCCAAGTTTTTTACTTCACTTTATAGGACACTTGTTTGGACACTTTTTTAATATATGGACACATTGATGAATTAAGAATTGACACATTGATGAATTATACATGGACTAATTTATGAATTATTTGTAAAACAGGAATTGGGTTCATCATATTTTATTATCTCATACAGAGTCACAAATCATTCACTTATATTAATTAATTATTAATTAATCGTTATTAATGATTATTCACCATTTATTTTATTTACCATTTATGTTAGTTGGCGCACCCTTACATCATTTTGTTTGGTTAGTTACACTTTATATCTGAAAATACCCATTTTATCATTGGACATCAATCAATCCATGTCATGAAGTTACAAAATCCCTAAAACAAAGTGTAAAATCAATCCTTTAGGATCCTAAAATATCATGTTATGAATCATTGGCAGTATATTCCTACTAAAGTCTGTTATAACAAAATGTATATATCCATCTTATATTTTTCATAATAAAATTCCTCTAGAGCCCTATTCTTCCACATTTGGATCGTAGGAAGAATTTTTCTTTTCCAATTTTTTGCTACCAGATATCTAACGCAGTTTACCAAGATATGGAAAACTTTACATTTAAATTTAATAGGAATTTTATGGGGTTTAATCTATAACTAAATTAGAAAGTCAGCTGTATTCACTTGAAGGGCCTTCTCTATTTCATTTATAAATTCTTACCAAAAAGGAGATCTCGGTGGACACCACCACATATGACCTAGGTTGCTGTTTATAAACAATTATGTCTTTTAGGATACAATTTATGAAGTCTGCTAGGAGTGAGATACCATCTATGCAGAATTTTAAAATAGATCTCTAACATGGATGCCGAAATTTAGGAGGGCATGGAATATTGGAAATAGCATATGCTTGTTGTGGTAAAATTATAAGGCCAAGGTCAGTCTACCAACTTTTAATGGACCCTGATAAAAATTCTGGGGGTGACTGTGTGATAGACAGCAATATATAGGAGTGGGTAACACGCATATATTTTCCAGATTAGTAAGAGGACGGACCAAATTAGTATAAAATCTATTGAAATTTGAAAAGATACCAATGGCACTACTAACATATGAGACCTTGATTCCTACAATTATTCAATAGTTAGTCAGGAAGTGGGTGCTGTGTATAAAACCGTATTTAGCAAAGAAAGAGAAAGTATACACTTCTAGCACTCCTAGGTCTAAAAGTAAATTGGATCTAACTGGATGATACAAATTATTCCCTAAGGAATAAATGGAAGGGGAGAAAAACAGATAGCAAATTAAAATATAACTTTTATTGGGTTACGTTTAAAATAGGAATATACTTAAAATCACACTTAAGCACCGATTTTATTGATGTCAGCAAATAAGTACAAGTTAAGGTTATTGCTCCTAGTACTTTAGTGTAAATGTGGGCTTGGGGTAAGGACTGCTATATACTTATATCTGGAGATCTAATACACCAAATTATCTGTGTCCAAAGTTACCAATTCTTATATAAGAATTAAGTATATAATGTATTCTTTATGTCTCCATAATAATATATCTTTCTATGCGAAGAGCGCTATTATATTAGCTTTGGGTGAGATTATTAAGTGCAGCGTGATCACGTAAGCAGCAGGTTTAATTCCATAGACTCACAATACAAGCGGAATTTTTGTACATCTATCTGCTAAAAAACTCTGGTATCACTGAGAACAACTATTTCTCAGTGTACTACGAAACTACACTATTTAATCACCGGTACACTGTGAGTTATCCATGTTATCCGTGTATTAGATCTCCAGATATAAGTATATAGCAGTCCTTACCCCAAGCCCACATTTACACTAAAGTACTAGGAGCAATAACCTTAACTTGTACTTATTTGCTGACATCAATAAAATCGGTGCTTAAGTGTGATTTTAAGTATATTCCTATTTTAAACGTAACCCAATAAAAGTTATATTTTAATTTGCTATCTGTTTTTCTCCCCTTCCATTTATTCCTTAGGGAATAATTTGTATCATCCAGTTAGATCCAATTTACTTTTAGACCTAGGAGTGCTAGAAGTGTATACTTTCTCTTTCTTTGCTAAGTAGTATAAAATCTATGTTTATGTATGTAACAATGTTATTTTTTAAAAGTGATCCAATTAGCTACCCATAAGTGCCCCATATCTTGTAATTCTCCTTGTGGAAGGATTGTGGTGCCATTAGAAACCATCTGGGCATATATATCTTTAAATTTGGCATCAGTGAATAGTTTGGACATATTTTTACCCAGAGAAAATAATAGAGGTTAATAGAGGTTAATGGCAAAGGCTAAGAAGACAAATAAGGGTTATGTCCGTTAGCTTGATCCCATGGGATTAAAGTGTCTTTTGTAATGGGGTTCTAAATGTGTGAATATAATGTATGTGCATCTGGATGCCAACAAAGGTTTTCTACGTTTATAGACTTACAAATATCTTTCTCTAGTGAGACCCAGATTTTAATTTCATGATGTAACCTCCAGTCCACTACTCTTTTATAAATATCCCCAGTCTGAAAAAAATTATGTTGGGGACCCCCAAACCTCCCTGTGGTTTACAAAGCAGCATAGTAGTTCTTTTTATTCTAGGTGGCTTTCTGTCCCAAATAATTGAGTTGATCAGTTTTTGAATGTCCGATGAGGAAGGGGAATAGGATTGGTCTTAAAAATATATAAAAGTATTGGAAAGATAGTCATCTTAATCCCATTTATATGACCAAGCCATGAAATTATTTTAGATCTCCAGGATGATAGGTCTTTGGTAATAGTTTAATAGGTAATGTACCCTCCTTCATGTGTTCTTCCTTTCTCCAACATTGGTGTGTCCGGTCCACAGCGTCATCCTTACTTGTGGGAATATCTCCTCCCCAACAGGAAATGGCAAAGAGTCCCAGCAAAGCTGGCCACACAGTCCCTCCCAGGCTCCGCCCACCCCAGTCATTCTCTTTGCCGTTGCACAGGCAACATCTCCACGGAGATGGTTAAGAGTATGTGGTGTTTAGTTGTAGTTTTTTATTCTACTATCAAGAGTTTGTTATTTTAAAATAGTGCTGGTATTATTTACTCTGAAACAGAAAGAGATGAAGAATTCTGTTTGTGAGAGGAAGATGATTTTAGAAGACAGTAACTAAAATCCTTTGCTGTTTCCACATAGGACTGTTGAGATGAAGTAACTTCAGTTGGGGGAAACAGTTAGCAGACTTTTCTGCTTAAGGTATGACTAGCCATATTTCTAACAAGACTGTGTAATGCTGGAAGGCTGTCATTTCCCCTCATGGGGACCGGTAAGCCATTTTCTTAGTCTCAAGCAGAATAAAGGGCTTAATATGGGCTATAAAACTGGTAGACACTTTTATGGGCAAAATCGATTGCTTTATTTGGCATTTTATACATAATTATGCTGGTATTTCACATTTATAAACTTGGGGAACGTTTTTTAACGTCAGGCACTATGTTAGACACCTTTTCCAGTCAGGAAGGGCCTTGCCAGTTGTAGGCTGAGCCTCATGTTAGACACCTTTTCCAGTCAGGAAGGGCCTTGCCAGTTGTAGGCTGAGCCTCATTTTCGCGCCATTACTGCACAGTTGTTTTTGAGAGCAAGACATGCAGATGCATGTGTGAGGACCTGAAAATAGTTGGAAAAGTTCCTAGAAGGCGTCATTTGGTATCGTATTCCCCTCTGGGCTTGGTAGAGTCGCAGCAAAGGCTGTAGCTGGGACTGTACAGGGGTTAAAACTGCAACCGGCTCCGGTTTCGTTATTTTAAGGGTTAAAGCTCTGAAAATTGGTGTGCAATACTTTTAATGCTTTAAGACACTGTGGTGAAATTTTGGTAAATTTTGAACAATTCCTTTATATTTTTTCACATATTCAGTAATAAAGTGTGCTCTGTTTAAAATTTAAAGAGACAGTAACGGTTTTGTTTTAAAACGGTTTTTGTGTTTTACTGGCAAGTTTAAGCCTGTTTAACATGTCTGTGCCTTCAGATAAGCTATGTTCTATATGTATGAAAGTCAATGTGTCTCCCCCTTCTAAATTATGTGATAATTGTGCTAAAGCGTCCAAACAAAGTAAGGACAGTACTGTCACAGATAATGAAGTTGCCCAAGATGATTCATCAGATGAAGGGAGTAGACATGGTTCTACATCATCTCCTTCTGTGTCTACACCAGTTTTGCCCACGCAGGAGGCCCCTAGTACTTCTAGTGCGCCAATGCTTATTACCATGCAACAATTGACGGCTGTAATGGATAACTCCATAGCAAATATTTTATCCAAAATGCCTGCATATCAGAGAAAGCGCGATTGCTCTGTTTTAAACACTGAAGAGCAGGAGGGCACTGATGATAATTGTTCTGTCATACCCTCACACCAATCTGAAGGGGCCATGAGGGAGGTTTTGTCAGATGGGGAAATTTCAGATTCAGGAAAAATTTCCCAACAGGCTGAACCTGATGTTGTGACATTTAAATTTAAATTAGAACATCTCTGTGCACTGCTTAAGGAGGTGTTATCTACTCTGGATGATTGTGACAACCTGGTCATTCCAGAAAAATTATGCAAGATGGACAAGTTCCTAGAGTTTCCGGTGCACCCCGACGCTTTTCCTATACCCAAGCGGGTGGCGGACATAGTGAATAAGGAATGGGAGAAGCCCGGCATACCTTTTGTTCCTCCTCCTATATTTAAGAAATTATTTCCTATGGTCGACCCCAGAAAGGACTTATGGCAGACAGTCCCTAAGGTCGAGGGGGCAGTTTCTACTCTAAACAAGCGCACTACTATTCCTATCGAGGATAATTGTGCTTTCAAAGATCCTATGGATAAAAAATTGGAGGGTTTGCTTAAAAAGATTTTTATACAGCAAGGTTACCTTCTTTAATCCATTTCGTGCATTGTTCCTGTCACTACAGCAGCGTGGTTCTGGTTCGAGGAACTAGAAAAGTCGCTGAGTAGAGAGACTCCATATGAGGAGGTTATGGACAGAGTTCACGCACTTAAGTTGGCTAACTCTTTTATTTTAGATGCCGCTTTGCAAATAGCTAGATTAGCGGCGAAAAATTCAGGGTTTGCAATTGTGGCGCGCAGAGCGCTTTGGCTAAAGTCTTGGTCAGCGGATGTTTCATCCAAGACAAAATTGCTTAATATCCCCTTCAAGGGTAAAACTCTCTTTGGGCCAGAATTGAAAGAGATTATCTCAGACATCACTGGGGGAAAGGGCCACGCCCTCCCACAAGATAGGCCTTTCAAAGCCAAGAATAAGTCTAATTTTCGTTCCTTTCGTAATTTCAGGAATGGACCAGGCTCTAATTCTGCATCCTCTAAGCAAGAGGGTAATACCTCACAGACCAAACCAGCCTGGAAACCGATGCAAGGCTGGAACAAGGGTAAGCAGGCCAAGAAGCCTGCCGCTGCTAACAAAACAGCATGAAGGAGTAGCCCCCGATCCTGGACCGGATCTAGTGGGGGGCAGACTCTCTCTCTTTGCTCAGGCTTGGGCAAGAGATGTTCAGGATCCCTGGACGCTAGAAATAGTTTCTCAGGGTTATCTTCTGGAATTCAAGGAACTACCCCCAAGGGGAAGGTTCCACATGTCTCACTTATCCTCAAACCAAATAAAGAGATAGGCATTCTTACATTGTGTAGAAGACCTGTTAAAGATGGGAGTGATACACCCAGTTCCAACGGCGGAACAAGGAATGGGATTTTACTCAAATCTGTTTGTAGTTCCCAAAAAAGAGGGAACTTTCAGACCAATCCTGGATTTAAAGATCCTAAACAAATTTCTCAGAGTACCATCGTTCAAGATGGAAACCATTCGAACGATTCTACACACAATTCAGGAAGGTCAATTTATGACTACCGTGGATCTAAAGGATGCGTATCTACATATCCCTATCCACAAAGAACATCATCAGTTCCTAAGGTTCGCCTTTCTGGACAAACATTTCCAGTTTGTGGCCCTCCCATTCGGGTTAGCCACTGCTCCAAGGATTTTCACAAAGGTACTCGGATCCCTTCTAGCGGTTCTAAGACCAAGGGGCATTGCAGTAGTACCGTACTTGGACGACATTCTAGTACAAGCGTCGTCTCTTTCAAAGGCAAAGGCTCACTCAGACATCGTTCTGGCCTTTCGGAGATCTCACGGATGGAAGGTGAACATAGAAAAAAGTTCCCTGTCTCCGTCGACAAGAGTTCCCTTCTTGGGAACAATAATAGATTCCTTAGAAATGAGGATTTTCTTGACAGAAGTCAGAAAGTCAAAACTTCTAAACGCTTGTCAAGTTCTTCATTCTATTCCTCGTCCTTCCGTAGCTCAGTGCATGGAAGTAGTAGGATTGATGGTTGCAGCAATGGACATAGTTCCTTTTGCGCGAATTCATCTACGACCATTACAACTGTGCATGCTGAAACAGTGGAATGGGGACTATACAGACTTGTCTCCAGTGATTCAAGTAGATCAGAAGACCAGAGACTCACTCCGTTGGTGGCTAACCCAGGATCACCTTTCCCAGGGAATGAGCTTCCGCAGTCCAGAGTGGGTCATCGTCACGACCGACGCCAGCCTAGTGGGCTGGGGCGCGGTCTGGGAATCCCTGAAAGCTCAGGGGCTGTGGTCTCGGGAAGAGTCTCTTCTCCCGATAAACATTCTGGAACTAAGAGCGATATTCAATGCTCTCAGGGCTTGGCCTCAGCTAGCAAAGGCCAGATTCATAAGATTCCAATCAGACAACATGACGACTGTTGCGTATCTCAATCATCAGGGGGGAACAAGGAGTTCCCTGGCGATGAAAGAAGTGACCAAAATAATACAGTGGGCGGAGAATCACTCCTGCCACCTATCTGCGATCCACATTCCAGGTGTGGAAAACTGGGAAGCGGATTATTTGAGTCGTCAGACATTCCATCCGGGGGAGTGGGAACTCCACCCGGAGATCTTTGCCCAGTTGACGCAACTATGGGGCATTCCAGATATGGATCTGATGGCGTCTCATCAGAACTTCAAGGTTCCTTGCTACGGGTCCAGATCCAGGGATCCCAAGGCGACTCTAGTGGGTGCACTAGTAGCGCCTTGGACCTTCAACCTAGCTTATGTGTTTCCACCGTTTCCTCTCATTCCCAGGCTGGTAGCCAGGATCAAACAGGAGAGGGCCTCGGTGATCTTGATAGCTCCTGCGTGGCCACGCAGGACTTGGTATGCAGACCTGGTGAATATGTCATCGGTTCCACCATGGAAGCTACCTTTGAGACAGGACCTTCTTGTTCAGGGTCCATTCGAACATCCAAATCTGGTCTCCCTCCAGCTGACGGCTTGGAGATTGAACGCTTGATTCTATCAAAGCGTGGGTTTTCAGATTCAGTGATAGATACTCTGGTTCAAGCCAGAAAACCGGTAACTAGAAAGATTTACCATAAAATATGGAAAAGATATATCTGCTGGTGTGAATCCAAGGGATTCCCATGGAATAAGATAAAGATTCCTAGGATTCTTTCCTTTCTACAAGAAGGTTTGGATAAAGGATTATCTGCGAGTTTTCTAAAGGGACAGATTTCTGCTTTATCTGTCCTACTACACAAACGACTGGCAGTTGTGCCAGATGTTCAAGCATTTGTTCAGGCTTTGGTTAGGATCAAGCCTGTTTACAGACCTTTGACTCCTCCCTGGAGTTTAAATCTAGTTCTTTCAGTTCTTCAAGGGGTTCCGTTTGAACCTTTACATTCCATAGATATTAAGTTGTTATCTTGGAAAGTTTTGTTTTTGGTTGCTATTTCTTCTGCTAGAAGAGTTTCTGAGTTATCTGCTCTACAATGTACTCCACCCTATCTGGTGTTCCATTCAGATAAGGTTGTTTTGCGTACTAAGCCTGGTTTTCTACCAAAGGTTGTTTCCAACAAAAATATTAATCAGGAGATAGTTGTACCTTCTTTGTGTCCGAATCCAGTTTCAAAGAAGGAACGTTTGCTACACAATTTAGATGTAGTCCGTGCTCTAAAATTCTACTTAGAAGCTACAAAAGAGTTCAGACAAACTTCTTCTCTGTTTGTCGTCTATTCTGGTAAAAGGAGAGGTCAAAAAAGCAACTTCTACCTCTCTTTCCTTTTGGCTTAAAAGCATCATCCGATTGGCTTATGAGACTGCCGGACGGCAGCCTCCTGAAAGAATCACAGCTCACTCCACTAGGGCTGTAGCTTCCACATGGGCCTTCAAGAACGAGGCTTCTGTTGATCAGATATGTAAGGCAGCGACTTGGTCTTCACTGCACACTTTTGCCAAATTTTACAAATTTGATACTTTTGCTTCTTCGGAAGCTATTTTTGGGAGAAAGGTTTTGCAAGCCGTGGTGCCTTCCGTTTAGGTAACCTGATTTTCTCCCTCCCTTCATCCGTGTCCTAAAGCTTTGGTATTGGTTCCCACAAGTAAGGATGACGCCGTGGACCGGACACACCAATGTAGGAGAAAACAGAATTTATGCTTACCTGATAAATTACTTTCTCCAATGGTGTGTCCGGTCCACGGCCCGCCCTGGTTTTTTAATCAGGTCCGATGAATTATTTTCTCTAACTACAGTCACCACGACACCCTATGGTTTCTCCTATTTTTTCCTCCTGTCCGTCGGTCGAATGACTGGGGTGGGCGGAGCCTGGGAGGGACTGTGTGGCCAGCTTTGCTGGGACTCTTTGCCATTTCCTGTTGGGGAGGAGATATTCCCACAAGTAAGGATGACGCCGTGGACCGGACACACCGTTGGAGAAAGTAATTTATCAGGTAAGCATAAATTCTGTTTTTTTGAATGAATATATATTGATATAAGGGTTTGCAACATTACCTTTAATAAGGGTTAAATGAAAAATATATAGATAATTTAAGTAATAATTATGAATATAAGTAACACTCTTCCATCAACCTACTTGATCTAAGTGGATAATATGTGGTAAAATATTTAGTCCCATAGCTATGACTTTTGCAAATATCTTAATATCCAAGATTAGGAAGAATACATGTCGGGAGTTAGAAATTTGGTCTAGGGATTTATTAGGTTTAGGAAACACAATGATATGTGCTTGTAATATCTGTGGGGGGAAGGAACAAGTGGTATCAATACTCTGAAAATAAGATAGTAAATATTGTTCTAGGATGTCCTTAAAGGTTGTATAATATGCAAAACCAAAGCCATCTGGGATTTTTTTGTTTTATTATTATAAAATATATTTTTTTTAAGTTATAACTTAACTCAACCCCTCCTAAAAAATTTAAAAATAACAACCTAACTGTGCCACCTACAATGGCGTTTTTATATATTTTTTTCCACAAAGTCTGATTGGGCACTAAATGTAAAAACATATTCTTCAAAGAAAATTATCCTGACATCCTAGAAGCACACTAAACCACTGTGCGTGAAGAAAGGATGCACAAGGTCATAAAATAATTATTCAGATTTTTTCTCTCTAATAGGGCTAGATTACAAGTGGGGTGACCGGCTCGACTTTTGCTTTTTGTGCATGTCTTGTAGTGGGCGTATTACAAGTAAATATTTTTCACTCGCACACTAAACCGACACACGCAAAGAGCAGAAGTTATAATATGGAAGCCACGTTAACATACTCCCCCATAGACTTCAATGGAGGTAACCTAAATCGCCATAAGACCCCTACTCTAATAAACCCTACACCACCGCAAAGTCCCCTCTACTCTATTAAGCCCTAAACCGCCACACCCCCATATAAAAAAAATACCCCACTACTCTATTATCCCCTAAACTGCTACACCCCCACATCACAAAATACCCCACTACTCTATCAACCCCTAAACCGCCAAACCTCACATAGCAAAATACCCCACTACTCTATTAACCCCTAAACTGCCACAACCCCAGATCGCAAAATACTCCACTACTCTATTAATCCCTAAACGGGCACAACCTCCACCACAAAATACCCCTATACATTATTAACCCCTAAACCACCACAAACTCCACCGCAAAACATCCACTAACATCTTACCCCCCTATCCTAAAACCCCCTAAGTTACCCCCAAAATACTCTACCTTACCTGAAAAAAAAATCTAACAGTACCTTTAAAAATAAAAAAAACAAATCTTACCTTAAAAAATAACAAAAAAACCTAACCTTACCTTGACTTACCTGAAAAATTAAATAACAGGGAAAAAACTACCATTGCAGAAAAAAAAAAATAGCATTACTCTGTCGCTCCATCTTCATCCCGGTGGTGTTTCATCTTCATCCATCTTCTTATCTTCGGTCACCGACATCCTATTCATGCTGTCACCAGACGCACATTGAATTTTGAATGCGAGGTACCCTCTTTATATAGAGTAGAGTGGTAGTTTGCAGTGGGGGTGTGGCGTTTTACGGTTAATAGTGTAGAGGGGTAATTTGCGATGGGGGTGTGTGGCCTTTAAGGGGTTAATTTAGAGTAGTTTAGTGCATCTGTTTCCTCCAGGCAAGCTCTTTCAAGAAGTTTGCGTGTTAAATGCGATTGCGTTCGAGCGACATTGCCTCTCAATGCTGCCCATAGAAAATATGAGGAGTGTAAATTACTGCGAGTTTGCAGAAAGAATTCATGGTAATTTAAACAGCGTGCCACTTGTAATATGGATTTAAGGGCAAAGAACACCGGAATCTCACAATTGCTTTTATGCTCCTCATACTAACAATAGCGTGCCATTTGTAATCTGGCCATAGTCGGGTACAACGTGATATATGATGTGATATATTTGATGTGAGCATTGTTGTTTCCTTTCTTTTTTAATTTTAACAATTGTATTCATATTTCTTTAAGTAATTTGTGGCAAATTTCTTTAAACATATTTGTTGCATTTGTCACTGGATTGTTATGAATATCTGTATTGTATATATAATTAGATTAGTGGCTTCCAACTTTTAGGGTAGGGTGAATAAAAGTATTTGCAGCCTATGGAAAGGAAATTGTAAATATGTGCCCTAGATCACAAGTATGAAAATGGCCCCTCTTCCCCAAAGTCTCATAGTCACTCTCACAAATCTTCTAATCTTACCCTGAATCTCCTAATCAGGCCCCAGGGCTGCCCAATTTAGGCCTCGCTTCCATTGAGTCGTAATTCAGTTTGCGTGCACTCGCAAACCGTTAAATATGCTGTCGAAAGCAATAGCGTTTAACGACTGTTTCCAATGGCGCGTTATACCTCAATATCGGCTGCCGGACTTCGGCTGCCGAAAAGATTTTCGCGTCCCATAGAAAGTAATAGAAGCCGTTAATCGATAAATTATACCAGGTTTCCATTGAAATCGCTAACCGTTAATACACTGTCGGAGGCTGTCGATACATTGAGACATATTACCCCCAGCTCAACTAGGTGTAAAGGAGGAAAAAAGAGCTTTTTGAGGCCTGTTTCTCATTGAAATTGAAAATCAAAAAAAAATTACATATAGAAATATAATTTTATCTAATAATAATCTTCTCCTACATGTATATATGTATGATAATTGTATATATATATTTGACCTATATAAATCATATAATTTTAATAATTACTTTTAACTGTTATGATAAAGGCTGATATATTTAAATGGAAAAATATAATAATTACATTCAGTGTCTTTGAATTTCCGATATGTAACTACATATATGTTGAAATTATAGTTCATATCAAAAATAAAAGTCATGAGTAAGTATATACTTTCAAACTGTTCATTAAATTAAGGATTAGATGAGATGAAGATAAGCCCTCCCCCCCATGTTATTCATTGCAATCACCAGTTTCACATATGTTAACAAGCAACACACAGCTATAAAAAAAGAGCACACCTAGCCTAACCTCAGAACAGATATTTCAAAATGCAGGGTGAGAGAGAAGCTGACAATGCTGAAGTTAGACAGCGTAGGCCTGACATCCCCAGAGTGAGGCTGGATATAGAAACCCTGAATGAGCAGCAGGTGTTTGAAAGTTTCAGGCTCAACAGGGAGAAAATATATCAGTTATATGCCCTGTTGCAAGATAGGCTGGAAAGCCAGGGCTATTCAAGCAGGGCTGTCCCTGGAATGACCAAACTACTAGGGGCACTTCATTTTTTGGCTTCTGGATCCTTTCAGGTGACAGGGGGCATTGTAACTGGGGTGCATAAGTCCACTCTTTCTAAGCATCTTTCAAAAGTTATTGATGGACTTTATGATAATTGCAGAAAATTTATTTTTTTCCCCACATCACCCAGAGGTTGGCGTGATGTTAAGAGGGACTTTTTTCTTTTAGGTGGCATACCCAATGTCCTTGGGGCCATTGACTGCACTCATATTGCCCTAAGACCCCCTGTGCGCAGGGAGATAATATTTAGAAATAGGAAACACTTCCACTCCTTAAATGTGCAGATTATATGTGATGCAAACATGCGCATATTAAATGTTGTGGCAGGGTTCCCAGGAAGTAGCCATGATGCCTACATCCTCAGGAATTCTGGTGTGTGGAGATTGTTTGAGACAAATCAAATGCCTGAAGGACATCTCCTCGGTAAGTGTTTATGTATATATTATGATGCCTTCATGTGTTCAATATTTTGACATTTTATTGTTTCATTGCTTTATAATCCTTTATGTATGTGTCTAAGGGGGTGAAATTGATTAAATAAATAAATTGTTAATCATTTAAAAGATATATATTAACTATGTCATAGTAAGACATATGCATAACATTATTTTATGTCATACATTGCTTTATGGAAAGATGTGTGTTTATCTATCTATCTATATCTATATATATATATACTGTATATCTATGCATTCATATTTTAGCAGATTCTGCATATCCTCTTAAAAAATGGATTTGGACACCATTGAAAGAGAACCAGGTTGTTGGGCCTGCTGAATTAAGGTAAAATATATATTTATTTTCTGCTCATGTGTGTCAGAAATATTGATTGTGCCTTGCAAAATGCTCACTATAATCTGTAGAAAAGTAGGACCAGTACACACTTCATAGGAATGTCCCTTTAAATCACTCTTGGGTGAATGTAGGTGCAAACCTGGAGGACCTCCTTTTCCAAAGTCCCAGTAAATGTAATGAAATAGAACACACAGGTAGCACTCTATGTGGAGCAACAGCACCTTTATTGAGCAACGTTTCGGGGCTCCTGCCCCTTTATTAAGCTATATATCTGTGTTTGTGCACATACATTTGTTGCTTGATTATCTTGTGTGTGTGTGTATATATCACTATCACAGACATAACAATGTTGTACTGAGTGCCTTTAAAGGGACAGTCAAAATACAAATCATCTATTATCAGTGAAGCATTTATAAATCTCTCTGCTTCAATATAAATATATTTATATATATATAAAATGGATTAAAGATTTATAAGATCAAACCAGGAATGTAGTTAGCTCATTAGTATTTGATTTGTCTTCACATTATATATTATAATCATATTTCTTGTTCTTTTAATACAGATATAATGAAGCACATATCCGAACACGTGCTATAATAGAACGACTGTTTGGTGTTCTAAAAATGCGCTTTCGCTGCCTGGACAGATCAGGGGGGGATCTCCAATTCAGTCCGGAAAAAGCTATTAAAATCATAGTGGCATGTTGCTGTCTACACAACATGGCACAGGAGCATGGGATGTTGAACGACTTACTTCCAACACCACAGCCCCCAGGTGAAATCTTTGAGCCTGATGTAATTAATCATCCCCAACCCCTCAATGCCCATTTGGAGAGATCTGCAACTATTCAAGAATTCTTTTCAGGTATTTTTATAGTATTGTAATGAGACCTTTTAGTTATTTATGATTATGTTTTTTAATAATACACATTTGTTTCTTTTAATGTTTTACAGATTGAAGATTCTCAGAAATGGAATACCACTCCCCTCCCTCTCTCCTCATCCCTATATTTACCACATTTTCCCTAAATAAATGTATACTTTACTCAAATATAGTCATGGTGAATGTTTCTTTATTTCCAGCTATGTACTAATCAATGCATTCATCTTATGATTTATGTATAACATAATTATCTAAAATATCATTTTAATTATATTCCAAATATGACTTTGTTCTCTTGGTATAATTATTTAAAGAGCAGCTATGCACTCCTGGTTAATAAAATTGAGTACATGGGTGAACCAATGACAGACAGGATATATACTGTATGTTGACAACAATAAACAGCTCCAACATAGGTTCTATGCTGCTCCTGATCTTACCTAAATAAAACTATAATCAAAGGATACTAAGAATATTAAGAAATATAAAGAATATAAATATATTAGATTTGCTTTTAAATATATATGTTTTAGCAAAATAATGGAATTTATGTCACTTTAAAAAAAAAAAGGAAGAGTGTGTTCACAATAAAACATTAATGAACCAGATAAATCATTCAAATCCAATCAACTTACATATGTACTCATAATCAATTTAATCCTTTTATGTTTCTTATTTCAATCATGTATTTAAGTTTAGGAGCCATTCCATTTAATGCTCATCACCTGTGGTGCACTTGCTGATTGTTGCCTACATTTAGACAACAATCATCAAGCGCTCCCCATGTGCAGATTCAAAATGGGTAGATTCCTAAGATAACATTCCTGTTTTATTAAATTACAGATGATAATTAAGTTAAATAGATTATAGGATTACATATTTAAGTATATAAATACTGCATGCTCTAATTCCTGAGTTTTATTTTTAATAGGCTATCCCTTTAAGAAATATATCAGATGCTCATTTCAAAGAGACAAATCCAGATATAATATAATCCTTAAAATAAAGATACATTATCAATACATACAATCCCCTGAGATTGCACACTTGAATGGCATGGTTACCTCATAGAAAATAATATAGAAAAATAAGTCAAAGGAAAAAATCTTTTTATCATGAAGATGAGTTTTATTATTACAGATTTACCCTCATTCAAATGTAATTTTCAATGTGAAAATCATATTTATTCAATACAAAACGATGACACATTAAAGTTATAATGCGTCATAGTACTAATATTTATAAAATATATGTAATGTCATGTCTGCTAAAGCAGATAATACATTTGCAATATTTAGACTATTAACCAAAATACATAAGTGCTTAATATGACATACTTCAAGAGATATGAAGTATTGTCTTTAACATGGAGTTATTGAAACAATTTAAAAGTGCATTGTGCATTGGTCCCAGGGAGAGTCTGTGTCTGTTCATATGATGTCAATTAAAATGTATTAATCACCTCTATATCATGGCAATCACATATATGTTGTGTATACACCAGTGCTTAAATATCATAAAGATACATTTATCTAATTATTCTAAATATTGAATAATAATCTTGACAAAAAGGAGTGCATTAGTCATGATAGGTATTAGTCATGATAGGTATATATTTCAGATATTACATTCCACATAGGACTATAATGAATGCAAGGTATTTGGCCATATCAACAGGAAGGAATATTTACTTTTCAACTCTTCTATAACTGTATAAGCCTTATTAGCTTCATCTGAAGGAGCAAACAACATATGCTTGTGGAATATAAATCATAACATTTACACATGTCACGTTGACCAATGTTAGATAGCATATACTGTATAAATTTCAGACACGTATCCCCAAGTATTCTTAAACGGCATAATATCCTCAATAAAAGGACACATACATTTATCAACAATTTACACCTGCATATTAATTGACATCATGTGAAATAAAAATGAATAAAGCTGTTAATGTTTTTGAAAATAAACAGCTATTAAAACAATTTTGAAATATATTTTCTAATTTTGATTAGAAAAATATATGCATATTTATGAGATGGAAATCACACTTAAGAAAGTGCTTCATAAAAAAATTAGATATTATATATCTTGAAAGAATTTAAAAAGAAAAATACTTCTTAATGCTTGCGGCGGGATTTGGCCTTTGGAGGAGAGGTACTTGGGATGGAAGTGTGGCGTCTTGGGCGACGCACACCAGCTGGCTGGGAGGCTAAAAGATGTGATTCAGGGTCCTGCAGGGAGATAACGGAGGATGCGAGTGAGGAGGGAGTTTGCGGCCTATCTGCAACCCTCTCCACTGCCTCTGCCAGGCGGACGAGTGCAGCATTATGTATGTCCATCTGGCTCTGTAGCCTCCTGAAATCCTGCTGCTGCTGGAGCCTAGTAAGTCTAAGCTCCCTGTGAATGAGCCTCAGTAGAGCATCCTGCTGGGACTGCGCGGGGATATTGGATTCCATGGGGGGCACTTGTGGCTGTATAGGTGTCTCCGGCACATATTCCTGGCTCTGTGTGAGGTTGTCGTCACTCAGTCTTGGGGACTGTGTGGGTGGCTCAATATCCAATTGAGGACAGACATTGGTGGGGGGTGGTGGTGATTGTTGTGGTGGTGGTAGTGGTGGCGGCATTTGTTGTGCCATGGGAGGGTGCTGAATGTGTTGTTGAGGTGGCATATAGTACATATGCTGCGGTGGAGGATGCATCTGCTGATGCTGTGGTGATGGAGGATGCATCTGCTGATGGTGTGGTGATGGAGGATGCATCTGCTGATGCTGTGGTGATGAAGGAGGCATCTGCTGATGCTGTGGTGATGGAGGATGCATCTGCTGATGCTGTGGTGATGGAGGATGCATCTGCTGATGCTGTGGTGATGAAGGAGGCATCTGCTGATGCTGTGGTGGTGGAGGATGCATCTGCTGATGCTGTGGTGATGAAGGAGGCATCTGCCGATGCTGTGGTGGTGGAGGATGCATCTGATAATGCTGCGTTGGAGGATGCATCTGATAATGCTGCGTTGGAGGATGCATCTGATAATGCTGCGTTGGAGGATGCATCTGATAATGCTGCGTTGGAGGATGCATCTGATAATGCTGCGTTGGAGGATGCATCTGATAATGCTGTGGTGGTGGAGGCTGCATCTGATGATATGTCCTCCCAGATGAATATGGGGATGGGCCAGGAACATTTTCAACCTCATAGGCCAGTGGCTGTTGCTCATCTCCTTCAAGTATGCTGAGGTAGGAGTATCCAGCTTCAATAACATCCCCCTCCTCCTCCTCACTGAATTCCGGAACATCACTGGCCTCCGGTCTTGTTGAGGACTCATACTCATGTTCCAATTCTGAAAAATAAATTGTAATTATAAATTAATCTGATGAAACATCTAACATTTGAAAATCAATTTTATAGATATAGTTTTATATATATATATATAATTTCTGTATGAACTTAAACATATTTAACCAGAGGTGTATATTTAAAGATTGTGCCTCTAAGCGACTCTTTGTATTACACATAGTCCATATATATGATATAGATAGAAAGAATTTAAATCTATACCCTTGCTTGTTTGAGCAGATAGCCACTCCAGAAATCAGGATGAATATATCCACTACAACTATGTTAAGATGCCATTAAAGGGGCAATGAAGTACAAATTAAACTTTCATGATTCAGACAGAGCATGCAAATTTAGTCAACATTTAATATTTTACTCCTATTATCATATTTTCTTCCTTCTCTTGGTATCTTTATTTGAGAAGCAAGAATGTAAAGCTTAAGAGCCAGACAATATTTGTTTCAGAACCTGGGTTGCTGTTGCTTATTGGGTGGCTAAATGTAGCCACCAATCACGAGCGCTAGCCAGGGTTCTGAACAAAAAATGCAAAGTCTCCATAGCTTACATTCCTACTTTTTCAGAAAAAGATACCAAGAGAACAAAGAAATATTTATAATAGTAGTACATTAGAGAGTTGCTTAAAATTGCTGCTCTATCTGAATCATGAAATAAAAAAATTGGGTTTACTATCACTTTAAGTTACTGTGCAAATTAGACTTTGAACCATGTAAAACATTACTTGTACTAATCCTACCTAGGTATGTTTTCCACTGATGCTTGAACACAATTGATTACTAAACATATATAATATATGAACATTCTATATTCTGTATTACACATGTGTATGATTACATTTATATTTTAAAAAACAAAGCCGATATATATTTCTGATGTTAACATATATTTGTTAGAAATAAAACATTTATTACATATGATATTTAATATTCACCTTCATGGACCTCTTCAGCTGGCACTGATGTGTCCATTGTCCCCTTACATCCGTAAACAGATTCATCTGAGATGACATTGGCCATCATCTCCTCCCATGACCTTAGGTGTATCCTCTTGCTAGGACCACCACCTGTCCCACGTGCATATTTGGCCTGCTGTGCCAGCTTAGCTTTGGTTTCCCTCCTGCAGTCATGATAGCGGTGTTTAATGCTGGCAATAGAACGATTACGTCCTAAGCAGCTGACTGCCACTCGAATCTCCTCCCACAGCTTATTCCGGACAGCCGGCCTCAGGTTAGGGTTCTCCAGCTGAGCTGCCCTCTCCAAGTATGCCTCAACAAGAGCCTCCTTCTCCTCCTCAGAGTACCTCTCCTCTCTAAGCCTGCCCTTCACACCTGAAGGGCCAGCAGACACAGACTCTCCCTCCTGTGACTGGGGACCAGCCCTCTCTACCTCCTCTGTCCCTGCAGGCTGTGACAGGCTACCACCAGCCCCACCCCCAGTTGCCACAGTCTGCCCCACTTTCCCTTTTCTTTTTGTGCCTAGCTGAGGCTGACTCCTCCTCACTCCTCCCACCTCCATTCCTCTTCCACCCTCTCTCCTTCCCTCCTCTGCCAGGGTTTGAGGAAGGACAAATCCTCCACCCAAACCTCGGCCCCTATTCCTGCCCATACTACTCCCTACTTCCCCCCTCCCCCTCCCTCTATCCACCCTCACCACTGCCCTCCCCCTAGCCACCCCCTCCCCAACTCCACTAGGCCTATCCATCCCTTTCTCCTTCCTCCCTAACTCTAACCTAACACTAAAGTCCCTAGCTTACCTAACTACACTAAGTCACCTAACTAAACCCTATATTAAATAGCCCCAAAACTAACTACCTAACCTATCTAGACCCTAACTATCTCTATTCTATATCCCTCAAAATAAAAATAAAATGTGGGGGTGAAAATAAACAAAGGGATGTAAATGAAAAAGGAAAAACTAAGGAGGATTAGAACAAAATTATAGACAAATAATAAGGGATGCAAATGAAGAAAGGGGTGAGCTATATAGTCAAATGAAACAAAAAATATGGGATGTAAAAAATAAATAGGATGTGAAAAATGTATATATATTAAAAAAAAAGTTATATAGTGAGGAAGGGAAAGGTAGTCAAAGGGGGGATGGGAAGTGGAATAAGGGGATTAATGAAAGGAGTAATAAAGGAAGATGGGGATATGGGGGTTAATGAAAAAAAATATGTGAATGTGTTTGTATCAAATAAAAGTGTGTATGTGTGTGTGTGTGTATTTGTGTGTATAAACTAATGTGTGTTAATTAACTAATGTATGGATGTGTGTGTGTGTTCCTAATATTATATGAGGCCTACAATAAGAATATATGAAAATCAAATATCAAACTCTCCACTAACTCTCAAACAACTCTCAAAAACCCAAAACTCCTACCAACGCAACTAGCTCCCGTGTCTTTCTCTCTAGAGGCGATCACAGGTAAAGAGCGCAGGCGCAAACCGTTATTCTTATAGACAGAGGTCGGGTTACCATGGCAATGCACTTGTTATGGCGCGCTTTTCGACAAATCCGACATCGGTTGGCAACGCAAACTTACGTACGGCCGAAAAGAGCGACTGCGCGCAACACGCTAATCTTTTCAATGGAAACCTGGTACTAAAATGGAGCCGTAAATTACCTTTAGCTGTCGTCCGCTTCGGTAGCTTACGGCTCCATTTTTAACGACTCAATGGAAGCGAGCTCTATGACTGCAGAATTACAACAACACTCCACATCCTGACTCCGCCCAAATAAAATCACAAAACTACCTACAGGCCTCCTCTTAACTCATCCCCAGCCTCCTCAACCCATGATGGAGCTCTTCAGGATGTTTCTTCACCAACCAGATTTTAATAGAACGTTACTGGTCTATGAGGCTAGTCACAGAAGCATATATTCCAGCCAGTTAGAAGATATTTATCCATGTGTTCCATAGTGCTTAAAGCCATTGTATAACTCAGAACCATTTCACCATCAGATTCTTTGTATAAATACAAATTGCCAATCGGCCAGAAATAATTTCACACCATTCTTTACATGTTTTTAATGAATACATAAATACTGTTTTTCAAAGAACATCAGGAGAATTGTTGTGTGTGAGCGGAAGGCAGTTAGGAGATTGAAATGGTAATAAATGGATACATTTCTTATTTCCCCTAAATCCATCATTCATATTCAAAAATGTATAATAATAATAATAATAATAATAATAATAATAATAATAAAAAGAGTTTTATATAGGAATATTAATATTGATAAAATAACATTTGTTGGTATAATTGGATATTTAAATTAATTTACAAGATTAAAGGGACATTATACACTAG
This sequence comes from Bombina bombina, assembly GCF_027579735.1. Classification (NCBI taxonomy): domain Eukaryota; kingdom Metazoa; phylum Chordata; class Amphibia; order Anura; family Bombinatoridae; genus Bombina; species Bombina bombina. Next base: position 409,392,196 of record NC_069500.1, read on the forward strand.
AGTTTTCTTTGCATAAATGATGATCCATTCATATATCCTATACAGTTTTTTTTTTAAAAAGTTTTAGAAGTATACTGATGTATACCTACTAGAGCTCACTCCTATTTGTGTAAAGGGTCTTTTCATATCCAGAGGAAGGGTGAGGGGGTAGTGTCTGTTTTCAATGGGTGTTCCAGTCAACCTAATCAAGTGTTAAACTAGGAGCTTCTAAGTAAGTTTTTAAAAGGTTTTATACTGGATTTGTTTTTATCAGAATCTGTGTGTGTTCTTCTTTGTAGTAGTGTCTAGTACATGCAGTTATATGAAAATTGGTGTGCACTGTCCTTTTAAATACTTTTCATGCTGAGAATCTCTCAGGTCTGAGGATCTCTGTGACCATAGTACAATTTCCTCAAATAATGTCTGAGAATACGTTTTACTAGGTGTTTGCCCTTGAAAATACAAATGTGAATGTACAGATTATTTATAGATATTAGATTAGCATACCATGGTTATGGTTGGTAATAATCTATTTTGTCATGGTGATGGTAGCGAACATTCTGTCTATAAATGGTGGAAGCAAATATACTGCAATTTGATTTTGTTTTGTAATTGTGGCATTTAGCAATTAATCAGTAAACAAGAAAAAAAGATTTAAATAACTTTTACATTCTTTGGAATGTAAAATACCTTTTTGGGTTTAATCTCTTCAGTGAACTAGATATATGATAAGTTGGTGTTATTTTATTGTATAAAATGTAAACTCCAGGACAATTTTAAACTTGCAGTAACAGCTACATGGGATGTAAACCCTTTCCTATATTTGGCTACATTTACTGACATTTAAGAATATGTATGAGAGCTAATTTTAACAGTATTGGTAAAAATAGCTCTATCTTTCTATTCAGAAACCAGTGTAACCTATTCTTTAAATGCATCTCCTGTGGCCAATTTATGGATTTTAAAAAAGGATGAACATGGAAGACTTTTAGAATCATGTTAATTTCTTAGAAAAAGATTTGAAGAAAGAAAGTGCACTTTTTAAAACATATATTATGTAGTGATAATTGTGGGTAATTTAACACAGGACTGTTTACATGCGGTCTGAAATATCCCATACTTCTGTAAGGTTTGTCAATGTGACCTAATTATGGATGTCTTTTAACCCAGGGACTTGCAGGCCCATTTATCAAGCTCCGTACGGAGCTTGAAGGGCCGTGTTTCTGGCGAGTCTTCAGACTCGCCAGAAACACAACTTATGAAGCAGCGGTCTAAAGACCGCTGCTTCATAACCCTGTCCGCCTGCTCAGAGCAGGCGGACAGGAATCGCCGGAAATCAACCCGATCGAATACGATCGGGTTGATTGACAGCTCCCTGCTGGCGTTCCGATTGGCCGCGAGTCAGCAGGGGGCGGCGTTGCACCAGCAGCTCTTGTGAGCTGCTGGTGCAATGTTAAATGTGGAGAGCGTATTGCTCTCCGCATTTAGCGAGGTCTTGCGGACCTGATCCGTAGTGACGGATCAGGTCCGCAAGCCCTTTGATAAATGGGCCCCTAATACTCTTGTGTTGAGTCACTTTTTTCTTTGAGACTACTTCAGTAGTGCAAAAACTTTTCCAAAACATTTTACATTTCTTTTCAAGTGTATGAATTGGGGAATTTTTATCTTCTGGGAGGTTTCTTTAACAGATTTTTTTTATTATTTTAAGCATTTTTTTCTTCTCATTTTCAGTATTTTTTTTCTGTATCTTAACTTAAGTGGTTCTTTGTGTGCCTATAGACAAAAAAGATAAAATCTTTAATTGGAGCAAAAATAAAATAATGTATTATACATTATGAAATATATTGTTTCAGCACTGCTTATTGCTTACAATGGTGCTTGTCAGTAAATTGGTGGCATAGATTTGCTGCAAGAATACAAGCGTGCTTGTTTTATCGCTTGCCTTTTTAATACCATTACAACATAATATGCAACATTTCAGGCATCTGCTAAAAAGCTATGTATATCAGTTGGACCACTTGATTTTGAATACCGCCTCCTGATTTTGAGGCAAGTTCTGACACAAATCATCAGGTTCACTTGATTTTGAATAGGCACCTATGTATGATTTTCACAGTAGTTTCCTGTTCTTATCTGACAGGAGTGGCACCCAGTGTGGTATTCTGCTACTGTAGCTCATCTGCTTCAAGGTTTAACGTGTTGTGTGTTCAGAGATGGTATTCTGCATACCTTGGTTGTAAAGAGTGGTTATTTGAATTACTGTTGCCTTTCTATCATCTCGAACCAGTCTGCCCATTCTCCTCTGACCTCTGACCTCAACAAGGCATTTTCCTCCACACAACTGCCGCTCACTGGATATTTTCTCTTTTTCGGCCCATTCTCTGTAATCCCTAGAGATGGTTGTGCGTGCAAATCCCAGTAGATAAGCAGTTTTTTAAATACTCAGACCAGCTCATCTGGCACCAACAACCATGCCACGTTCATAGGCACTTAAATCCCCTTTCTTCCCCATTCTGATGCTCGGTTTGAACTTTAGCAAGTCGTCTTCACCACGTCTAGATGACTTAATGCATTGAGTTGCTGCCATGTGATTGGCTGATAAGCAATTTTTGTTACCAACCAATTGAACAGGTGTACCTAATAAAGTAGCCGGTGAGTGTATATAAGCAATACTCATTTGAGTTATGGTGGAAATAAAACCATAAGATTAAAATCCTCAATTACATAAAAGTAAGAGATATATAATTATTGCATAAAAACATTAGCAGTTCTAGGCAAGTATACCCACTTGCTTACTCCCAGAAGTACTCTGTGTACATTGATGTACCAATGCACCAGGAAACTCTGGGTAAGATATGCATTAAAGTTCTAAGATTAAAAGCATTATTAAAAAACAACCCCACATAATTAACCCTTCTGCGCATTTGAATTGTGAACGCCATACAGAGGTATTGAATATGTAAATTACCATACTAGCGCAGTGATTGGCCACAGGTTTTCCTAAAGACACAACCATTTTCGGATTTGATGATGTCATTTTAGGAACTAAAACTAAGCTTAATTTTCAAAAGCAAGTAAGTTCAATATGAAATGATCAGCAATATCTTTCCTAAACTAGTTTCAATACATTGTCAGTTTTGCAATCTTTGATAATTCTTTAAGTAAATGTGGTCATTTTTCTCTGGCTAAATGTTCTACTTTTTCCCTGGAAAATAGTACCTCTTGTAAGGATCCTTTTGTTTTTAAGGTTGGAGTTCTTTTATAGAAGGACCTTTTCTGTAAGCAAGTTGTTTATTTTGATCAACTAGTCTTATTGATGATGTTAATGCTGCTTTATTTTTAGTCTTTCTGAGCATTTTTAGGTGGCCAAGCAACGTAGTTGCTGGACAACCTATTGTTATTGTCAGGATTATAATTATTATTATTTTATTTATTACTACGCCGCTTTTTCTATTGCCCATAACTCTTGAACTGCTAAAGCAAAGCTCTTGAAATCAAGTATGCTGGTACAGCCTATTGCTCTGCTACATCTCATGCAACCTTGAACTCATAGGTCATAAGGTTAGGCAGCCATATTGTTTTTTGCAACAATTTCGAGAAACCCTTAAAATCTTTGGCTCTGGAATTGCATATGTTACAACTTTGAAACTTGCTCATTGCCGCTATGACCTAGATTTGCCATTGCTCAACAGAAGTGCCTTGGTCACATAATATGCAGCCATCTTGCATTTTGCAAAAATCTTTAAACATCTTCTCTTAAACCGCTTAGTGCAATAAAGTGCAATTTTGCACATATGCTCCTTGCAAGGTCCTCTACCAAGTTTGTTCAAACTGCGATTTTTCCATAATCAACATGGCTGCCTTGAAACATTAACCTTTTTATCTACATTTAATTGCATAAATTAGCACTTTATGCATTAGTTTTACAATATTTAACAATATTACAGTGTAATAGACACATGATTACACATAGTCATAACCCTCAAAGACAATATTGCAGTCAAAATTTGCACTGCGCAGTTGCCTTTATGAAATAAAACATTTGCATATTTTCATGAAACTTCTGCAAATTGTAGAGCTCTGTAGTGAGCATTAGTATGTACAATTTGAAAGCCATTCTGTCATGAGCCTATACCTTTAAGGAAGGGAGGGTTTATCCTAAGTCTTTGCTGTATATATTCCCTCCCCTTCCTGACCTCTTTGCTTGGTATTCGTTTTCCTGTGGGCTAGTACTACTAAGCCTCCTATTTTCCTCTGAAGAGCTCTCTCCGTTCATTGATCTGAAGTGCAAAGGAAAATAGTATTATTCTTTCTAAACTCTCATTAGTAGCAGTTACTATTTGATGAGCTTTTGTTTGTTTTCCTTAACCACGTTCATTTCTAGTGAACTGTCTGCTGCTATTCTTGTAGCAGTGAAGCTCACTGATTCCAATCAGCTGATCAACTCCACCTGCAAACTGAGACTGCCTTCAGAATCTCCCCTGCTCTGCAACCACACTGATCGCATCTACACTGTCCAAAGTTTACTCTGCTTAATCATAACCGATATCAGAAATATCCTAGTCCATTGTTACACATACATTGCATAGCTTGGTGGCCATTTTGTTTTGTATGCACTGTTTTTAAAAACTATAAAAATCTTCTTCTCTTAAACCGCTTATGGGACAGACTTGAAATTTTGTTTATAGAGTTATCTTATGACTAACATTCAGATTTGTTCAAGAGAAGTTTATAGGTCATGTGGTTTGGAAGCCATTTTGAATTGTTCAAAAATGCTTGAAGATATTTTTTAATTAATAATAAAACAAAAACCGCTTTACAAAAATGCTTTATTTTTGCCGTGTTTATTAACATCTATTGTTAGAACTATTGTGCATAATATGGAGGCTGTATATCATATGATCTGGCAGCCATTTTGTTTTACACAAAAATTTCGAAAATCAATTTTCTCTGCAACCGCTTATGTTAGATTTGTGAAACTTGCTGTATAACCTTATATTGAGACCTAGAGTCACAGTTGTTCATGTTGAAGGAATTGGTCACAAGGTATGGCAGCCTTATTGGTTTACACAAAATTTTCGAAAATGTGTTTTCTTTGCAACCGCTTATGCTAAAGCTGTGAAGTTTGCTGTATAACCATATATTGTGAGCTAGAGTTACATCTGTTTATGTTGAAAGTATTGGTCATATGCTGTGGCAGCCATCTTGAAAAACTCAAACATTTCGAAAATGTGTTTTCTTTGCAATTCCTTATGTTAGAACTGAAAAAACATGCTTTAAAGCTTTACATTGTGGCTTAGCTGCCATTGCAAAAGCGATGCGCTTGGCCACCTTTATTGCTGCTTGCATCTACATTTTTTAATGATTCTGCTAGTAAAGATTTTCTGGACTTTTTTGGCATTTCTCAATTGTGCTAATCCTTTTTGTGTTGCTGTTTCTGTCATTATTTTAATTATTGTCAGAAATATGTCCTTGGCAGGCCTTTTTTTAAAATAATGTTATGGTTGGTCTGCTGATGTGGTGTTTTAATCTAGACTTTTATCTCTTTCCTTTCTGGGAAAGAAATTTTTTGGATTCTATTATTGGTTTTTTTCCCAGAGGTCTCAGGACACGTACCCAGGGGTATATCTAAGTGCTTAATAATTTTCATTCCTTTAGAACCTTTTTTTCCAAGTTTTATTTAGATTAGGCCTTAAATGCCAGGTCATCCTTCCCTATTTCTAATTTTCCTTGTGGTTATTCAAGTTCCATTGTAGGAACAAGGGATGCTTATTTGTATGTTCCTATTCACTAGGAACATTATCAGTTTTTGAGATTTACTTTTTTTGGATAAGCATTTGCAGTTTATTGCTTTACCATTTGGTCTTGCTAAAGTTCCTAATATTTTTTCTAGATTATGGGTGCCCCCTTGTTTATAACATAACGCTGTTGCGGTGTTTCTTTGTCTGGTTGTTATCCTTTTATTTAGCAGATTCTTTCTCTAGTAGTCTTTTGTTGTTTCTTCAATAGCATGGTTGGAAGATCAATTTTCCAAAGAGTTCCTTGATTCTTCAGACAACGGGGTAGATTTCTTAAAGGTCGAGCGGACATGATTCGCTGTAGTTTATCATGTCCGCTCGACTTTGCTAAATTGGCATTTATTTTTGCACAAACATTTCTAGTGAAATGCTTCTGCAATGCCGCCCCCTGCTCACCGGCGACAAATCTGCCACCAGCAGGGGGTGTAAATCATCCCGATCGGATTGGGATGATTTCAGTCCACCACCTAAAAGGTGGTGGAAAAGTTAAGGATTCCTGCAATGGCGAGCCTGAAACGATGGGTGTCGAAAGCAGCATCCACTACTTAATAAGTCTACCCCAAAGGCTTCTTTTCTGGGTATCATTTGGATTCAATATTCATGAGATTTTCTCTGTCTCATCAGAGAAGGCTGAAGCTGGTTTTAGCTTGCTAAAACCTTCAATCTCTTTATTTTCCCTCAGCTTTTTTTTGTATGGGTTTTTTTTTTTTTTTTTATAGTAGCATCTACCATTTTCTATGAGATTTTTTCTTTCCTAAGATATGGTGAGTCCACGGCTTGAGTAATTACTGTTGGGAATATCACTACTAGCCAGCAGGAGGAGGCAAAGAGCACCACAGTTAAACTGCTAAATATAACTCCCTTACCCACAACCCCCAGTCATTCTCTTTGCCTTCGGTGCATGTAGGAGGTGAAGTTTAGGTGTCTGAAGAAATTTTTTGATTTAATCTACAAGCAAGTTTTGGGGTATAGACGTATTCCACGTCATTCCTTGCAGTCGGGTAGTGGTGGCTTTAAAGCAGTTAGGTACTTACTGCGTTTTCCTAACAATTTCTGCCCTACTTTGTTCTTTCTTTTTCAAAGGTCTCTGTGAGGAACTGTGTCCTCTCATACCTTGTAACTGTTTACATGCCGGACAGCGGAGCAGGTAAGTGCTTTTTCCTGCAGTTGGGGAGACCATGCACTTAACAAATTAAAACACATTGCTTTTTATTGGGACGTAGATAATCCTGTTGTATGGGTTACACTGGGGCATGAAGCAGGCACTGTAGCATGTGTGAGACTAACATTTAAACTTTTTTAAAAAGAAAGAGTAAAATGTTTTTATTAGGCTTTATTTTCTGACACATATTTACTTCATAAAACAATACAAGTTTAAACTGAAAATAAGGCTGAATTTTCTATTTCAGCAGCTTATTCATTTCCCCTTTGCCTTAAAATAAAACTATGCAACATTTTTAACTGTCAGGTTTGAAAAAAAAACCGGTTATTTCTGGTACTCAGTGTACCAGGAAGTAGTGCCTCTCTGTGTCGCAGCAGTAATTTAAGCTCGGCAGTTGTGGTCACATGACCGGCTTTACTTCATAACGTTTTTGAGGAAAAGGTTGTTTTTCTCCATTTCTGGGTGATCCGGTCTTAATTGGAAGCGGTAAGGCACCTCAGTAATTGAGGTGTGGGTTTGCCTGAAGGGTATTTTAGAAGTTTTTTGATGTTTTTTAAATGTTTTTTCTTAACTTTTCTCACATAATTTTAGCTGGGGATCGATCCTAATTTGGGATATAATTTAAAATGTATTTTTTCATTGGCTTATTTTAATTGAATTTTAAAATCTTTGAAACTTATCTGTACAAGTTTATTTACTGTTTCACAACATGTCTGATATGGAGCAAGAGCCTGCGCTCATGAATTCATGCTTATTATGTTAAGATACACAAATTGCAGCTCCTATGCAATTTTGTTCTTCATGTGCCAAGATAACCTTGCAAAATAAAGTTAACATTTTTGAGCCTAATGTCTCTCAGGATGATGCGGTTAAAATAATACCTCCGCTTTTTCCTGCTACGTCCCAAGCCTCAATGGTGTCACATGCAGTGCCCTGTGGTTCCTCTATAACTCCTAGTGGAGTTTATTGGAAAGCAGAAATTGCTGCCCAGGTATCTTCAGCGGTATCTGCGGCATTAGCTGCCATTCCCAGATTACAGGGAAAATGCAGGAGAAAATTTAGAAATTCAGAAAGTAAGGTGCCTGTCCTCAGTTCTGCTTTTCAAGTTGCTCTTTCTCATAAGTCTAATGAGGAAGATACATCGGGACTTTCTGAGGGTGAAATCTCAGATTCGGACAGTATAATTCCTTCTTCTGAGACTGAGGTGGTATCCTTCAGATTTAAGCTTTAACACCTTTGTGTATTGTTAAAGGAGGTTTTAGCTACTTTAGATGGCTCCGATACCCCTGTCGTTGTCACTCCTAAGAAATCTAGTAAATAAACAATAGTTTCTTTGATGAACCTTCCACTTCAAAGGTTTTTCCTGTGCTGGTCCGTGCTAGGGAGATTATCTCACAGGAATGGGAGAAACCAGGGGTGTCTTTTTCCCCGTCTCCCATTTTGAAGAAAATTTTATCTATATGGCACCCATGAACTAGTGCTATCTAGCTGAAAAACTGTAAAAATGCACTGAGATAAGAGGCAACCTACAAAGGCTTAGAAATTTGCATATGAGCCTACTAACCAAGAGAACAAAGCAAATTTGATGGTAAAAATAAATTGGAAAGTTGTTTAAAATTACATGCCCTATCTGAATCATTAAAGTTTAATTTTGACTAGACTGTCCCTTTAATCCTAATTCTGTGTGACAGAGCACTGTTTTCCAATCACAGGTGTTCACATAAGTTTTATTGCATACTAGTGTACTATGGGGTGCCAGTCACATAAAAACAACACATCAGTGGTTAAATGTTAAAAAGCAATGATTAAGCACTGGTTACATATTTTACTCTTATACACTTGTGGGCTCTTTCATAAATCAAGTTGCCTGCTGTCCCATGATGTTTATGAACCATATTTTCCTTGTAGCCTCCTGAGAGCTCCCAACCCCTTTGGAACTCCTCTTCAATACCCCCAAAGACCCTCCCATCAATTAGTCCCCATACAAACCCCCACACACTGTGACCCTAAAAGGAGTCCTCACCAATAAAGGACATTAACATTACCAATAATATACTCCAACTCAAACTAAATCGACTTTAAGCACTTTCCCAGCTTTCTGCATGTAAGGCAGGTATAGAAAGAAGAAGGCAGCCTTCTGTAGCAGCAGCTAAAAGCACTCATGCATAAAAATGCAGTATTGGGCTACCAATTGGGTAGCCTGGCAAACTTTATTTATGCCAGACGGTTTCCCTCCAAAACCCTACACCAGAAGATTGTTCCTACAAGTTCAATTTATACTAATAATATGCCCAAAAATAAGTGACATTAAGTGTAACCTATTCACTGTGCGGGTTGCTAGGGGCCAATGTTTGCATTCCAAACAATCAGGGCACAGGCAGAACCATTTATCCTGATTAGGGATGATAATACAAGCAACTACAAGTCACTGACATTTTAACCTTGGTCTGCATCACTTTGTACGTCTCCAGAGCAGAAAGGGAAGAACACATTTGCCTAGTAGGTTTCATTTGACAATGACTCGCACCCCCCCCCCCCCACCCATGAACACAATAAGTGGTTGTGACTGACCTTTCAGTCCCGCTATGCAGTAGACAATGCTGTCCATCGGCTCCAGGGATGAGCTGCAAGGAGTTGACACAGAAGGCTTAGGGGCACAGGAGCTGACCGGCTTGGGAGAACAGCGGTCACGTTTTTGACACTGCACTGCACTGACGCTAACATTCTTAGAACTTGTACTGGGAGGCGTGGAGCGCATGCGCGGTGCATATTTTTTCTCAGACAGCTGACGAAACGTCACTTGCGTTCACTAGTCTGAGGTGTTCGCTCTTCTGATAGTCTGGGAAACTCAGGTCAGGACCGGCTACGCCCTAGGCAGTATTGCGCTCTAGGCGGCTGCCTAGTTTGCCTAGTGGGAGCACCGGCCCTGGTTCTGGGGGCTCTTTTGGCAGTAATCCTTCTTGTGGAATTGCTGTGGCACCCTACCTGAACGACATATTGGTTCAGGTGCCATCCTTTCAACAAGCAAAATCTCACACAGAGATATTGTTGTCTTTTCTTTGTTCCCATGGATGGAATGTGAATCTGAAAAAAAGATCCATTTCCCCTGCTACAAGAGTAGTGTTCTTAGGGACCATAAAAGATTCTCTATTGATGAAGATTTTTCTGACAGAGGTCAGGAAAAACAAAATCCTTTCCTCTTGCCTCTCTTCAGGCTCCTGATTATCCTTCAGTGGCTCAATGTATGGAGGTAATCTGTCTGATGGTGGCTTCCATGGACATCATTCGTTCTGCTCGATTTCATTTGAGAGCTCTCCAGTTGTGCATGCTCAGACAATGGAATGGCGACCATGCGGATCTATATCAGAAAAATAGAGTTAGATCAGGGACTCTCTACTGTGGTGGATTTCTCAGGAACATCTGTCTCAGGGCACATGCTTTTGGAGACCTTTCTGGGTGATTGTGACCACGGACGCCAGCCTTCCCATCAACATCTTGGAGTTGAGGGCGATTTACAATGCTCTATTGGTTTGGCCTCAGTTGTTCTCAGCCCAGTTTATCAGGTTCCAGTCAGACAACATAACCTCTGTGGCTTACATCAATCACCAGGGAGGAACTCAGAGTTCCTTAGCCATGAAGGAGGTTACTCAGATTCTTCAGTGGGCAGAGACCCACAATTGCTTTCTATCTGCCATCCTCATTCCAGGAGTGGACAACTGGGAAGTGGGTTTTCTGAGCAAACAGACTTTTCATCCCAGGGAGTGGGAACTCCATCCGGAGGTTCCAGCTTAGTCCTCAAATGGGGGGGTGCCGGAGTTAGATCTGATGGCGTCCCATCAGAACGCCAGGCTACCAAGGTACGGTTCAAGGTCAAGAGATCCGCAGGCCGTTCTGATAGATGCACTGGGGTTCCTTGGGTTTTCAGGTTGGCATACCTGTTTCCTCCATTTGCTCTCCTTCCATGAGTCATTGCTTATATCAAACAGGAGAGGGTGTCGGTGATTCTAATAGCCCCTGCGTCACCTCACAGGATCTGGTTTGCAGACCTAGTGGAGATGTCATCTCTCCCACCTTGGAGACTACCTCTGAGGAACGACCTTCTGATTCAGGGTCCCTTCCTTCATCCAAATCTCGTTTCTCTGACGCTGACTGCTAGGAGATTGAACGTTTAATTCTGTCTAAGCGTGGTTTTTCTGAGTCGGTCATTATTAAGACCATGCTTCAGACTCGCAAGCCTGTTACTTGAAAGATTTACCATAAGATATGGCGTAAATATCTTTATTGGTGTGAGTCCAAGGGCTACTCTTGGAGTAGAATTAGAATTCCTAGAATATTATCTTTTCTTCAGGAAGGCCTGGAAAAGGGATTGTCAGTCAGTAGGGTCAGATATCTGCTTTATCAGTTTTACTACATAAACATTTGGCGGATGTGCCAAATGTACAATCTATTTGTCAGGCCTTGGTCAAAACCAGGCCTGTCTTTAATTCTGTTGTTCCTCCTTGGAGTCTTAACCTTGTTCTTAAAGTTTTACAGCTGGCTCTGTTTGAGCTGTTGCATTCCATTGACTTTAAGTTATTATCTTTGAAGAGTCTCGGAACTCTCAGGTCTGCAGTGGGATTCCCCTTATCTTATTTTTCATCCCGATAAGGCGGTTCTTCATACTAAGTTAGGTTTCCTTCCTAAGGTTGTTTCTAATAGAAATATCGACCAGGAAATTGTTGTTCCCTCTCTGTGTCCTAATCCTTCTTGTTCCAAAGAATGTTTGTTATACAATTTGGATGTTATACGTGCTATTAAATTCTACTTACAGACTACTAAAGGGACACTGAAGTCAAAATTAAACTTCATGATTCAGATAGAGCATGCATTTTTAAACAACTTTACAAATTAATTCCATTAACAAAATGTGCACAGTCTTTTTATATTTGCACTTTTTGAGTCAGCAGCTCCTACTGAGCATGTGCAAGAATTCACAGCATATACGTATATGCATTTGTGATTGGCTGATGGCTGTCACGTGATACAGGGGGAGTGGAAATAGACATAACTTTGCAGTTTATTTTAAAAAAAATCTACTACTCATTTGAGGTTCAGACTAAGAGGCCTATTTATCAAATGTCTGTCGGACCTGATCTGAAAGTGCGGATCAGGTCCGACAGACATCACTGAATGCGGAGAACAATATGCTCTCCGTATTCAGCATTGCACCAGCAGCTCTTGTGAGCTGCTGGTGCAACTCTGCCCCCTGCAGACTCGCGGCCAATTGGCCGCCAGCAAACACGGGCCCTCAAGCTCCATACGGAGCTTGATAAATGGCCCTCTGTTATTGCATTGTCTTCTTATCATGCATTTGTTGATTATCCAAATCTACTGTATTGACTGGTCCGTAAGGATTTTTGCCAGTCCTCTGCCCTCTGTCTGTTTCTCTGGGAAATATAAAGGTCAGAAAGCTACTGCTACTACTCTTTCTTTTTGGTTACGAAGTATAATTCGTTTGGCTTATGAGACTGCTGGACAGCAGCCTCCTGAGAGAATTACGGCTCATTCCACAAGAGCTGTTTCCTCTTCTTGGGCTTTCAAAAATGAAGCTTCTGTGGAACAAATTTGCAAGGCTGTAACTTGGTCTTCTCTACATACTTTTTCCAAATTTTCCAAATTTGATATTTTTGCCTCGGCTGAGGCTTCTTTTGTGAGAAAGATTCTTCAAGCGGTGGTGCCTTCTGTTTAGGACTGCCTGTCTTATCCCTCCCTATTTTTCCGTGTTCTCTAGCTTGGCTATTGGTTCCCAACAGTAATTACTCAAGCTTTTGACTCACCATATCTTTGGAAAGAAAAACAAAATTTATGCTTAGCTGATAAATTTATTTATTTCCGGATATGGTGAGTCCACGGCCCCACCCTTTATATTAAGACAGTTGCTCTTTTGACTATAACCTCAGGCACCTCTACACCTTGTGTTACTCCTTTTTCTCCATTTTCCTTTGGTCGAATGACTGGGGGTTGTGGGTAAGGGAGTGATACTTAGCAGTTTGACTGTGGTGCTCTTTGCCTCCTCCTGCTGGCCAGAAGTGATATTCCTAACAGTAATTATTCAAGCCGTGGACTCACCATATCTGGAAATAAATAAATTTATCAGGTAAGCATACATTTTATTTTTAATAGCTTTTTTTCAGCTTTGTATGATTTGCCTATGATGCAAGGATCCTCTTCAGCTATATCAGTAATTTTGGTCTGGTTTTTCAGTTATTCACTTTGCACTAGTCTGGCCCTCAAGAGTTTTTTTGTGTACATCTGGTTCAGATGATCTGCAGCCTGGACTTATTTCTTCAAGGTCTATTTTTGCTCCTGGATCTCAAATCTCTAATTCTGATGGCTTCGGAATTAAGCAATTGTTTTTTAGGCATAGGGGGTTTGTCTATGATTAATTAAGGCTTTTAAGCTTGAGTCTAGGAAGTTTCCTTCATAGGGTCTGTTAGGCCCCTTTATTCCGTGATGTTTTGGAATATGGCTCCTCCTGTTATTTTTTCAGAATTGTTTTGTGCAGGTTGGATTGTATATGGGTTTATCTACTAGTCTATTGAAAGGACAGTTTTCTGCTTTTTCAGTTATTTTCCATAAGAAGATTGCTTATCTTTCTAATATTCATGTTTTTATTCAGGCTTTTGGCCCATATTCAGCTTGTTATGCCAATTTCTTGACATTGAGGTCTGGGATTGGTATTGATGTTTTGCAGGCGCCTTTATTTGAGCCCATGCATAGGGAAGTTATTAAGCTTTATGTTTGGAAGTTTTTGTTCCTTTTGTCCATCTCTTCTGTTAGAAGAGTTTCTGAACTATCTGCTCTCTCCTTATCTTATTTCTTCTTTAAGACAAGGTGGTTTATGGATAATTAGTTTGATTTTTTTTGTCATGACTTCGGATTATATAAGGCAGGAAATTGTTGTTCCTTCTTTATGTTATTTTTTTAGAATACTTTAGAGAGGTTTCTTATTGTTTTGGTTGTTGTCGGAGTCTTGTAGTTGGGCTTCTGAGGTTTTCAGACAAACTTTGGTTTGTTCACTTTGCTGATTTTTTTCAGGGTCAGAGAGCAAGTGCTTTCTCTTGTTTGTTTTATTTTGGGGGGGGTTCCTACCTCTCTTGCTTGGCTATACGTCAGACTAACTACCTTATAGGTGGTAGGGGTTATATAGGGCTCGGTTTTACAGTGACTTAGGATGTGTACCCATTTTATTCTAAGTGAAGAATTTAGGAATTTAAAGTATGAGAAGATGGAGTTAGTGCAGTTGCGATATCCGAAGTCCTGAAGATAACAAGCCTGAGTCTTTCGCTCGCTAACTTTTTGCTTTCAACTTATAATACCAGTGCTAACCCGACAGCGCTAATTTTTTACCTTGAGATCAGTTAGTGCACATGAGCGATAAATAAATAGTACACCACTTGAAATCTGGCCCCTTGTCTCTACTTTTTTTTTTATGTGTTCTTTTCATTCTTTCATGGCATTCTCATTTTTATATCAAGATACAAATAGTAAGACTAACGGCTAGATTTAGAGTTTGGCGGTAGCCGTCAAAACCAGCGTTAGAGGCTCCTAACGCTGGTTTTGGGCTACCGCCGGTATTTAGAGTCAGTCAGGAAAGGGTCTAACGCTCACTTTGCAGCCGCGACTTTTCCATACTGCAGATCCCCCTACGCCATTTGCGTATCCTATCTTTTCAATGGGATCTTTCTAACGCCGATATTTACAGTCGTGGCTGAAGTGAGCGTTAGAAATCTAACGACAAAACTCCAGCCGCAGAAAAAAGTCACTAGTTAAGAGCTTTCTGGGCTAACGCCGGTTTATAAAGCTCTTAACTACTGTGCTCTAAAGTACACTAACAACCATAAACTACCTATGTACCCCTAAACCGAGGTCCCCCCACATCGCCGCCACTCTATTAAATTTTTTTAACCCCTAATCTGCCGCTCTGTACACCGCCGCCACCTACATTATCCCTATGTACCCCTAATCTGCTGCCCCTAACACTGCCGACCCCTATATTATATTTATTAACCCCTAATCTGCCGTCCCCGCTATCGCTGACACCTGCATATTATTATTAACCCCTAATCTGCTGCTCCGTACACCGCCGCCACCTACGTTATCCCTATGTACCCCTAATCTGCTGCCCCTAATACCGCCGACACCTACATAATATTTATTAAACCCTAATCTGCCGCCCCCGCTATCGCTGACACCTGCATATTTTTTAACCCCTAATCTGCCGCTCCGTACACCGCCTCAACCTACATTATACCTATGTACCCCTAATCTGCTGCCCCTAACACAGCCGACCCCTATATTATACTTATTAACCCCTAATCTGCCGCCCCCAACGTCGCCTCCACCTACCTACAATAATTAACCCCTAATCTGCCGACCGGACCACACCGCTACTATAATAAATGTATTAACCCCTAAAGCTAAGTCTAACCCTAAAATATATATAGTTTGGGAGCGCTAAAAAAAAGCTTAAAGGAAGATATGGAGATTGATAAATATAATAAATATGTAATTTATTTGTAGGATATTTTCTAAAAAATGTGTGTTATTAAAAATTCTTATGAACAGTATAAAAACAAGTATATATTTTTATAAAATACAGGTTTATATTTTGATATAATACAGTAAAATTTATTGCACAAAATATAGTGATTGAGGACACGATAAATTCAAATATGGGACGTCTCCCTGTATGACAGAAGTTAAAACAGATTGTAACTAGCTTAAAATATAAAACACCTTATATCTTATACTTTATACATATAATTAAATTAAATTGTAGTAATCGTATGTTACATAATACCACCTGGATCCACTTTATCTAAACAACTTTTTGCAATTTGATGTCTTAGAATTATATTTGCAAATAAAAAATGTTAGAAGCTTTGATTTTAAAAGTCCATTTTTTCCTCTTTTTTTCTTTCTCGTTATTGCTATAAAATTGCACAGATCCAGTTAAAAGTTCATATGTGTTATGCAATCTGATACACTTTCGTTATTTTGTTGTCAGAGGAATATGTAGAAATGTTTATTAGTAAACTTGTAACACTTAAGTCTTTTTTGTGAATGTTTGTAGGTGTTATTATAGGGCTTACCGGGTCTTCTGACACCTACTGTGTCTGGCGATATTGCAATTCTATCTTACCGGGAAGATTTTGTATGTCTCCTTTCTGTTTCCTGATCTTGTACGATACAAGAATCTCCTGGGAGCTTGGGTTTTTTGAGCCTGTATTTATCTGTGCGGCTCTGGTGGTTCAATACCCTCTGTTCTGATTAGTTTAGACAGTCAGCTCCGGCAGCAAGCTTGACAATAGGGTGAGAACTTGCGTTGCACGCGCCGGCGTGTTAACAGCTCCTCAAGTATTCAATACACAAACGGCCGTTTGTTTTATTTCTTTGCCTTCTTCTTCCCCCGTACTCAATTATTATTTGAGATCTTGCAGGGGATATATGAGCTGCGGTGAGTAACGTCTACGCGTTTCGCCGGTTGGCTTTATCAAGACGAATGATTTGAGTTCTGAAACCCGGTATTTTAAAAAGCCCTCCTCTCTTCCTGATTGGTTAGTGCTTTCTTCATTTCGATTGGTGGTTTATTCAAGGTGGATTTTTTTCAAGAATTTAAGGTGGATTTTTTAGTTATACATATCTTTTCTGGTGGTATAAATAGAAATACATTATTTCTTTCTGTATATAAGGTGGAATTTTTACATTTTTATAGTTAAATATATGGATATCTTTCCCAAAATTTAAGGTGGATTATTTGGTTAGATACATCTTTACTGTTACTATAAATAGAGATATGTTTTATTTCTTTATGTATATAAGGTGGAATTTTTACACTTTTGTATAATATATACATAATTATTTATAATAAATTTATACAATTCGTTAATAAATTGATTGTAAATATCAGTCTTATCGATCTATATAATTCAAATTTTATTTGTCTCATTTATACAGTCTCCTTTCATATATTTGATATAATTTTTCATTTTATATGATATTAGGGTGTGGAATCTTATATATATCCTTTTTTATAGATAATCAACTTTTTGTATTTTCTTTTTAATAATACCTTAAAAAGTCCAATTTTTATTTAATAATACCTTAAAGGTCCAATATTTATTAGGTGAGGAATGGGGAAAGGTCCAATTCTGAGTTCAAACCTGATGGGTATAGGGTCTGCATATTATAAATTAGTTCTGCTTCTTTTCTTAATAGCTTCTCTTCAAAAGTTCCCCCTCTCCATTCTGGGCTCAGTTTTTTTATACCCCAGAATGTAAAATCTTTTAAATTATTTTTATGTGTTTCTCTAAAATGGGTGTATAGATGAGTTTCTAAATTTCCCTTATCTATACATGACAAATGTTCCCGTATGCGTTCCCGTAGGGTCCTTGTGGTTTCCCCTATGTATTGTAGCTGACAAGTGCATTGTATAATATAAATGACCCCTTTATCTTGACATCTGATGGTTTCTTTTATATGGTGTACTGACCCGTTTGTATTAGATGTAATTTTCTTACATTTGCTGCTGTATTTGCAGGATCTGCAACCAAAGCAGGGATAGAAACCAACTAATTTGTTTCCTGTTAGATCTTTTTGTATTGTATGTGTTTTTTGTTTCTGTTTAAACTCACTAGGGGCAAGTATCTGTTTGAGATTTTTAGCTTTCCTATATATAATTGTTGGATTTTCTTTCATTTTTTCCCCTATTATAGGATCTGTTTGAACTAAATGCCAGTGTTTCTTGACAATTTTTTGCAAAATATGGTGGTCACTATTATAATCAGTAATTAATGCAACATTTATTTTATCTTCTTTCTCTTCTTTATAATTTTTCGTATTGGGGTCTTTGTTTTTGTATATGAGTAAGTTTTTTCTTTCTTTTTGATCTACTTGTTCCTTGGCTTTCTTTACTATTTGAGAATCATATCCTCTATCGTAGAATTTTTTCTCTAATATTTCTATCTGTTCTAGATAGTCAGAGGTTCTTGAACAATTACGTTTAATTCTCAGGCATTGGCCTTTAGGGATATTCTCCTTCCATTTATTTAGATGACAACTGTTAAAGTGTATTAGGTTGTTAGCATCTACTTTTTTGAAGTGTGTTTTAGTGACTATTTCTTTCTCTATAATTTCTATATCCAGATCAAGGAATGTGATTTTTTCTTTACTGATTTGGTATGTGAAATTGATTCCTATATCGTTTTGGTTCATGTCTGTAATGAATTTTTCTAGTTCTATAGATGTTCCTTTCCATACAATAATTATATCGTCGATATATCTTTTATATAGCACGAGATTCGCGCTGAGCTCATGCGTGGATATGAACTCTTCCTCCCATTTTCCTAAGAAGAGATTTGCATAGCTCGGCGCGAATCTCGTACCCATCGCAGTACCTTTTATCTGAAGATAGAATTTTTTATTGAAGGAGAAATAATTTTGATTTAAAATATACTCAATACCTAGAATAATAAAGTCTTTCTGTTTTTGGTTGAGCGTATTATCTCTCGTCATATACATTTCTGCTGCTTTCATTCCCAATTGATGTTTAATACTCGTGTATAACGAGGATACATCACATGTACTGATGATGAAATTATCTTCCCATTTAAGCTTATTTAGATTTTGTAATATATCAGTTGTGTCTTTAAGGTATGAGGGTAGGGTTTTTACGTATTTTTGCAAAAAACTGTCAATATATTGCGATAGATTTGCGGTCAAAGACCCTATACCGGATATTATGGGTCTACCGGGTGGGTTGATGGGATTCTTATGTAATTTTGGTAGGTAATAAAATACCGGTATTTTAGGATACTTTGGACAAAGGAAATCAAATTCTTTTTTATGGATTATACCTTTAAGTGAGGCTTCATTTAGTATATTTGTTAGTTTAGAGAGAAATTGTTTAGTTGGATCTAATTTTATTTCTCTGTATGTTTCTATATCTCCTAAAATTCTATCGGCTTCATTGATATAATCTTTTGTATCAAGAAGGACTATGCCTCCTCCCTTGTCCGCTGCTTTAATTGTCAGTTCCTTGTTGGTTTGTAGATTTTTAATTATTTCATTTTCTTTTTTAGATAGATTTCTTGGTTTAAATTTATTATCTTTTACACTTGCGATATCTTTTTGTACCAATTTTTCAAATAATTCAAGATTTCTACCTTTCTCAGCACTTGGATAGAATTTAGATTTTAACTTTAAGTCTGTGTGTTGGATATCCATATATTTAACTATAAAAATGTAAAAATTCCACCTTATATACAGAAAGAAATAATGTATTTCTATTTATACCACCAGAAAAGATATGTATAACTAAAAAATCCACCTTAAATTCTTGAAAAAAATCCACCTTGAATAAACCACCAATCGAAATGAAGAAAGCACTAACCAATCAGGAAGAGAGGAGGGCTTTTTAAAATACCGGGTTTCAGAACTCAAATCATTCGTCTTGATAAAGCCAACCGGCGAAACGCGTAGATGTTACTCACCGCAGCTCATATATCCCCTGCAAGATCTCAAATAATAATTGAGTACGGGGGAAGAAGAAGGCAAAGAAATAAAACAAACGGCCGTTTGTGTATTGAATACTTGAGGAGCTGTTAACACGCCGGAGCGTGCAACGCAAGTTCTCACCCTATTGTCAAGCTTGCTGCCGGAGCTGACTGTCTAAACTAATCAGAACAGAGGGTATTGAACCACCAGAGCCGCACAGATAAATACAGGCTCAAAAAACCCAAGCTCCCAGGAGATTCTTGTATCGTACAAGATCAGGAAACAGAAAGGAGACATACAAAATCTTCCCGGTAAGATAGAATTGCAATATCGCCAGACATAGTAGGTGTCAGAAGACCCGGTAAGCCCTATAATAACACCTACAAACATTCACAAAAAAGACTTAAGTGTTACAAGTTTACTAATAAACATTTCTACATATTCCTCTGACAACAAAATAACGAAAGTGTATCAGATTGCATAACACATATGAACTTTTAACTGGATCTGTGCAATTTTATAGCAATAACGAGAAAGAAAAAAAGAGGAAAAAATTGACTTTTAAAATCAAAGCTTCTAACATTTTTTATTTGCAAATATAATTCTAAGACATCAAATTGCAAAAAGTTGTTTAGATAAAGTGGATCCAGGTGGTATTATGTAACATACGATTACTACAATTTAATTTAATTATATGTATAAAGTATAAGATATAAGGTGTTTTATATTTTAAGCTAGTTACAATCTGTTTTAACTTCTGTCATACAGGGAGACGTCCCATATTTGAATTTATCGTGTCCTCAATCACTATATTTTGTGCAATAAATTTTACTGTATTATATCAAAATATAAACCTGTATTTTATAAAAATATATACTTGTTTTTATACTGTTCATAAGAATTTTTAATAACACACATTTTTTAGAAAATATCCTACAAATAAATTACAAATTTATTATATTTATCAATCTCCATATCTTCCTTTAAGCTTTTTTTAGCGCTCCCAAACTATATATATTTTAAGTTTTTTGTTTATTGATTTGGTAATTATAGGGAAGATTACTTGTGAGGGAGCATAAGGATAACTACGTGGCGCTTATCTTAATCTAACCCTAACACTAACACCCCTTAACTTAAATATAATTTAAATCTAACAAAATAAATTAACTCTTATTAAATAAATTATTCCTATTTAAAGCTAAATACTTACCCGTAAAATAAATCCTAATATAGCTACAATATAAATTATAATTATATTGTAGCTATTTTAGGATTACTATTTATTTTACAGGTAACTTTGTATTTATTTTAACCAGGTACAATAGCTATTAAATAGTTATTTACTATTTAATAGCTACCTAGTTAAAATAATTACAAAATTACCTGTAAAATAAATCCTAACCTA
Organism: Bombina bombina; assembly: GCF_027579735.1. Lineage (NCBI taxonomy): Eukaryota > Metazoa > Chordata > Amphibia > Anura > Bombinatoridae > Bombina > Bombina bombina. The sequence continues at coordinate 409,413,077 of NC_069500.1, forward strand.
AGTTACAATTAAACCTAACACTACACTATCAATAAATTAATTAAATACAATACCTACAAATAAATACAATTAAATAAACTAACTAAAGTACAAAAAATAATTTTTTTTTTTACTTACATTAGAAAAATATTACAACAATTTTAAACTAATTACACCTACTCTAAGCCCCCTAATAAAATAACAAAGCCCCCCAAAATAAAAAAAATGCCCTACCCTATTCTAAATTAAAAAAGTTCAAAGCTCTTTTACCTTACCAGCCCTTAAAAGTGCCCTTTGTGGGGCATGCCCCAAAGAATTCAGTTCTTTTGCCTGTAAAAGAAAAATACAACCCCCCCCCAACATTAAAACCCACCACCCACATACCCCTAATCTAACCCAAACCCCCATTAAAATAACCTAACACTAATCCCCTGAAGATCATCCTACCTTGAGTCGTCTTCACTCAGCCGAGCAGCGATGGAACCGAAGTGGACATCCGGAGCGGCAGAAGTTATCCTTCAATCTTCATCCCGCCGACGTGGAACATCCTTCTTTACCGACGGACGAATGAAGGCTCCTTTAAGGGACGTCATCCAAGATGGCGTCCCTTCAATTCCGATTGGCTGATAGGATTCTATCAGCCAATCGGAATTAAGGTAGGAAAAATCTGATTGGCTGATTGAATCAGCCAATCAGATTCAAATTCAATCAGCCAATCAGATTGAGCTCGCATTCTATTGGCTGATCGGAACAGCCAATAGAATGCAAGCTCAATCTGATTGGCTGATTGGATCAGCCAATCGGATTGAACTTGAATCTGATTGGCTGATTCCATCAGCCAATCAGAATTTTCCTACCTTAATTCCGATTGGCTGATAGAATCCTATCAGCCAATCGGAATTGAAGGGACGCCATCTTGGATGACATCCCTTAAAGGAGCCTTCATTTGTCGGTAGTCCGTCGGTAAAGAAGGATGTTCCGTGTCGGCGGGATGAAGATTGAAGACCCTGCTTGGAAGATGACATCGCCCGGATAGAAGACTTCTTCAGCGCCTCTTGGAAGATGACATCGCCCGGATGGAAGACTTCTTCAGCGCCCCTTGGAGGATAACTTCTGCCGCTCTGGATGTTCACTTCGGTTCCATCGCTGCTCGGCTGAGTGAAGACGACTCAAGGTAGGATGATCTTCAGGGGATTAGTGTTAGGTTATTTTAAGGGGGTTTGGGTTAGATTAGGGGAATGTGGGTGGTGGGTTTTAATGTTGGGGGGGTTGTATTTTTCTTTTACAGGCAAAAGAGCTGAATTCTTTGGGGCATGCCCCACAAAGGGCCCTTTTAAGGGCTGGTAAGGTAAAAGAGCTTTGAACTTTTTTAATTTAGAATAGGGTAGAGCATTTTTTTTATTTTGGGGGGCTTTGTTATTTTATTAGGGGGCTTAGAGTAGGTGTAATTAGTTTAAAATTGTTGTAATATTTTTCTAATGTTTGTAAAAAAAAATTATTTTTTGTAACTTGGTTATTTTTTATTTTTTGTACTTTAGTTAGTTTATTTAATTGTATTTATTTGTAGGTATTGTATTTAATTAATTTATTGATAGTGTAGTGTTAGGTTTAATTGTAGATAATTGTAGGTATTGTATTTAATTAATTTATTGATAGTGTAGTGTTAGGTTTAAAGTGAATGTAAATTTTGATGCTAAAGTGCCCGGTTTTTAAAACTTTGATTAAAAACAGGGGCACTTTAATTCATCAATATTTTCATTTCACTCCTGTTGTGAAAATAAACTTACTTTTTAATCTTCACAGCAGCTCCAGCTTCCTCCACCTGTTTCAAAGCCTCTTCCTGGGTCTAAAATGAGGTATCTGGCTTCCTCCAATCACAGCAGTGAATCAGACACTGAATCCCCCGGGGGGGAATCTGTGATTGGAGGATGACCTATCAATCATTTCTGACATCAGAAATGGCTTGTGAGGCCGGAGGAAGCAGCAGCTGCTGTGAAGTTTAAAAGGTAAGTTTTTTTGTCACAACAGGAGTGAAATTTAAATTTTGATGAATTAAAGTGCCCCTGTTTTTAATCAAAGTTTTAAAAACCGGGCACTCAAACATCAAAATTTACATTCACTTTAATTGTAACTTAGGTTAGGATTTATTTTACAGGTCATTTTGTAATTATTTTAACTAGGTAGCTATTAAATAGTTATTAACTATTTAATAGCTATTGTACCTGGTTAAAATAAATACAAAGTTGCCTGTAAAATAAATATTAATCCTAAAATAGCTACAATATAATTATAATTTATATTGTAGCTATATTAGGATTTATTTTACAGCTAAGTATTTAGCTTTAAATAGGAATAATTTATTTAGTAAGAGTTAATTTATTTCGTTAGATTTAAATTATATTTAACTTAGGGGGGTGTTAGTGTTAGGGTTAGACTTAGCTTTAGGGGTTAATAGCGGTGCGGTCCGGTCGGCAGATTAGGGGTTAATTATTGTAGGTAGGTGGAGGCGACGTTGGGGGCAGCAGATTAGGGGTTAATAAATATAATATAGGGGTCGGCGGTGTTAGGGGCAGCAGATTAGGGGTACATAGGGATAACGTAGGTAGCGGCGGTGTACGGAGCGGCAGATTAGGGGTTAATAATAATATGCAGGGGTCAGCGATAGCGGGGGTGGCAGATTAGGGGTTAATAAATATAATATAGGGGTCGGCGGTGTTAGGGGCAGCAGATTAGGGGTTCATAGGGATAACATAGGTTGCGGCGGTGTACGGAGCGGCAGATTAGGGGTTAATAATAATATGCAGGGGTCAGCGATAGCGGGAGCGGCAGATTAGGGGTTAATAAGTGTAAGGTTAGGGGTGTTTAGACTCGGGGTTCATGTTAGGGTGTTAGGTGCAGACTTAGGAAACAATGGGGCTGCGTTAGGAGCTGAACGCTGCTTTTTTGCAGGTGTTAGGTTTTTTTCAGCTCAAACAGCCCCATTGTTTCCTGTGGGGGAATCGTGCATGAGCACGTTTTTGAAGCTGGCCGCGTCCGTAAGCACCGCTGGTATCGAGAGTTGCAGTGGCGTTAAATATGCTATACGCTCCCTTTTTTGGAGCCTAACGCAGCCCTTCTGTGAACTCTAAATACCAGCGGTATTTAAAAGGTGCAGGGGGGAAAAATCCAGCGTAGCTAACGCACCCCTTTGGCCGCAGAACTCTAAATCTAGCCGTTAGAAATTGTATTGCTATTTAATTTATACTCAGATGTAGGCTGCAAGGTTTATAAGAACTCAAGTGGGAATCTTATAATTGTATGTCTAGAATGGAGCAAAACATTCTGTTCCAAATGATATATTGTATATATTTTATTCCAAAAAATAATAAAAACAATTTTATATATATATATATAGCTATAACTGCCAATCTGTGTTACTCCTGTTTTGCCTTTTATAATTTGTTTTTTTATTACCATACTAGAGCAGCTTGTTGGTCCGGTATAAATAAATGCTAATAGTAATTTTTACTCTGTTCCATCCAGCATCTATGGAACCTGCTGTAAACTGGAAAGACAGTACTTAAACAATGTAAATCGAAGCCACTTAAGATACATTAAAATTAAACGAAACAATTGAAATGTTCTTCGTAAAGGAATTAATAGTCATTCTCTCCATTTGTTTTGCGTGGTAAGCTTGTACTTGTGTTAGTGCTAAGCAGTAAAGTATTTTAATAATAATAATAATAATAATAACTAGTATTTATATAGCGCCTTTCTCCCAGTGGGACTAAAAGCGCTTTTTCAGAGCTCGCTCTTGGAATTAACGAAATCGGCAGCTGAATAGAAAGTGATATCACTTGTGTCTATTTTCCTCAATATCTTCATTTTTTTTTTATACATTCACATCTTGTATTTTCTATCCAGATCTGCAAAACAGTTAACAAATAATGTTTAATTCATGAGCAATTTTTTCTCTTTGTAAATCTCCTTATTGCATTACAACAGTTCTTGAGCAGACTTAATAAGAACCTCAATTCCCATGATTACCTCTAAAGAGATGTCACAGCATACCCCAGCTGTAGAGGAAGTACTGCACAGCATTAATTATGCACTAAAAACATAATTAAACTACTTGACTTTTTTCCCCGGATGCTGCTCCTATTGTTTTGTTTAATGTTTACCATGCATTTTGTAACTTTGGCTAAACATTTTAAAGGTTAGATTTTAACCTTTAAACTGCTTGAGATGCCCAAAAGGAAAAGACATTGCTTTTCTCAAATAATAGCAAAAATGAATGCAGCAAATGGCAACTGATTGCATATTGTTGTATTCTGGTCACAATCCCCCCTGTTAATCCATTAAAAATTGCCCAGAAAAAAACAAACAATTCTTCTCGTAGGGGTTTTTGGCTTCCGTATATATTGCATTCCAATAAGCGCGCTACTGTTTGAATTAGTCAGACTGCCAACATTACACTATCTGGTTTCCTATGATTAGAATTAAGGAATCTTATAAGAAACAAAATTATGGGCAAGATTACAAGTGGAGCGCAAATTCCCCCGTTTACGGGCGCGCAATAAATAGCCAGCACTGAAGAATGCCTTTACAAAGCCGTCTATGGGAACGGTATGTTCCCTGTAAATATATTTGTATATGCTAATATGCATATATATGTCCTCAGCCGTCTGAGAAAGCGTTCGTGAAACGTGCGTCAGGGGTCCGGCAGGAGTAGCTTGGTCTCTCCTGTTTGTTCTTTTAATGTGCTGACTCTTGTGGTTAATGTAAAAACCAATAGAATATAAAATTTATTGATACAGCCTTTGGTCTTCTATTTACAATAGATTAAAAGTTAATACAGCCCTCGTATTGTAAGGGTTTAGCTTACTATAGAATCTCTAGACCTAGACTGTTATATATTATTTCACTAATTCCTTTGGTAATTGATAGACATGTGCGATTCGTTTCGGATCAATTTGGAAATTCGGAAAATTCGGAGATTCAGATCGATTCGAATTTCCGAATTAAAATACTGCCTAATCTACCGAATAAATCCAAATCGAATCGAATACATCCGAATCGATTCGAATACATCCCAATCGATTCGGATGTATTCGGTAGATTCGGATGGCCGTGTATTACACTAGTATTGTACAGTATATTAGGTTTTATCACTCTGCTATGGGTTAAACCTAATATACAGTACATAATACTAGTGTAATACACAGCACATCCCACCTAACACTTACCGAAATTCCGAATCGAACCGAACCAAATTTTTTCCGAATCCCGAAAGAATCCGAATGAATCCGAAACGAATTCATTCGAATTTTTCCGAATTTGAATAGATCCGAACCGAAATTCAAATCGATCCGAATCGATCCGAACCGAAACGAAACAAATTTTTCGAAGCTGCACAAGTCTAGTAATTGATTGCCTATGCAATCCACAGAGTTCCAGTGTTTTTAATTTTAGCTTAAGCTACAGTATGCATGTATGTTCCTAGTTGACCTTATTAAAGAGTAATTGTATGAATGATATGGAACATTTTTAATAACTTTTTCATAATCTCTATATTTGCAGAGTTAACCTATATGCAAAATTGTGGTACTGCTTTTTCTTTAAACTTTATTGTATCTCTCTTTTTACAATTAGTTTAACTAGTTGTCAATGCATATATATGTGTTAATATGTGTATATATTTCTGCAGTTAGAAGGAGAGATGTCAGGTATTCAGTTTCATACTGACTACAATTTCCTGCACACCATTAATCTAACTCAGGAATTCTCCTCTAAGAATAACATCACCATAGATGACTTCTATGTAAAAGGCATTATCACTGCTACACTCTGTAAGTAATGAGGTTGCGACAAGGCGCCATCTTTTTGCTTTTTTATTACAAAGTTTGGACTGATTATTGGGTTTGGCATTATAAGTGGAGATGCCTTTGTAGAGGGAGGAAATTAAAAAATACAATATATCTCATCTGTTGGTAAACTTTTCTCATTGTGTAAACAGATCCAGAAGGTTAGTGATATTAGACATAGGGGCCTATTTAACAAATTTATGTCCGACATGATCCGATCAGCGGATCATGTCCCACAGACATCGCTGAATGCGGAGAGCAATACACTCTCCACATTCAGCATTGCACCAGCAGCTCTTGTGAACTGCTGGTACAACACCGCCCCCTGCAGATTTGTGGCCAATCGACCGCTAGCAGGGGGAGTCAATCAACCCGATCATGTTGGATTGGGTTAATTTCACGCGATCTCTGTCCGCGGCCTAAGAGCAGGAGGACAGGTTATGGAACAGCGGTCTTTAGACCGCTGATTCATAACTGGTGTTTCTGGCGAGTCTGAAGGCTCGCCAGAAACACGGCCCTTCAAGCTCCATGTGGAGCTTGATAAATGGGCCCCATGGAGTTTAATTAATCAGTTATAATGAAGATGTGCTTTAACTTACTTTTTAATATAGATATGAAATTCTTATACCCCATGCTCTGGCCAACTACTTGGTGAGCTAATGGTTTGAACTGTTCACCAATCAGTGTTCTAGATACAACAAAAGTGCTGTATGGTTGGAGTGCTGATTGGAGAGTTAGCTCTCAATTTGTAGTAGGCGGCCAGAGTGTGGGGTATTAGAATGGCACGGCTACATTAAAAAGTAAGTTACAGCGTATCTTTATTAGAAGTGATAATTAAAGTTCCTGTAAAATATTGCTTAGATAATGGAACTGATTTTAAAACATGCCAAGTTTACCATCACTTTAAGTATATTTTAGAAATTGTATCTATCTAAGAAAGGTTTTTGTTGGAATTTTACTTTTTTTTAGCAATAACGTGCCATCCTAGGTACTTAACATCCGTTAAGGAAGGGGCCTTAGGTTGGGAAGTGAATATATAAACACAACGTTACAGCTCAAAGGATGATACCCAGAACGTGACCAGTATGATTGGCCAAGGCAAAGTCATGCAGGCTAGTTGGCAACAGTCAGGCTAAGGAGTACCAAATCACAGTCTGAAAAGGGTAGTAGCAATACAGGTCAGATGTCAAAACCAGACGGGCAAAGCAGTAGCAGAATCACAAGACAGAAGCCAGGACAGGAAGCAAGCCAAAAGTCAAAGTTCAGATCAGGCAGACAAAAGCGATACCTAAAAGAATGATCAAGGTTCAGGCAAAGGGTTAGGCAACAGAGTATAAGCTTTGAAGAATAAGTAATTAGTGCACCTTGGAACAAACTCCTTACATGGGCAAAAAAGGATTGAAAGCTGGTTCTTAATTAATACGCTAATGGAATTATTGTGCCAGAAAGCCATTGGCAGAATAGCGCACCACTGAAGTTCATTCCAAAGCCAACATGCGCAATGGCCGCATGCTTGAAAGCCAGCATGAGCTATAGATGACCATATCAGGCTGAGAACAGAAAGGAGAGGGAGGCTAGACGCGCGCAATGACGCAGCACTACCCTGAATGCTGACAGCCGTCAAGAGGAGTGTGAGAACCCAAAGAGCGCAATGGCTGCGCTAGAGGTAAGCACAATTGTGACGGACTGCTTTATTCATCAAGGACATTCACCGTGGTAACTGGACTGAGAAATTGATCTCAGCTTTGAAACATTTACATTCGTTTTAACAAAAACTAATCTAAGGACTCAATTTATTTGTTTATAAAATATTTTACCTGGAAGGGTACATTGACATTTCTCTCGTTTTCAAGTATGCCCTGAGTCCACAAAACATTGCATTGATACAATAGGGTACAATAAAATACAAATACAATAATAATAAACAATATATGCAAAAATGTAACATAGAACAGGTGCATTCTGTTTTGAGATATGTAGAGAGGGATCTCTTAAAGGATATTAGGCTTGGGGAAGGTTTGAAAGTGTGCGGGAGCTCGATGCCCCATGTTTCGGCTTGCCAGAAACAGAAGTTATGAAGCAGTGGTTTAAAGACCTCTGCTCCATAACCTGTCAGTCTGCTCTGAGGCGGCGGACAGAAATCAACCTGATCGAATACAATTGGGTTGATTGACACCCCCTGCTAGCGTCTCATTGGCCGCAAATCTGCAGGGGGCCGCATTGCACCAGCAGTTCACAAGTTCACAAGTTATCGATGTGCGGCGGACATGATACGCTACATTGTATCATGTCCGTCCGCACTATCATAAATTGACCCCTCTATGTTTAGTTTATAACACATGAATACTGAATTTTTACGAATACCGAATATGACTGACTGTGCATGAACAAGTTAAAATAGTATTTTCTATATGTCAGCCAAAATTATAAAGTCTTTTAAGGAAGTTAAAATACGTAAAGATAGCCTTTCATTTATGGTATGCTTTAATTTGATTGGCTTAAAATGTGTACATAAGCTTTGAATTTGTATGAAGCTATTGTTATCTGTTACCTTCAGATCTCAAGATATGTATTAATCTTGTTGTGATTAATAAATGATTTATGTCAACTAATATTTGATAAATATGAGTATTAATTTAATCTGTTATATAACCCAGATTGAATATTTGTCTATAGTTAGTTTTTTTGTTTTTTTGTCTAATCAAGGCATATAATTGTCATATTAAAGAATAAATCTTACAGCATCTCTTTTTCTATTCTTTTGCGAGAATCATACATTTACATCTGTTGCTAAATACTCACATTTAGTGACACAGAGCCTTAGACTGAGGAATACGACAGTGCAGCCACCAAATATTCAGGAAATCGAATTTCCCTGGATATTGGAACGAAAATTTTGTACGAAACACAATTTTCTTGACTGCACATCTCTAATAGATGCTATTATTATTATTATTATTATTATTATTATTCCAAAAATAATGATATAGCTGCACCACCAACTGAATTTAAAACATCATAATTTTATTGTGCCACTTAAAACAGACAACGTTTCGGACCCATGTCTAATATAAAACTTTAAAAACAAACCTTATATAGGCTGAAGCTCCGCCCACCACACCTGTTTTCACCTGTGTTAACTTAACACTGAATTTTCTTGTACTTAATGCCATCTAGTGGTCAATTTTTACATTTCTTGTTATACATTCATCATAACCTTAAACAAAGGACATATAGAGAAGTTAGTTAAATACATTTCTTCATATCTTTGTACTTTATACATCAAGTTATTGAACCCAGTACACATAGCTGTTAAATATATGATTATTGTCATTGATTGTTAAATAACCAAATTTTACCTTAAAAAAAAAAGAAAAAATAAAGAAATGAAAAAAACATAAATCTATCCCAAAAAAACCTTTTTTCTTTTTTTGCATTTTTAATTTTAAAACCTTTAGAAAAAAGACCAGTTCTATATCTTTAATTATTTCATTTTAAACCAAGTCTCATTAGATGGTCATTCTCTAGAAAAAAATCTTTTTGGGGTTGTTTGAAGACTACTGAAAACAACCTTCAACAAAGGATAAATAGAGAAATAAGTCAACCAAATAATTTAAATCTGTGTCTATTCCTTGATATTTTTATACAATCAATACTAAATTTAAAGGAATATTAACTTAGTCTATTTTTCAAGTTCAAATACGTCCAAAAAACCTTCAACAAAGGATGCAAAAAGAACTGGGTCAAATAAAACTATCCGTATCTTTGTATTTTTCAAGAAAAATTTTTTTTGGATGCAAATTGATCCACTATCAAGTACATAATTATCCATATTCATTGACATACACTCCAATCCATTTCCCTATTCATTCCATTAAGTATCATAGTCCCTAGTTCATGAATCCAATATAATTCTCTATACTTTAGCAACCTTTCCCTATTCCCACCTCTCCTGGGTATACTTATATGTTCCAATACCTGGAATCTAAGCCATAATAAAATGGTGGGACACAGGGGCATCCAATTTTCCTGTCCTGATGTTACTTTTATGTTGGTTGATACGTTCCCGTACCCTCTTGGTTGTCTCGCCATTATACCCCAAACCACATGGACACTTGATTAAGTATACCACGAACTTAGAGTTACAAGTATAGTAATCCTTAAGCTTATATTTCTTGCCTGTCGAGGGGTGAGTAAAAGTGGGGCCTTTAATGATACTATTACAGTTTTGACAATTGAGGCATGGAAAACATCCTAAGTTCTTATTCCCAATATGCCCCTGGTTAATTCTACTCTTTGGGCCCACATCAGCTTTAACTAGTGTGTCTTTAAGATTTTTTGCCCCTTTTAAATGCAGCCAACATGCGGATTATAGATCTGTAAGATATGCCAATGCTTTCTTAGTACTTTTTGTATTTGATTACTCCAAGGGGAGTATTCATTAACAAAGATCATTCTTTTGTTATTCTTACTTTTTATCTTATCCTTAAGTAAGTCTGTCCTAGGGATCTGCAATGTATCCTTAATTCCCTGCTCAATCAAGTTATTCGGGTATCCCCTCTGTTTAAAGTGTTCACCCATTTCCAATAGTCTGTCTTTTATCAAGTTTTCATCTGAGACAATTCGTCTCACCCGCATAAATTGGCTTTTGGGTAAGCTCTTCAACAGAGCAGGGGGGTGTACACTATTGAAGTGCAACAAATTATTATAATCTGTCTGTTTTTTTAAAAGATCTACAACTAATAGCCAAATTTATAAACAGAGGTATCAAGAAAATCGATTTTCTCTTCACTTATGGTCAATTTGAACTTTATATGCTGTGTAGCACAATTGAGATCATTTACAAACTGTTCCATTGTTCCAATGTCGCCCAACCAAATGCTGAAAATATATTTTTCTAAAGGTTTTAAAATTAAAAATGCAAAAAAAGAAAAAAAGTTTTTTTTGGGGATAGATTTATGTTTTTTTTCATTTCTTTATTTTTTTAAAAAAAAATTTTTAAGGTAAAATTGGTTATTTAACAATCAATGACAATAATCATATATTTAACAGCTATGTGTACTGGGTTCAATAACTTGATGTATAAAGTACAAAGATATGAAGAAATGTATTAAACTAACTTCTCTATATGACCTTTGTTTAAGGTTATGATGAATGTATAACAAGAAATGTAAAAATTGACCACTAGATGGCATTAAGTACAAGAAAATTCAGTGTTAAGTTAACACAGGTGAAAACATGTGTGGTGGGTGGAGCTTCAGCCTATATAAGGTTTGTTTTTAAAGTTTTATATTAGACATGGGTCCGAAACGTTGTCTGTTTTAAGTGGCACAATAAAACTATGATGTTTTAAATACAGTTGGTGGTGCAGCTATATCATTATTTTTGGACTGTTTATTTGGGACCATGGTGCAGGTCCAATACGTGGCATACCTGCAAACAATTCGTTGCATACCCTTGGTGCTTGTGCATTTCGTTATTATTATTATTATTATTATTATTAATGGTTACTAAAACATCACTAACAGACACTGGATTGCTATACAAAGTAAATTACACTCATGGGGTACATTACAATACATCTGCTAACAAGTACAGTAGGGTAGGTTACATTTGTGAGGTTACATCACTGCAGTAGTTAAATTGACAAACTTAAACAAGAGGAGAGGAATGCCCTGCCATTGAGCACAATCGATGATAGGAGCACTTATATAAAGTAGCCTACAGGTAGAAAGAAAGGCTCTCAAGCTTACAATCTAAAGGAGAGGGAATGAAACAGAAGGTGAGAGGGAAGAAAATTCATAAACATGGTTAAAGTAAATTATGAGTTATAATAAATCTGTAAGTGGGACAATAGGAGTACTAAGAGCAGCGGGAGGAAGATGTAAAGTGCAGAATGATGTGATATTACATTGAAATGTAGGGAGCAATAAAGCTGTATATAGAGACGTAGGAAAGGTGAAGAATCACATGCAGGTAGGAGTTGTCAATCTCCCCGGTCGGACAAGATCGGGGAGATTTAAATTTTCCCCCGAAGAGGTGCAGAACAGGGCAGGGAAGCAGAAATATGATGACCGCTGCTTGATAAATCCTGACTGCATATTCGCTTGAACCTGCTGTCAAAAGGGAGAGAATGGCTTGATAAATCGAACCCTTAATGTCAGGACACCTTTTGTGATAGTTTGTAATCTATATGAAACTCCTGATTTACTATTTATATGTGTATGACGCCCTAGTGACTTGCATAAAGGGACAGTGAACCCAAATTTTTTCTTTCGTGATTCAGATAGAGCATACAATTTTAAGCAACTTTCTAATTTACTCCTATTATTAAATTTTCTTAATTCTCTTGGTATCATTATTTGAAAAGGAAGAATGTAAGTTTAGATGCCGGCCCATTTTTGGTGAACAACCTCCTGGGTTGCTCTTGTTGATTGGTGGATTAATTTAACCAACCAATAAACAAGTGCTGTCAAGGATCTGAACCAAAAACTAGCTTAGAGGCCTTCTTTTTCAAATAAAGATAGCAAGAGAACGAACAAACAATTGATAATAGGAGTAAATTAGAAAGTTGCTTAAAATTGCATGCTCTATCTGAATTACGAAAGAAAAAATTTGGGTTCAGTGTCCCTTTAATAGAACACAGTGACAGGAAAGATAAAATATTATCACTAAGCAGTATATATTGGAACCCTTGTGGATTTTTCAAAACATTTCAAAAATCAACATTAAGATCCATCAGAATCATATGCAAAGCTTATCTATCAATTTTGTAATACCTTTAGCTGAGTCAGTCCCCTGGTGCCTGGACATCTTGTTTCATTAAACTTTTATGGTTCCGATAGAAAATGTAATTTTAAGAAACTTTTCAATTTACTTTTATTATCAAATTTACTCTTGGTATCCATTGTTGATATGCATACCTAGATAGGCTCAGGGGGATAGTGGCTAAGCACATGCCTCTTGTCATTGGCTCACCAGATGTGTTCAGCTAGCTCTCAGTAGTATAATGTTGTAATGTTGTGGTCGAGCTGAGTTTAACGATGGGTTAAACCGATAGTCATATGAAAGCAATAGTGCAGTAATAAAATGCTCTAGCTTATTACAGTATTTTCTTTTTCATGTGTGTCCCTTTAAGAATCACTATTGTGCTGACACACTGTGGGAAAAACAAGAAGATCAATTTATTTCACTTTTTAAGAGCATTGTGTGTGCATCTCATGTGGACTATTTAATGCTGAATTACTTGTTGTTTTTTTCCCCATACATAACTATTTTCATAAAATGTGTATTATTTTACCAATGCAGTTAGAGCAGATGGTGCAGAGTTGAGTGTATAGGTGGATTAATTAAAAGAGAAGTAATTTAGGAATGTTGCTAGGTAAGCCATTTTCTTTGCCTTTATTTCTGTTTATCCATCTCTACTTACATTATTGCTGATATTTCTAGGTTCTGTTCCTGGGAGATACACTATTAAAGTGCAGTGTTAACACAGTTTAAAGTTCAATTACATTCATCATCAGCAAATGGCTAAACAATCACTGTTTGCTTAGATGAACTTCATTTTAAGTGTATGCTCCATACTTTCAGATACATCTTTATTGTTTATTTGCTTCACCCTCATTAGGTTAAGGAATGATATTTAAAACAGCAACAGCAATACAAACAGTTGTTTAGAAAGGGAGTGCTGAATTGGGACCATAAGTAGGCAGGAGCATTTAAAGGCAGAGCAGTGTAATTTACCCTCATCAGCTACATACTCACGATAGACTTGGCCACTGGCCCTGCAGCCCCCATGTGAGCCACATGCTCACATCAGATCTCAGTTCAGACCCTTACAGTGATGGCAAATTCCAGGACTCTCTGTGCCTGTTGTTTTTCCTCCCCTGGTTGTGTTTTCTCTAAAGCACCATCCACAGGGCCTTTGAGCAGTTGGAAGTAGGAGAACAGCTAGACTTAACCATTGCACTGAGCGACAGCCAAGCAGATAAGGATGTTGTAGTAGCGGGCCCATAACCACTCAAATAACAACATGTCATAGTCTTGGGAGAGGCACTCTTCCACCTTTTGTTTGTAGTGATCCCTCTCTCTTTTGCTGGTCACAAAGCCTTTTGGTCAGTGGGACAACACCCCTCATTTGAAAGAGGGGATTCTATTCTTTTAAATAAGGTGTCACATGTCCCTGTGGAATGCAGATGATTGAAATAGCAATATGAAGTTATTAACTGTAAAATATAGTAATATAAGTGTAGGTAGTTTTGTAGGAATAACTGATCCACTCATTTAAAAGGGGAGAAATACCTCTTTCAAATATCATCACTTTTCCCCTATGATGTAGGAGATCACCCTTACAAATGGTGAGCACCTGTCCTTCTGGACACCAGATATATTTTTTATGGAGGGGGACTGAGCACTGATTTAAATATGTGAAGAATGTTAATTCTTATTTGAAACAGGAAATTCTCCTCTTTTGTATGAGAGGTCACAAGCCCCTCTAATTTTCTGGTGATTGGAATGATGATCACATGCCCTGACTAGGCACTATGGAGGTCTTTTGGAACCCCTATCTCCCCTGATTAGCCGCACATACTTATTGAGATCCCATATTGGAACACAGCAATGACAAATATACTTATTGTAGAATTGGACTGCTCTAAAGGCTCTCTTACAACCCTCCTCACCATAGAATTATATCATAAAACGTATTAATTAAAGAAGTAGTTCCACTGTTCTAATAAGGGGTTTGATGCCCCTATATCTTTCAGGTGATCATCATACTTATAATGATCACCTGGCAGCAGTCGTTAGCCACAGTTTTTTTGTTGTTGTTAATATCAGGACTTAGTGATTCTTGTTTCTCTGTGCTTATTAACCCCTTAGTGACCAGACCATTTTTCAATTTTCTTACCCTTAAAGACCAGGGCTATTTTTACATATTTGCGGTGTTTGTGTTAAGCTGTAATTTTCCTCTTACTTATTTACTGTACACACACATATTATATATTGTCTTTCTTGCAATTAAATGGAATTTCTAATGATACCATTATTTTCATATCATATCATATAATTTATTATAATTTTTTTTTATAAAATATGATGAGAAAATGAAAAAAAAAAACACACTTTTTCTAAATTTGACCCCCAAAACCTGTTACACATATACAACCAGCAAAAAACACCCATGTTAAATAGTTTTAAAATTTTGTACAGAGTTTAGAAATACCCAATGTTTACATGTTCTTTGCTTTTTTTGCAAGTTATAAGGCAATAAGTACAAGTAGCACTTTGCTATTTCCAAACCATTTTTTTCCCCTCAAAATTAGCGATAGTTACATTGTAACACTGATATCTGTCAAGAATCCTGGAATAACCCTTCACATGTATATATTTTTTTTTTAGTAGACAACCCAAAATATTGATCTAGGCCTGTTTTGGTATATTTCATGCCACCATTTCACTGCCAAATGCAATCAAATAAAAAAAAATCGTTCACTTTTTCACAAACTTTTCCACAAACTTTTCCACAACTTTTAGGATTCTCACTGAAATTATTTATAAACAGCTTGTGCAATTATGACACAAATGGTTGTAAATGCTTCTCTGGGATCCCCATTGTTCAGAAAAAGCAGATATATATGGCTTTGGCATTGCTTTTTGGCAATTAGAAGGCTGCTAAATGCTGTATTATGCCCAGCATTTAAGGGGTTAATTAGGTAGGTTGTAGGGTTAATTTTAGCTTTAGTGTAGAGATCACCCTCCCACCTGACATATCCCACCCCCTGATCCCTCCCTGACCCCCTCAAACAGCTTTTTTCCCTCCCCCACCTCACAATTGTCACCGCCATCTTAAGTACTGGCAGAAAGTCCCCCAAACAGCTCTCTAACCCTCCCCCCTCTACCTAGTTGCCGCCATCTTGGGTACTGGCAGCTGTCTGCCATTACCCAGTTTGTTAAGTCTTTTCTGTAGTGTAGCTGCCCCCCTCAATACCCTCCCCACTCCCATATCCCTTGCCCAACATTGATTTCCCCCTACCCCTACCTCCTCAAACAATTTAATACTATTGAAGGCAAATGATGCGGCCCAGTGCGGGATTTTGCTTCTTTAAATATGCTACTGGAATCTGGTTGTTTGTTTATCCAGAGAACTTTTGACTTTACCGTGTTTACTCAATACCATGAGAAGGAACCAAAGTTATAGAAGATTTTTGCAAGTAAAGGCATATTTATTTTTGAATTACTAGTCAATACCAGCAAATTGGTAGCATAGAGTGCTACTTAAAAACTCTTTGTCCCCAATTTTAATTCCTTCTATATTTTGTCTGATTGTAATCGCTAGGGGTTCTATTGCTGAATTAAAAAGGAGAGGGGATAATGGACATCCCTGCCTTGTTCTTTTTGCTAATTGAAAGCAAGGAGATATATCTCTATTGATAATTAGGGCAGATTGAGGACCCCTATATATAAGTTTTATGAAATGAAGAAAAGAGCCTTTCAGGCCGAATGTTTCCGAGGTTTTAAAAAGATGGTCCCAACTCACATAGTCGAAAGCCTTCTCCGCATCAACTTATATTATAGCTCTATCTAGATTAGACTTTATACTATCTGGGACACTTGAAAAGAAATCCAATGTGAGAAAGACTTTTCTTATATTAGAGAAAGACGATCTTCCGGCCATAAATTTTGTTTGATCCACATGAAATAGTTCACTTTTAAAAGTTTTCATTCAACTAGCTATAATACTTGTTAATAGTTTTTCATCTGTATTGAGGAGCGAAATGGGGCGATACCTTTATGTTTAGATTGGTACACCTTAGTGCATTACTGTATTAAGTAGTGCATTACTGTATTAAGTATGAAGTATGTTTATTAAGTATGTTAAGAGTTCAAGTTCCTAATCTAGTTGAGGACAGGTCAGTTAATCAATTGGATTTAATTTTCAAGCCTGCTGCTACGGTTTCTGAAGGTTTTTCATGTACCAGATGCAGTTTCTGAAATAATTACCAAGGAATGGGCAAGGCCTAGTATTCCTTATAATCCAGCTTAAAAAATTAAAAAAATAATTAAATCTTCTAATTTGGATCTTTGGGAGTCCATCTCTAAGGTACACTGTACCATTTCTACTTTAGCTATATATATTATATATATATTACGCGTGCTCAGACAGGAAAGCGGTTTGCTGTAGGTTACACTTTCTCCCTCAGGACAAGAAATCAAAGGGGAAAGGCAGGGCTTCTAATTGTTTTAGTTTATTTTGTCATTAGAGGAAACCAAAATACTCCTCTTCCTCCCAGAATAATAACTCCCTGGAAGTTCTCTTCCACTTGTAACAAATTTAAGCAGTCTAAAAAACTCTCCATTTCTACCAACTCAGCATGAAGGTGCGGCCCCTGATCTGGAACTTCTTCTGGTAGAGGCAGATTATGCTTTTTTTTAAAGGCCTGGGCTCAGTCTATTCAAGATCCCTGGGTATTGAACATAATTTCCCAGGGATACAGAATAGGCTTGATCAGGGCCTCCCAGAGGAAGGTTTCTTCTGTCCAACATCAAAAAGAGTCCAGTAAAAGCTCAAGCCTTTTTTCAATGTGTTCAGGATCAATTGGAACAAGGTTAGGGTTTTTATTCCAACCTCTTTATAGTTCCCAAAAAAGAGAGAATTTTCAAGCCTATTCTGGATCTAAAAACCTTGAAATAGTTTCTCAGAGTTCCGAGTGGAAATAATCATAACTATACATTCACTAGGTCAAAAGAGCCAATTCATGTCCACTATAGCTCTGAAGGATGCCTATGTCCATATCCTTATTCACAAGGAGCATTAACAGTTCCTCAGATTTGCCTTTCAAGACAAGCATTTCCCGTTTGTAGCTTTATGGCTTGATCTTGCTATTACTCTTAGAATTTTCACAAAGGGTCTGGGAACCCTCTTGCAGGTAATCAGAACTCCATCTTTTCATTTAGCACTTTCTCATAATAATAATTTCTCAGTCACACAACAGCCTTTGTGGGGTTATAGTGCAGCGCTTTAAGTTACACTTTTTTCAATTAAAGTTACAGTTAACTTGTGTGAAGCTCCAGTCGATTCTCTATGCTACAGTAGTGCTTTGTATGGAAGGTCTAATGACTGTGGCATCATAGGCCATTCCATTTGCTTGTTTTCATATGAGACTTTTTTTAACTTTGAATGTTGAGTCAATGGTGCAAGGATTACAATCCGCTTGCCCAAATAATTCTATTACATTCTATAAGAAGATGGTCTCCATCGTGGTGGATAAATCAACAGTCTATTTCCCTGGGGGTTTTCTTTTTTTGTCCATCTTGGACAATAAAAACAACAGCCCCAGATCTCCTAGGTTGGGGCACATTATGGGGTCCAAGAAAGCACAGGGAGCTTGGTTTCCTCTGGAGGCAAGGTTACCAATAAATGTGTTAGAACTCTATGTGATCTTCAGGTCTCTTCAGAGCCGGCCTCTTCTGAAGGAGGGGACTTACTTGCAGTTTCAATTGGTCAATGTCACTGCAGTGGCATATCACCAAGGAGGATCTCGCAGTTCTCTAGAGGCGAAAGAATTGTCTAGAATTTTCTAATGGGAAGAGAATAATTATTGCATAATTTCTGTGATTCATATTCCAGGTGTGCAGAACTGGGAAGTGGATTATTTCAGTTGCTAATCGCTTCATCAAGGGGAATGGGCTTTTGATGCAGATATCTTCAATCAGATAGTCAAGAGGTGGGGTCTTCCATAGATAGACCTCATGGCTTTGCGATTGAACAACAAGCTTCTCAGATATTTTATGAGGTCCAGAGATTCTCAGGTGGAGTTTGTAGATGCTGTAGCAGCATACATATTTCCTCCTACTGTTTTGCTTCCAAGACTGATAGCTCAAATAAAGCAGGAGCTATCGTCAGTACTTCTAATTGCGCAAGCTTGGCTTAGCAGAACTTGGTTTGAGGACTTATCCAGCTCTCCTCCGTGGTCTCTTCCTTTTTGCCATGACCTCTCTCAATTTGGAGGCTTGGAATTTGAACACATAGTTTTAAAACAGCGAGGTGCTGTTGTATATACTTTGATCCAGGCTAGGAAATATGAGGAATATATATCACAGAGTATTAAAGTCTTTGTTTTCGGGTGTGAATTTTAACTGGTATTCATTCAGAATATTAAATAAGTGGTGAGGTTTGAGGTGGCGCCTACGGCTAACTGTTTCAGTAAATTGTAAACCTGTTCCAATACAGTTCTAATAAACCATTAGTCATATAAATACATTATAACTCCAAATGACTGATTTAAAGATCGCAGTGAGAAGATTGTAATAACAGATGATAACGGTAAAAATAGATATTTTTAATATCAGATATTAATACATAGACAAATATAAATTGGTTTTGTATATGTTTAAAAAATGCGTGAACGTTCACTATTAATTACATACATCTAAATTAATCACTCTTAAAAATGTTATAAAAAAGTTCATAGACGCTCTGAAATCGATTTAAAAAAATTAAAAATAAAAAAATAAAAATGAAAAAATAATAAGAATAAATTTTGCTAGAGAAAAAAATGTGATAAGTGATGAGAAAAAAAACAAGTAGGTTTCAATGCTACAAGAATTGATGTGTAGCTAAAAAAAACGGCAATGAATACAAAAAAATTCCAATTGTAGAAAATATAAACTAAGGATTGAAAGTTATTTTGTAGCACTCGCTGTGTTGCTATTATACTTGCAAATTGTTATTTTTGGTATTTCAAAAGTTCTTAGATTTGTAGAGTGACAAGTTCCTGTAAAAAAGTATAATATCCCTTTCAAGCTGTATATGGAAATCCGTTCTTTGTAACTAGTATTCACTTCTAACATTAGATACCAGTGCTAAATGTTATTGTACAGCATTTAAATCTCTTAAATTAGGAGGAGATATTCCGTTAATATAATATGCAGTTAGATTATATTCTTACCCTTATATTTCAGGTTTGGCTTATGCATTAACTGCATATCATACTTCTTACCGGACTGGAATGATGTTTGTGAAGCAGTTGATCCGTTTTAGGGTCGCTGTATTTATCACTGTTCGACCGGGCTTGCCCTAATAGTGGCACGTCCTTGGACTCATACCGGGTGCAGTGTTTCAACTTCCAGTTAACCTGTCTCGGTGTAGGGAATAATTTTTTCCTTCTTTTACTTTGTGTGTTCACTACAAACCACCTCTTAATGGCTTCTTCTCATGAACAAAAATCTTTACCTCCTAACGCCAACTGTGGAACGTGTCTGCTCACAGGTGTGGCGGTCCTGGGAGCATCGGATGTCTTGCTAACTGGCCAGTTAGTTCCGGGTTGTTTGCTGGAGCTGTATGCTGGAGCTAGGTCTCTTCTATGCGTTTTGGCTCTATGGGATTCGTTCAGAATATTAACTGGCATTCATTCTTCAAGAAGGCTAGGACAAGGGTTTGTCTTCTAGCTCTTTGAAGGGTCAAATTTCAGCTATCTCTGTTCTATATCAGGAAAGTTGCTAAAATTCCTGATGTTCAGAATTTTGTTCAAGATTTAGTTACATTAAAGCCAATTAGGATCATTTCTCCTCCTTTGAACCTTTAATTTAGTTTTCAGAATCTTGCAAGTTTCTCTATTTGAATCTATGCACTCTTTAGAGATTAAACTGCTGTCTTGGAACATTTTGTTTCTTTTAGTGATTTATTCTGACAGAAGAGTCTCTGTTTTAAGAACCAAATTTGATGCCTTAACAAAGGTAGTTTCTTCGGACAAATTCAATAGAAAGATTGTGGTTCATTCTCTTTGTTCAAATCCTAAGAATTCAAAAGATTGCCTCATCTGACATGCTGGAAGCCCTTGCAGTCTGCTTGTGGGCTTCCAGCTTCTGCCATCATATGGTAATGGAGCAAGATCGGGTTAGAGAGCTCTTTGGGAGGGATCAGTTAGTGAGTGGTTAAGGGGGAATCTGCACTGCAAAAAATAAAAAATAAATAAAAAACTCATTACAGGGAGGTGCCCCCGCACCCCTCACTATACTACCTCACTGCATGCCAACCTCACTATAGTACCTCACTGTACCACCTCTGTATAGTACCTCACTGTACCACCTCTGTATAGTACCTCACTATAGTACCTCACTGTACCACATCTGTGTAGTACCTCACTGTACCACCTCACTATTGTACCCCCAGCCCCCCCAACCCCAAATCAGAATTCCTCAGTGCTCTGATTATGAAATAGTTGAAAATGTTATCACATTATAGAGTATAGGAGTCTGCACAATATAGAGTATGGGAGTCTGCACAATATAGAGTATGGGAGTCTGCACAATATAGAGTATGGGAGTCTGCACAATATAGAGTATGGGAGTCTGCACAATATAGAGTATGGGAGTCTGCACAATATAGAGTATGGGAGTCTGCACAATATAAAGTTTGGGAGTATGTGCAATATAAAGTATAGTAGTCTGCACAATATAGAGTCTGGGAGTCTGCACAATAGAGTTTAGATGTCTGCACAATATAGAGTATGGGAGTCTGTAAAATATAGAGTTAATGAGCCTGTACAATATAAAGTTTGGGAGTCAGTACAATATAGAGTTTAGGTGTCTGTACAATATAGAGTTTGGGAGTCTGTACAATATAAAGTATGGGAGTCTGCACAATATAGAATTTGGGAGTCTGTAAAATATAGAGGGATGGGAGTCTGTACAATATAGAGTTAAGCAGTCTGCACAATATAGAGTTTGGGAGTCTGTACAATATAAAGTATGGAAGTCTGCACAATATAGAGGTATGGGAGTCTGTACAATATAACGTATGGGAGTCTGCACAATATACAGTTTGGGAGTCTGTACAATATAGAGGTATGGGAGTCTGCACATATCACCTATATGAGGTCTGCTAGGTCTTGCACCGCACTAAAGTAGAGATCAGGAAGGGGGGAAAAGTCTAGAGAGGAACGCAGTAACTATTTACATTGAGCTATAACGGAACAGTGACACCTAGAGGTAGAAATTAAAAATGCAGGCACAAATGTAATTTTCTCTGGGAGATTGTATTTAATTTGCAGGTGTCAGGGAGCATCTTTTTTAATGCTGGAGACTCCCAGACCTTCCGGGAGAGTTGGGATGTTTGCCTAAACCTTCATACTGGCAGACTGTCTGCCATTACTTAAGATGGTGGTGAGGAATGTTGGTGGGGCGGTGGGAGAGCTGTTTGGGAGGAATCAGGGAGGTAGGAAATGTCAGATGGGAGGATAATCTTTACACTAGAATACTATTACCTTACCAGCTTACTAAATAAACCCCTCCACTGTCTGGCATTTCAAAATTTCAGAAGTGTGGTGAGCAGCTGCAATTTGTGGCTTTCTAATTACCAAAAAGCAATGGCAAAGCCACGCATGTCTGCTATTTCTTAACAAAGGGGATCCCAGAGAAGCTTTTACAATAATTTTATTGCACAAGTGGTATGTAAATAATTTCACAGAGATACCCAAAGTTTGTGAAAAAGTTAATGATTTTTTAACATTAACACTTTTGGTGGTAAAATAATGTCATGAAATATAACAAAATGGGCCTAAATAAATACCTTGGGTTGTCTACTTATATATATATCTATATAGGGCTCATCGTTTCAAGCTAGCCTGAAATGGAAGTTAAGAATCAGCGGTCATATATATGAATATATATTTTTATATTTACTATCTAAGCATTTTTTATGTTAATTATTCATTCTTTACTTTATGGTTTAGCCAGCACTGTAACCACATCCAGATTCCTTTCAGAATAGTTTGTAATCTTTGAGTAAAATGTAAGAAATGTGCATTCTAGAATATTCTTTTGATTACACCAATTTATTTAATTAACAAAGAAATAAATAGTGTAATATCTGTATATGAATGCAAAGGACTGAGATGATTAGCTACTGTGCTGCACAAATCTAAAACAAGGGGATGTGCCGCTATGTCTAACCTCAAACATTATTACTTTGCTGCTCAGTTTGTTTAATTGGCATACTCTGTTAGACATCAGATGATGAATAGAGTTAGAACAAAATAATGCAGAATCCTGTTAAAACTAATGAGTTACTCTGGCTAAATAAAACTGAAAAACATGTACTTAGCACAGACCAGTTTTACATTCCAGGTTAAATTGTTACCACCTCAGCTATTAAATCTTATCCAGAATTTTAATTGCTGTTTGCGTGATTTACAATGCACTATACTTGATCATTTAAACAGCTATACAAATATAACTAAATAACTATGCAAAACTTTACACTCTCAAAATGACTTCAAAACATTAGATTCCATTTTGATCAATTAACTTTTATTTAGTGGAGAGCATTCAGTGGGCTTTCTTGTGGCTTTTAAAATTCAGATTAAAGGGACATTCCAGTCAAAATCTAAATGCACATAGATTAATAACATCTTTGAATAGAAAGATATTTGCAATATACATGTATTGGCAAAAATGTTTCTAGTAAACGTTATCACTGTTTTAGTGTTCACATTTTCTCTGCATGTGCATGTGAGGCATAGCTCGACATTCTCAATGCACCAGCATTTTAAATACTGCAGCTGGTCAGAGTACCAGTGGGGCTTGTATTGTGTCAGCAATGAACAAATTTGGTCATTACCAAACTGTACATGCACCTTAGGCTCTCTGATCAAGTGCTGTGTTTAAAATGCTGGTGCACGGTGCATACTTAAATACACTGCTACATTTTGCTCCAATTCATGTCAACCCTACATATTTCTTGATGGTGCCTTTGTGAAAGCATGTTCAATAATGTAGGCGCAAGCACTGTAAAACTCACTGTTGTAACAGTGTTTGGACTTAGAGACCCATTTATCAAGCTCCGAATGGAGCTTGAGGGCCCGTGTTTCTGGCGAGTCTTCAGACTCGCCAGAAACAACAATTGTGAAGCAGCTGTCTAAAGACCGCTGCTCCATAACCCTGTCCACCTGCTCTGAGCAGGCGGACAGAGATCGCCACAATTCAACCCGATCGAGTATGATCGGGTTGATTAACACCCCCTGCTGGCGGCCAATTGGGGGCCGGCGTTGCACCAGCAGCTCACAAGAGCGGCTGGTGCAATGGTGAATACGGAGAGCGTATTGCTATTTGATTTATTTGATAAATAGGCCTCTTAGTGTTCCCTATTAAAACCTGCTCACTATAGAGAGATCTCATTTGAACATCTATGCAAATACAATGTTGCGATAGAAGTGGTTCACACTTATATATATATATATATATATATATATATATATATATATATAGCCTTACAAACTGGAAAGCACTCCACCGTTTTTTTCACATAACATTGTTTAATGTATAAATGTTTTCGGGGTCTCCCCCGTCCTCCGATACACAACTGTATATATATATATATATTATTATTATTATTATTATCGGTTATTTGTAGAGCGCCAACAGATTCCGCAGCGCTATAAACAAAGGGGGAGTACAACAAAACAATTATAGGGTAAAGGGCCCTGCCAATAGTTGCACTGTTGTAGTCAGCTCTTAAGAAGGTGATCTACAAACAGCTGGACTATTAGGCTTACATGCTAAGAGGGTTCAGGGGATTGCAGTGGAGGAGAGGAACTGGTATTAGGAAAGGTTAGTGTAGGTTGTATGCGTCCCTGAACAGTAGAGTCTTTAGGGAGCACTTGAAGCTTTTAAAACTAGAAGAGAGTCTTGTGGAGCGAGGCAGAGAGTTCCATAAGATGGGAGCCAGTCTGGAGAAGTCCTGTAAACGGGAGTGTGATGAGGTGACGAGAGGAGGAGAGTAGGAGGTCATGAGCAGAGCGAAGGGGACGGGAGGGAGAGTATCTGGAGATAAGGTCTGAGATGTAGGGGGGAGCAGTGCAGTTGAGGGCTTTGTATGTCAGAGTGAGAGTTTTGTGTTTGATCCTAGAGGCAAGAGGAAGCCAGTGAAGGGATTGGCAGAGAGGCGCAGCAGATGAAGAGCGACGTGTAAGGAAGATGAGTCTGGCAGAGGCATTCAATATGGATTGTAAAGGAGCTAGGCGGCAGGTGGGGAGACCAGAGAGGACAGAGTTGCAGTAATCAAGGCGGGAAAGAATGAGAGAGTGGATTAAAATCTTAGTTGTGTCTTGTGTAAGGAAGTGTCTAATTTTAGAGATGTTTTTAAGGTGGAAGCGGCAGGCTTTAGCCAATGACTGAATGTGAGGAGTGAAGGAAAGATCTGAGTCGAATGTGACCCCGAGACATCGGGCGTGCGGGGTAGGGGTAGTGATGGAGTTGTCGACAGTTATAGAGATATTGGGGGTGGAGATTTTGGAAGAAGGGGGGGAAATGAGGAGCTCAGTTTTGGAGAGATTTAGCTTGAGATAGTAAGAGGACATCCAGGAAGAGATGTGAGAAAGACAGTTAGTGACACGGGTTAGCAAGAAAGGAGATAGTTCTGGTGCAGAGAGGTAGATTTGGGTGTCATCGGCATACAAATGATATTGGAAACCGTGGGACTTAATTAGGGAACCTAGTGATGATGTATAGATTGAGAAGAGAAGGGGACCGAGGACAGAGCCTTGCGGTACTCCGACAGAAAGTGGTGACGAGGCGGAGGAGGCCCCAGAGAAGGCTACACTGAAGGTACGGTTTGACAGATAGGAAGAGAGCCACGAATATATAGATAGATAGATAGATAGATTGATTGATTGATTGATAGAGGAAGAGAGAGAGACCGTCCGTTACACTTGTATTTTACTCTGCTGTTCTGTTCTCATACAGTGTTATTATCTAGAACGAGTGGGATCTCACATTCCAAAGGAGACAGGGCTACCACACTAGTGTGAGAATATTCGATTGTTATGTGAACACTTTTTTGCTAAACACTCGCTAAATAAATTATAGGATTGACATAGCTTTAGACACACCTGCTAAACTGTACTTTAATTATTGGAATTGCTGAGAGGGGGACAGGAGAGTTTTGTGCAATTTTTTTAGATATAAGTCGCAGACATTAGCACCTGTGAAATCTGCTGCATGTGTCCCTATGAATGATAACACTTACTGTAGCTGCACTTCTCTGCCTGTACACCATAGTACGCTGATATTAAAGGGAACCCCAACATTTTCTTTCATGATTTGGATAGAACATACAATTTTAAACAACTTTCCAATTTACTTCTATTATCAAATTTGCTTCATTCTCTTGTTATCCTTTGTTGAAGGAACAACATTGCACTACTGTCAGCTAGCTGAACACATCTAGTTAGCCAATCACAAGATACAAATGCGTATTCTTTTCTCCAACATAGGTGTGTCCGGTCCACGGCGTCATCCTTACTTGTGGGATATTCTCTTCCCCAACAGGAAATGGCAAAGAGCCCAGCAAAGCTGGTCACATGATCCCTCCTAGGCTCCGCCTACCCCAGTCATTCTCTTTGCCGTTGTACAGGCAACATCTCCACGGAGATGGCTTAGAGTTTTTTAGTGTTTAACTGTAGTTTTTTATTATTCAATCAAGAGTTTGTTATTTTGAAATAGTGCTGGTATGTACTATTTACTCAGAAACAGAAAAGAGATGAAGATTTCTGTTTGTATGAGGAAAATGATTTTAGCAACCGTAACTAAAATCCATGGCTGTTCCACACAGGACTGTTGAGAGCAATTAACTTCAGTTGGGGGAACAGTGTGCAGTCTCTTGCTGCTTGAGGTATGACACATTCTAACAAGACGATGTAATGCTGGAAGCTGTCATTTTCCCTATGGGATCCGGTAAGCCATGTTTATTACGATTGTAAATAAGGGCTTCACATGGGCTTATTAAGACTGTAGACTTTTTCTGGGCTAAATCGATTCATTATTAACACATATTTAGCCTTGAGGAATCATTTTATTTGGGTTTTTTGATATAATAATATCGGCAGGCACTGTTTTAGACACCTTATTCTTTAGGGGCTTTCCCAAAGCATAGGCAGAGTCTCATTTTCGCGCCGGTGTTGCGCACTTGTTTTTGAGAGGCATGGCATGCAGTCGCATGTGAGAGGAGCTCTGATACTTAGAAAAGACTTTCTGAAGGCGTCATTTGGTATCGTATTCCCCTTTGGGCTTGGTTGGGTCTCAGCAAAGCAGATACCAGGGACTGTAAAGGGGTTAAAGTTAAAAACGGCTCCGGTTCCGTTATTTTAAGGGTTAAAGCTTCCAAATTTGGTGTGCAATACTTTTAAGGCTTTAAGACACTGTGGTGAAAATTTGGTGAATTTTGAACAATTCCTTCATGTTTTTTCGCAATTGCAGTAATAAAGTGTGTTCAGTTTAAAATTTAAAGTGACAGTAACGGTTTTATTTTAAAACGTTTTTTGTACTTTGTTATCAAGTTTATGCCTGTTTAACATGTCTGAACTACCAGATAGACTGTGTTCTGAATGTGGGGAAGCCAGAATTCCTATTCATTTAAATAAATGTGATTTATGTGACAATGACAATGATGCCCAAGATGATTCCTCAAGGGAGGGGAGTAAGCATGGTACTGCATCATTCCCTCCTTCGTCTACACGAGTCTTGCCCACTCAGGAGGCCCCTAGTACATCTAGCGCGCCAATACTCCTTACTATGCAACAATTAACGGCTGTAATGGATAATTCTGTCAAAAACATTTTAGCCAAAATGAACCCTTGTCAGCGTAAGCGTGGCTGCTCTGTTTTAGATACTGAAGAGCATGACGACGCTGATATTAATATCTCTGAAGGGCCCCTAACCCAATCTGAGGGGGCCAGGGAGGTTTTGTCTGAGGGAGAAATTACTGATTCAGGGAACATTTCTCATCAGGCTGAACCTGATGTGATTACATTTAAATTTAAGTTGGAACATCTCCGCATTTTGCTTAAGGAGGTATTATCCACTCTGGATGATTGTGAAAAGTTGGTCATCCCAGAGAAACTATGTAAAATGGACAAGTTCCTAGAGGTGCCGGGGCTCCCAGAAGCTTTTCCTATACCCAAGCGGGTGGCGGACATTGTTAATAAAGAATGGGAAAGGCCCGGTATTCCTTTCGTCCCTCCCCCCATATTTAAAAAATTGTTTCCTATGGTCGACCCCAGAAAGGACTTATGGCAGTCAGTCCCCAAGGTCGAGGGAGCGGTTTCTACTTTAAACAAACGCACCACTATACCCATAGAGGATAGTTGTGCTTTCAAAGATCCTATGGATAAAAAATTAGAAGGTTTGCTTAAAAAGATGTTTGTTCAGCAGGGTTACCTTCTACAACCCATTTCATGCATTGTCCCTGTCACTACAGCCGCATTTTTCTGGTTTGATGAACTGATAAAGGCGCTCGATAGTGATTCTCCTCCTTATGAGGAGATTATGGACAGAATCAATGCTCTCAAATTGGCTAATTCTTTCACTCTAGACGCCACTTTGCAATTGGCTAGGTTAGCGGCTAAGAATTCTGGGTTTGCTATTGTGGCGCGCAGAGCGCTTTGGTTGAAATCTTGGTCGGCTGATGCGTCTTCCAAGAACAAGCTACTAAACATTCCTTTCAAGGGGAAAACGCTGTTTGGCCCTGACTTGAAAGAGATTATCTCTGATATCACTGGGGGTAAGGGCCACGCCCTTCCTCAGGATCGGCCTTTCAAGGCAAAAAATAGACCTAATTTTCGTCCCTTTCGTAAAAACGGACCAGCCCAAAGTGCTACGTCCTCTAAGCAAGAGGGTAATACTTCTCAAGCCAAGCCAGCTTGGAGACCAATGCAAGGCTGGAACAAGGGAAAGCAGGCCAAGAAACCTGCCCCTGCTACCAAGACAGCATGAAATATTGGCCCCCGATCCGGGACCGGATCTGGTGGGGGGCAGACTCTCTCTCTTCGCTCAGGCTTGGGCAAGAGATGTTCTGGATCCTTGGGCGCTAGAAATAGTCTCCCAGGGTTATCTTCTGGAATTCAAGGGACTTCCCCCAAGGGGGAGGTTCCACAGGTCTCAGTTGTCTTCAGACCACATAAAAAGACAGGCGTTCTTACATTGTGTAGAAGACCTGTTAAAAATGGGAGTGATTCATCCTGTTCCATTAAGAGAACAAGGGATGGGGTTCTACTCCAATCTGTTCATAGTTCCCAAAAAAGAGGGAACGTTCAGACCAATCTTAGATCTCAAGATCTTAAACAAATTTCTCAAGGTTCCATCGTTCAAGATGGAAACCATTCGAACTATCCTTCCTTCCATCCAGGAAGGTCAATTCATGACCACGGTGGATTTAAAGGATGCGTATCTACATATTCCTATCCACAAGGAACATCATCGGTTCCTAAGGTTTGCATTCCTGGACAAACATTACCAGTTTGTGGCGCTTCCTTTCGGATTAGCCACTGCTCCAAGGATTTTCACAAAGGTACTAGGGTCCCTTCTAGCGGTGCTAAGACCAAGGGGCATTGCAGTAGTACCTTACCTGGACGACATTCTGATTCAAGCGTCGTCCCTCCCTCAAGCAAAGGCTCACACGGACATCGTCCTGGCCTTTCTCAGATCTCACGGCTGGAAAGTGAACGTGGAAAAGAGTTCTCTATCCCCGTCAACAAGGGTTCCCTTCTTGGGAACAATTATAGACTCCTCAGAAATGAGGATTTTTCTAACAGAGGCCAGAAAAACAAAACTTCTGGACTCTTGTCGGATACTTCATTCCGTTCCTCTTCCTTCCGTAGCTCAGTGCATGGAAGTGATCGGGTTGATGGTAGCGGCAATGGACATAGTTCCTTTTGCGCGCATTCATCTAAGACCATTACAACTGTGCATGCTCAGTCAGTGGAATGGGGACTATACAGACTTGTCTCCAAAGATACAAGTAAATCAGAGGACCAGAGACTCACTCCGTTGGTGGCTGTCCCTGGACAACCTGTCACAAGGGATGACATTCCGCAGACCAGAGTGGGTCATTGTCACGACCGACGCCAGTCTGATGGGCTGGGGCGCGGTCTGGGGATCCCTGAAAGCTCAGGGTCTTTGGTCTCGGGAAGAATCTCTTCTACCGATAAATATTCTGGAACTGAGAGCGATATTCAATGCTCTCAAGGCTTGGCCTCAGCTAGCGAGGACCAAGTTCATACGATTTCAATCAGACAACATGACGACTGTTGCGTACATCAACCATCAGGGGGGAACAAGGAGTTCCCTAGCGATGGAAGAAGTGACCAAGATTATTCTATGGGCGGAGTCTCACTCCTGCCACCTGTCTGCTATCCACATCCCAGGAGTGGAAAATTGGGAAGCGGATTTTCTGAGTCGTCAGACATTGCATCCGGGGGAGTGGGAACTCCATCCGGAAATCTTTGCCCAAGTCACTCAGCTGTGGGGCATTCCAGACATGGATCTAATGGCCTCTCGTCAGAACTTCAAAGTTCCCTGCTACGGGTCCAGATCCAGGGATCCCAAGGCGGCTCTAGTGGATGCACTAGTAGCACCTTGGACCTTCAGACTAGCTTATGTGTTCCCGCCGTTTCCTCTCATCCCCAGGCTGGTAGCCAGGATCAATCAGGAGAGGGCGTCGGTGATCTTGATAGCTCCTGCGTGGCCACGCAGGACTTGGTATGCAGATCTGGTGAATATGTCATCGGCTCCACCTTGGAAGCTACCTTTGAGACGAGACCTTCTTGTTCAGGGTCCGTTCGAACATCCGAATCTGGTTTCACTCCAGCTGACTGCTTGGAGATTGAACGCTTGATTTTATCGAAGCGAGGATTCTCAGATTCTGTTATCGATACTCTTGTTCAGGCCAGAAAGCCTGTAACTCGAAAGATTTACCACAAGATTTGGAAAAAATATATCTGTTGGTGTGAATCTAAGGGATTCCCTTGGGACAAGGTTAAGATTCCTAGGATTCTATCCTTCCTTCAAGAAGGATTGGAAAAAGGATTATCTGCAAGTTCCCTGAAGGGACAGATTTCCGCCTTGTCGGTGTTACTTCACAAAAAACTGGCAACTGTGCCAGATGTTCAAGCCTTTGTTCAGGCTCTGGTTAGAATCAAGCCTGTTTACAAACCTTTGACTCCTCCTTGGAGTCTCAATTTAGTTCTTTCAGTTCTTCAGGGGGTTCCGTTTGAACCCTTACATTCCGTTGATATTAAGTTATTATCTTGGAAAGTTTTGTTTTTAGTTGCAATTTCTTCTGCTAGAAGAGTTTCAGAATTATCTGCTCTGCAGTGTTCTTCTCCTTATCTGGTGTTCCATGCAGATAAGGTGGTTTTACGTACTAAACCTGGTTTTCTTCCAAAAGTTGTTTCTAACAAAAACATTAACCAGGAGATTATCGTACCTTCTCTGTGTCCGAAACCAGTTTCAAAGAAGGAACGTTTGTTGCACAATTTGGATGTTGTTCGCGCTCTAAAATTCTATTTAGATGCTACAAAGGATTTTAGACAAACATCTTCCTTGTTTGTTGTTTATTCAGGTAAAAGGAGAGGTCAAAAAGCAACTTCTACCTCTCTCTCTTTTTGGATTAAAAGCATCATCAGATTGGCTTACGAGACTGCCGGACGGCAGCCTCCCGAAAGAATCACAGCTCATTCCACTAGGGCTGTGGCTTCCACATGGGCCTTCAAGAACGAGGCTTCTGTTGATCAGATATGTAGGGCAGCGACTTGGTCTTCACTGCACACTTTTACCAAATTTTACAAGTTTGATACTTTTGCTTCTTCTGAGGCTATTTTTGGGAGAAAGGTTTTGCAAGCCGTGGTGCCTTCCATTTAGGTGACCTGATTTGCTCCCTCCCTTCATCCGTGTCCTAAAGCTTTGGTATTGGTTCCCACAAGTAAGGATGACGCCGTGGACCGGACACACCGATGTTGGAGAAAACAGAATTTATGTTTACCTGATAAATTTCTTTCTCCAACGGTGTGTCCGGTCCACGGCCCGCCCTGGTTTTTTTAATCAGGTCTGATAATTTATTTTCTTTAACTACAGTCACCACGGTACCATATGGTTTCCCCTATGCAAATATTCCTCCTTAACGTCGGTCGAATGACTGGGGTAGGCGGAGCCTAGGAGGGATCATGTGACCAGCTTTGCTGGGCTCTTTGCCATTTCCTGTTGGGGAAGAGAATATCCCACAAGTAAGGATGACGCCGTGGACCGGACACACCGTTGGAGAAAGAAATTTATCAGGTAAACATAAATTCTGTTTTTCAACAAGGGATACCAAGAGAACAAAGCACATTTGAAAATAGAAGTGAATTTAAAAGTGTCTTAAAATGACATACTCTATCTGAATCATGCAAGTTTAATTTTAGCTTTCCTATCCCTTAAATGCTTTATTCAAAACCTGAAGATAAGTAATGTGTTTATAGATTAATCACTGCCTTGCTTTATAAGCTGATTACTGATTAACGTTATTGCAATAAGTTAATAAACACTATTATTATACTGCATTCTCGTGTGTGAGTTTCCCTTTTTCATTACTGTTATGAGACCTATTTTGCGATATGGTGAGTACATGACCCCGCCCTTTTTATTAAGACAACACCTTTACACCTTTGTGTTACTCCTTTTTCTTCATTACCTTCGGTCGAGTGACTGGGGTTTGTGTAAAGGGAAGTGATACTTAACAGCTTGGCTGTGGTGCTCTTTGCCTCCTCCTGCTGGCCAGGAGTGATATTCCCAACAGTAATTGATGATGTCGTGGACTCACCATATCCGGAAATAAATAAATTTATCAGGCAAGCATAAATTTTGTTTTTTCTACTCCTCAAAAGGGGGTGGTGTATATCTGCCATAATCAAATGCAGACCAGCATGTCTGTCCCAGCTACAGAGTGATTACTTATAGACGTACAGGGGCATATTTATCTGGCCTTAAATAACCAAAGTGAATCCATGAAGTACTCTGAAAAAAAAAAAGAAAACCTCTGCTAATGTTTCTAAGAAAAAGTCAAATTTAAATGCTTATAAAACATGTATTTTTTATTTGTGTAATAATTTATGTATTTATTTGCAGGTTTTGCAATGCAAGGCTTAAAGGTTATACTGTTCATACATAAGAAAGACATTTATTATCCATTTGAAGCCCTTAGAATAAAATTGGTTGTCAATAATTGTAATAGACTTTTTTTCTTATTCCAGTAAAAACTTCCTGTTCACATGTTTTTTTTACAGAATATAACCCAAAAGCTAAATATCTTGGTGATTTTTTTAATTTGTTAACTCTTTTGAATTTTAGGTTGGATATTGATGCAATCAGAATACATAGAAGTGAGATCTTGGCATTTATGGTAAGACTAGTTTTTTTGGTAAAATTAAGTCAATTTTAATTCTAGCCTTTCTAGTCAACAAATATGTTTTTTCAGTTTTATAGCAGCTTATTTAATTAGATGATATAGTTATGAAGAATCCTGTTTTTAATTCCATATTTTATTTTTTTGGTAAATTACACACTATATAACAGTGAATTAAACCCCTGTGCAATATCAATTAAATATAAAATTCTGCAAAATTGTATCACCTCTCAATAATTGCATTATTTCTAAGTTGAAAAGTAGAGTATTTCCTCTTATGAACAATCAAAAATCAATACTTTAGAAAGAATCTCTATGCAACAAAAGTGAATACACCTGTGATCACTGACACACAAGTAAGAAAACCACTGATCATTGAAACAAAATTAAGTACACCTGTGATTTCCAATTAGCCTAATTATATGAACATGGTTATAAAATGACCTGTGAATGCCAGAACTTTCTCAATTATGGACCTAGGGGCTGTGTCTATCTGCACGTTTGTATCATGACTCCACATGGAGAAAAATTGCCAGAGGAGTTGAAAAATCTGATTGTGAGGCTTAACAAAGATGGAAAAATATACAGGAAGACCATGTAAAATCATTTGCAGCAGTAATCAGGAGGTATAAAACGAGCCATAGTACCACTAATCAGAGCCAATGTGTCCGTCCTCCTAAAATGAAGCTTTGGACAGCGAGCTACTTGCACAATCTAGCTCTGAAAAACAGATGGGAAAGGGCTTCAGACTTTCCTCAGGGGTTATCAATGGAAATCAGAGTTTCTGTGGCACCTCAGACAGTGAGAAGGACATTAAATAACCTCAATCTCTATGGGCAGCATCTGGGAAAAAAAAAAACTTTGCTTGCTCTTCAGCACAAAATTCCAAGATTGCTAATGAACATGAAATGGAGCCTGATGAATGTTTGGAGCACATTCTTTGGTCAGGTGAGACCAAGATTAATTTGTTCGGGTCATATGGGGTCCATTATTTTTGGCGTGAACCTGGCTGGGACTACCATAGTGAATGCATAGTCCCAACAGTAAAGCACAGAGGTGGGAGTGTGATGTTATGGAGCTGCATAAGTACAAAAGGTGTTGGGGAGATGACATTTATGGATGACACCATGAATGTCTGTGGATATACCAATATACTGGCTGACAACCTGACTACCAGTCCCCAGAGCTTGGCAGAAGAGGAATATTCTAGCTAATTATCCAAAGCACACTGCCAAAATCACTAAAGAGTTTTTAAGGAAGAAAAAAGTGAAAACTGTGACCTGGCCAAGTATGTCTCCTGACTTGAATCCAATAGAACACATTTGGGGTATTTTAACAAGGAAACTAGAGCAACACAACCCCTCTAGCAAAGAGCAGCTGGATAAAAAAATTGTCTTTGAAGAATGGCAGAACATCTCTCCAGAAATTTGTGCAACACTGGTATCCTCCATGCCGAGGAGGATTGAGTCTGTCATCAAAAATAAAGGTGACACACAAAGTATTGAAAAAAATAAATGTCTTTTGTTACATTGAGGATGATGCAATTTTTAATCATTTGACGTTTAAGTTATATTGCACTTGTGTTGTACTCTCTCTCTCTATGAGAGAGAGACGCTAAACTCCAATTATTAAACCCTAATTTTAACAAATTGCTAAAATGATCAGTTTCTGTCCCATTCCAGAATCTGATATCTCATTGTATCATTAAGACCCCCAGTGCTACTTCACCTCCTGTCAGCACTAGGATGCCAGAACCTGTTATTTTCAATCAATACATAGGCAGCACAGTGAATCAAAAGCTATAGTGCTCAATCTATGGCCGAAAAGCAGAAAGTCTAAGCAGAAGCCTCTGCTATTCTGCAGTAGAGTGAGTGGTATGGCTTCTGATTGGCTGCATCATCTGTGTACTGAGCTTGGTTAAAAAAATACACCAAGAGACTCATTGCAGCTGGTGCTGGCAGTGAGAGAAAAAGCAACTGGGTTTAAATCTTGACGATACAATGTGATTTCAGACCTTGTCTAGGACACAAACTGATTAGTTTAGCATTTTGTTAAAATTAAGGGTTAAAAAAGTCAGAGTTGTCAATAACATAATAATTTGAAGTGAATAAACCCATAGCATTTTGTATATTCTTTGTGCTCTCGGTTGTGTTAAGTCTGTGCATGGTGTATGTATATATATATATATACACATACAGTATATATACTGTATATATAAATATATATATATATATATATATATATATATATACCATATATATATATATACCATATATATACACAGTATATATATGTAAAAGCTATTGCTTTAAAGCAACGTTTAAATGTCTGTTTATAATTCTAACTCCAAACACTCTTTTTTGAAGCAACCACTCTGCGGTTTGAAATAAAAATACACCTGCAATTTCTAAATGTTCTCTACTCATGGGGCACATTGTCTTTATGTATTATTCTTTACAATTATTACTCTACACACTGCATGCAGCGGTGAATCTCCCAGAGCTACTCTTCTCAGCTAATGTTATAAACATATATCCATATGTCAGAAGAAAGAAAACAGTAGAATTTTTTATATATATATTAGGCTTAAAAGGATGTTTGGTGAAACAGGGATTTTTTATTAGATGCATCAGTTTTGAAGACAGAGGTGTTTAGATATTTTTGGAAAGTGGACTGTAACAGGGATTTTGTATTTGATGTGCACAGTAGCTGTGTGGTACTTCTGGGTTTGTCGATGCAGAGAATGCATCTAATTTGAAAGTACTGCACAATTTAAATCCCGGATTGAAGTATGCAGCTGGAAGATTAATGGTTCAATGGATTTTTTATGTCTGTAGAATTCTAAAAATAAAGTGCAAATTCTTCCTGTTTTGTTCCCAAGAACAGTTCAGCAGTGCTGTGCAATAAGTTAAACAGGGGGTTCTATGTATAAATACTGTGGTAATTAACACATTGCTTTTCTAAGTATGCATAAAATGTACAACTGTTGTTAATGTAATTGATTGTAATAACCCTACAGATACATCGATTACAGTTACAGATACCATTGAAGGGATGGAAAAGTCAGAATTAAACATATGATTCAGACAGAGCATGTCATTTTAAACAATATTACACTTTACTGTTATCTAATT
Organism: Bombina bombina; assembly: GCF_027579735.1. NCBI lineage: Eukaryota > Metazoa > Chordata > Amphibia > Anura > Bombinatoridae > Bombina > Bombina bombina. The sequence goes on from NC_069500.1 coordinate 409,449,247, forward strand.
TGCTCCATTTTCTTGGTATCCTTTGTTGAAAAGCTGGGAACTAGCTGCTGATTGGTGGCTGCACATACATGTCTCTTGGTATTGGTTCAAATGAGTTCTGATAGCTCCCCGTAGTGCATTTCTCCTCCTTGAACAAAGGATACCAAGAGAATAAATCAAATTTGATAAATGAAGTATAATATCCAGTAGTATTTAGTTCATATAGAGTGATTTTCCAGTTTAATCAATGTTCAGATAATCATCTTATGATGATAACATTTATACATTTTCTCTTTTAAAAAGCAAAAAGGTTGCAGATCAGAACTTAATATGCCATTGTGTTTTTCTGGGTTAAAATGGTCTGCTCACATATGCTTAATACTGCAAAAAGAACATTCAAAATATTTCCACTTATAGTAATCAATAATACTCCTACTAAAAAATTAAATTCTGAGCACCCCTGAATACTGTTTATATTTAAAGGTGGGCATATATGATCATTTATCTCTGTGGAGTAGGAAAAATAAATTAGTAGGAAAAAAAAAAATATTTTGTGGCCCAAAATGCCATTAAGTTTGTTGTTTAAACAGAAATTAAAACTGAAAATGTACATTTATACCTCTAGTAAACGCTAACATTGTTTTAGTTTTTTGCTTTTTCCTGTGCACAAGACCTTTGAAGCATAAGACTGTACAATGCCTTGATACATATCGCTAGAGTTGTCAGCTTTCCTCTATAACAATACCAGACTACTTATGGGTGACTTGATTTTGGAAGGTAGGACTGTGATAAGCCATAAGACCAAACCCCCAAGCCCCATGTCCTCATCAGAGTTTAAGTAAGGCCTCAAGCTCTGTAATCCCTTTCAGCCATATTGCCACATGAGGCCTGAGCCTTCACCTCCTCTGTCAGCCACATAACCACATAAAATCAGACCACATGCCTTTTGTTAGAGATTAACCCATATCAGATTAGTTCCCTTGTCCTGCAACCCCCTACTTTAATATCCCTATTCTACCAACTACCTGGAATTCAGTTTTCCCAGCAGATGGTGGTCTGTCTCTCAAACAGTCTACACATAGGCTTTCTGTAGTGGAGAGGGGTGCAAGAATGACACTGCTGAGCCTAGCTGCCATATTGCAATAATTAATGAACATCAATATTTATTAAACAGCTATTTAGAATGTTGGATATCTTATATCTTTTGTTTTTTTGAATTATTTTCCAGTTATCCTATTGTTGATAATAATAATAATTATGTATACTGTATATATGTGTGTGTGTGTGTGTATATATATATATATATATATATATATGTGTGTGTGTGTGTGTGTATATATATATATATATATATATATATGTGTGTGTGTGTGTGTGTGTGTGTGTGTGTGTGTGTATATATATATATATATATATGTGTGTGTGTGTGTGTGTGTGTGTGTGTGTATATATATATATATATATATATATGTGTGTGTGTGTGTGTATATATATATATATATATATATATATATATATATATATATATATATATATATATATATATATATATATATATATGTGTGTGTGTGTGTGTATATATATATATATATATATATATATATATGTGTGTGTGTGTGTGTGTATATATATATATATATATATATATAATCAAAAAATCACTAAATGCACTTTTCAGCCTTTTTATCTTTCAAGTGCTTTTGTAATTCTATGTAGCCAATTTTATAATTAATGGATAGATGAGGGCGGATTCGGTATACAAGTACAAAAAGCAAAAGCTCTAATATGTTTAAGCATTTTATTATTGCAATATTGCTGAATATAACCAAGGGCTCCAAGCTAGCCAGCTCCTTGGCATCTGTACCCATTTTTTAATCATCTTTCTGAAAACAGAGGTCAGGGATAGGCTAGAGACTCTTGGACATATTTTGCTATTACCAAACTTGACAATTATTTAATTTTCACTGAGTTATGTGACATGCTCTCTGAAGCATTCTGGGGAGATATCTGTTTAGGACAGTTTATCTATTTTTGTTAACATAGGCAAGATAGCTGTATTTCCTGCCTTCCATTTTTGCCCATGATTGTAACCTTGCATGCGATTTAAGTTCCAGGAGTGATTAGTTCAAATAACAGATTTTACAAGTGAATTTATGCTGTGTCTATATAACTGCACTGATATTTCTTTACATCAGAACATAATCGAGTTGTTACATATCTTGCAGTGATGTTCCTACATAAGAAAGCTTTTTAATATTATGCTTATAGTCTCCTTCCAAATTCATCATATTTGATTTTGTTTATTTTCTTTTTTAATTTAGTTTGTCATCATCCATAGTTTAAAACTGAGGTTTTAGCTTATTTTTATAGAAGAAATTATACTTGTGTAGGCAATGGCATATTACATTTCTGTACATTCCATTTTCTTCATTGTTATCCCATGATTTTATATTTGAGGTCCAAAAGAGACCTTTATGATTATATGGTTCAATGTACCTTTATGTTTGGCTTTTATAATTGCTGTGAGGTTCTGCAGAGATCTCTAAATGATCTAGTAAGAAGTATACATTATTTTCATTTATTTTCTATTTTCTTTTTCCTCTGCTTTTGTATTGCAAGGCTTGCTACTTGTATATGTACTTTGTAAAAAATGAGACAAATATAAGATAAACGTGTTATGGGTTAGGGGTTTGTACAGTAGAATTCTAAAGTCTAGGGTAGCACAAAGACTAAGGGGCCCATTTATTAAGCATTGTATACAGCTTGAGGGCCTGTGTTAGGCTCGCCAGAAACATCGGTTATGAAGCAGCGGTCTTAACCTGTCCTCCTGCTCTGAGGAGGTGGACAGTCATTACCGCAATTCAACCCGATTGAATATGACACCCCCTGCTAGCGGCCAATTGGCCACGAATCTGCAGGGGTGGCGTTGCACCATCAGTTCACAAGAACTGCTGGTGCAATGCTGAATGTGGAAAGCGTATTGCTCTCCGCTTTCAGTGATGTCTGTCGGACATGATCCGCTGATCGGATCATGTCAGACAGACACATAATAAATAGGCCCCTAACTATATACAGTATATCTTGTTTTTTTAAATTGTGTGTTTCTGTTGTGCAAATGATATAAAGAGGAGGCCTAGCTTAATATTTTGTTGACATGTTGTAAGAAATATTATCTTTCCAGAATGTCTGTCACCCTTGTTTCACATAAAAAAGTCTGTTACACATAATCACAAGAATGAACTGTCGTCTGCTTCTGGAATGCAGCCCAATTATGCTTGTCTGGTAGACTAAATGTTTTGCAAAGTGAAATAGCAGAGTTTGAAAAACGAATGCCCCTTTATTCCTTGACAAGGATATTGGAAGACAGCAGGGAGTCTGGAACAGGTAGTATCTGTTACTCATGTGTAAGTTATTGCCTCAAGACAAAAAAATTTAATTAATGCATTTAAAGGGACACTAAACACAATTTTTTTCTTTCATGATTCAGATAGAGCATGCAATTTTAATCAACTTTCTAATTTACTCCTATTATAAATTTTTCTTTGCTATCTTTATTTAAAAAGCAGGAATGTGATGCATAGGAGCCGGCCCATTTTTAGTTGAGAACCTGGGTTATGCTTGCTTATTGGTGAGTAAATGTCGGCCTCCAATAAGCAAGCTCTATTCATGGTGCTGAACCTAAAATGGGCTGGCTGCTAAGATTTACATTCATGATTTTCAAATAAACGGCTATATTACGAGTTTTGCGTTATGAGTAAAAAAGCAGCGTTAAGGCTCATAACGCTGCTTTTTCACTACGGCTGCTATTATGAGTCTTGTAGGTTCAGCTGTCCCGCACACTTTTTTGGCCGTACTGCAAATTAACTTACGCAATTTGCGTAAAGTCTTTTTTCAATGGGACTTCCATAGCGCCGGTATTACAAGATTTTTTTTGGAGGCCAAAAAGTGAGCGGTGCAGCCTATACCGCAAGATTCGTAACGCATTCTAAAGTCAGTAGTTATGAGTTTTACGCTACAAAGCTGTAGCATAAAACTCATAATTAAAGTGCTAAAAAGTACACTAACACCCATAAACTACCTATTAACACCTAAACCGAGGCCCTCATGCATCTCAAATACTAAAATAAAATTATTAACCCCTAATCTGCCGCTCCGGACATCGCCGCCACTAGAATAAACATATAAACCCCTAAACCGCCGCACTCCCGCAAGGCAAACACTAGTTACATATTATTAACCCCTAATCTGCCGTCCCTAACATCGCTGCCACCTACCTTCATTTATTAGCCCCTAATCTGCCGTCCCCAACGTCGCCGCCCCTAAACCTAAGTCTAACCCTTACACCCACTAACTTAAATATAATTAAAATAAATCTAAATAAAACCTACTATTATTAACTAAATAATTCCTATTTAAAACTAAATACTTACCTGTAAAATAAACCCTAAGCTAGCTACAATATAACTAATAGTTACATTTTATCTATCTTAGGTTTTATTTTTATTTCACAGCTAAGTTTGTATGAATTTTAACTAGGTAGAATAGTTACTAAATAGTTATTAACTATTTACTAACTACCTAGCTAAAATAAATACAAATTTACCTGTAAAATAAAACCTAACCTGTCTTACACTAACACCTAACCTTACACTACAATTAAACAAATTATCTAAATTAAATATAATTAACCAAATTAAATACAAATACCTAAATTACAAAAAAACCCCCACTAAATTACACAAAATAAAAAACAAATTACAAGATATTTAAACTAATTACACCTAATCTAATAGCCCTATCAAAAAAAAAATAAAGCCCCCCCCCCAAAATTAAAAAAACCCTAGCCTAAACTAAACTACCAATAGCCCTTAAAACGGCCTTTTGCGGGGCATTGCCCCAAAGAAATCAGCTCTTTTGCCTGAAAAAAATACAAACAACCCCCCAACAGTAAAACCCACCACCCACACAACCAACCCCCCAAATAAAACCCTAACTAAAAAAACCTAAGCTCCCCATTGCCCTGAAAATGGCATTTGGATGGGCATTTCCCTTAAAAGGGCATTTAGCTCTATTGCTGCCCAAACCCTAATCTAAAACTAAAACCCACCCAATAAACCCTTAAAACAACCTAACACTAAACCCCGGAAATCCACTTACAGTTTTGAAGACCCGACATCCATCGTCAACGAAGCCGGGAGAAGTCCTCAACGAAGTGGCAAGAAGTCCTCAACGAAGCCGGGAGAAGGCTTCATCAAAGCCGGGAGAAGTGGTCATCCAGACAGCATCTTCTATCTTCATCCATCCGGCGAGGAGCGGGTCCATCTTCTAGACACCCGGCACGGAGCATCCTCCTCTTACGACGACTCCCGACAAATGAAGGTTCCTTTAAATGACGTCATCCAAGATGGCGTCCCTTAGATTCCGATTAGCTGATAGAATTCTATCAGCCAATCGGAATTAAGGTTGAAAAAATCCTATTGGCTTATGCGGCAGATTAGGGGTTAATAAGTGTAAGATTAGGGGTGTTGGAACAGCCAATAGAATGAGAGCTCAATCCTATTGGCTGACTGCATCAGCCAATAGGATTTTTTCAACCTTAATTCTGATTGACTGATAGAATTCTATCAGCGAATCGGAATCTAAGGGACGCCATCTTGGATGACGTCATTTAAAGGAACCTTCATTTGTTGGGAGTCGTCGTAAGAAGAGGATGCTCCCCGCCGGATGTCTTGAAGATGGACCCGCTCCTCGCTGGATGGATGAAGACTTCTGCCAGTCTGGAGGACCACTTCTCCCGGCTTGGATGAAGACTTCTCTCGGCTTCGTTGAGGACTTCTTGCCGCTTCGTTGAGGACTTCTCCCGGCTTCGTTGACGATGGATGTCGGGTCTTCAAAACTGTAAGTGGATCTTCGAGGGTTAGTGTTAGGTTTTTTTTAAGGGTTTATTGGGTGGGTTTTAGATTTAGATTAGGGTTTGAGCAGCAATAGAGCTACATGCCCTTATAAGGGCAATGCCCATCCAAATGCCCTTTTCAGGGCAATGGGGAGCTTAGGTTTTTTTAGTTAGGGTTTTATTTGGGGGGTTGGTTGTGTGGGTGGTGGGTTTTACTGTTGGGGGGTTGTTTGTATATTTTTTACAGGTAAAAGAGCTGATTTATTTGGGGCAATGCCCCGCAAAAGGCCGTTTTAAGGGCTATTGGTAGTTTAGTTTAGGCTAGGGTTTTTTTATTTTGGGGGGGGGGGGGGCTTTTTTATTTTGATAGGGCTATTAGATTAGCTGTAATTAGTTTAAATATCTTGTAATTTGTTTTTTATTTTGTGTAATTTAGTGTTTGTTTTTTGTAATTTAGGTATTTGTATTTAATTTAGTTAATTGTATTTAATTTAGGTAATTTTTTTTAATTGTACTGTAATGTTAGGTTTTAGTGTAAGACAGGTTAGGTTTTATTTTACAGGTAAATTTGTATTTATTTTAGCTAGGTAGTTAGTAAATAGTTAATAACTATTTAGTAACAATTCTACCTAGTTAAAATAAATACAAACTTACCTGTAAAATAAAAATAAAACCTAAGCTAGATACAATGTAACTTTTAGTTATATTGTAGCTATTTTAGGGTTTATTTTACAGGTAAGTATTTAGTTTTAAATAGGAATTATTTAGTTATTAATAGTAGGTTTTATTTAGATTTATTTTAATTATATTTAAGTTAGTGGGGGTTAGGGTTAGACGTTGAGGGCGGCAGATTAGGGGTTAATAAATGTAGGTAGGTGGCGGCGATGTTAGGGGTGGAAGATTAGGGGTTAATAATATTTAGTGTTTGCGAGGCGGGAGTACGACGGTTTAGGGGTTAATATGTTTATTATAGTGGCGGCGACTTTGGGGGCGGCAGAGTAGGGGTTAATAAATGTAGGTAGGTTGTGGCGACATTGGGGCGGGATATTAGGGGTTAATAAATATAATGTAGGCGTCGGCGATGTTGGGGGCAGCAGATTAGGGGTTAATAAGTATAATGTAGGTGTCGGCGATGTCCGGAGCGGCAGATTAGGGGTTAATAAGTATAATGCAGGTGTCGGCGATGTCGGGGGCGGCAGATTAGGGGTTAATAAGTGTAAGATTAGGGGTGTTAAGACTCAGGTTTCATGTTAGGGTGTTAGGTGTAAACGTAAAATGTGTTTTCCCATAGGAATCAATGGGGCTGTGTTAGGGAGCTTTACGCTTCTTTATTGCAGGTGTTAGGCTTTTTTTCAGCCGGCTCTCCCCATTAATGTCTATGGGGAAATCGTGCATGAGCACGTACAACCAGCTCACCGCTGACTTAAGCAGCGCTGGTATTGGAGTGCGGTATGGAGCACAATTTTGCTCTACGCTCACTTCTTGCCTGTTAACGCCGGGTTTAGGGAAACCTGTAATACCAGTGCTGTAGGTAAGTGAGCGGTGACAATAACGTGCAAGTTAGCACCGCACCCCTCTTACCGCAAAACTCGTAATCTAGCCGAATGATTGGTTCCCGATTAGGAAATTATGCAACACAACTATTTGCTGAGTTTCACCCATGGATGTGGGTGATGGTAGAGAGAAAAAATAAGAATATAAATCCTTTACAGAAACACTACAATTCAGGAAATAGCATTCCTTTCTTAAATGGACTATCAGTGTGATGACAGCCTCACCAAAAATACCCCGACTCTTAATTTAAAGGGGTACTCAAGTCAAAATTAAACTCTCATTATTCAGATAGAGCATGTCATTTTAAACAACCTTCCAATTTACTTCCATTAACAAAATCTGCACAGTATTTCTCTGTTTCCCCTTTTTGAGTCACCAGCTCCTACTGAGCATGTGCAAGAATTCACAGATTATAAATATATGCATTTGTGATTGGCTGATGGCTGTCACATGATACAGGAGTAGTGGAAATAGACATAACTTTGAAATTTGTCAGAAAAAAATCTACTCATTTGAAGTTTAGACTAAGTGCTATTGCTATTGTCTTTTATCAGTCATTTGTTGTTTATGCAAATCTACTGTAGTTACTGGTCCTTTAATAATTAGTTAATACTACTATGTGCAAAATATCAATTATTATATTACAAATTATACATCCAAAAACCAATATCAAAAGGCTTATACAATAATACAATGGCTTTCTTGAATTCTACATGACATACAATAGCACAATCTCATAGTATATTCTTTATGAAACTTTTTTTGTCCTTTAAATTCTATTTGTAATCCTTTTTGAAGATAAATAAACAAAAAAAAAATCTGTGAAGTAAAATAACATGCAATTAAAGGGACATTACAGTCAAAATTTAAATGCACATAGATTAATTACATCTTTGAATAGAAACATATTTGCAGTATGCATGTATTAGTAAAAGTTATCACTGTTTTAGTGTTAACATTTTTCTCTGCACGTGCATGTGAAGCATAGCTAGATATTGTAACTGCACCCACATTTTAAATACTGCAGCTGCTCAGGTCATCACTGGGGCTTGTATCATGTCAGCAATTAACAAATTTAATCATTACCATATGGCACAAGCACCTTAGGCTCTCTAAGCAAGTGCTGTGTTTAAAATGCGGGTGCACAGTGCATACTTAAATACACGTTTGAAACAGCTATAGCTTTTACTAGAAGCATTTTTGCTAATGCATGTATATTACATAATTGCTTCTGTTCAATACCGAAATGCACCCATGTGGTTTCCAATTTTGGCTGGAATATCCCTTTAACTTAAAAAGATATATGTATAATGTACATGCTCATTGATGCCCATTGGTATTGTATCTAATCAATTTATCCACCTTAGCTACCGCTAGTTTAAAAACGTAGCACCTCCTTACACCATCCATTTCAGTTGTCTTTGCTGCATGTTCAAATTCAATAAAATGTTTACTTATTGATGTACCATAACTAGTTTTTCTATATCACAATTTTAATTGTAAATCTGTCTTCTTTAAAACTGCAAGGATGTTTTCCCTGTATGACCCTAACTACATTATACATTACAATAATTACTAATAGCATAATCATTAATCCTTATACCGTAACTGTTGGATGACAAGAAACACACATTTTTTTCATTCATTATTCAGATAGATACAATTTTAAATCACTTTCCAATTTACTTTTATTATCAATTGTGCTTCATATGCTTGGTATCCTTTTTTTAAAGAACAGCGATGCACTACTGGGAGCTAGCTGAACAAACTGGTAAGCCAATGATAAGTGGTATATATGTGCAGCCACCAATCAGCAGCTAGCTGCCTGCTCCTGAGCCTACCTATGTATGCTTTACAACAAAGAATACCTAGAGAATGAGGACTATTAAACACTAGAAGCAAATTAAAAAGTTGTTTCAAATTGTATACTCTCTCTGAATCATGAAAGAAAAGTTTTGGGTTTCATGTCCCTTTAAGGTTTGCTGAACCAAACAGATTTTTTTTTAATCTTAGATCAGTTTTATTATTACTAGTCCTAAAGCCCGTGTACACGGTCATTTTCTGCAGTGTAGCGGTCCCACGCTCCCGTCTGGTCATGCACCGCCCACTCCAAACCGGCCACGCCTTCCATGACTGCTCCGTTGGCCAGACCCCCCCACCACATCTGTTTCTCCCGACCACACCCCCCATCATACCCTCTCGTGCCCACCCGCTATGCTGTCTGATGACAGGGTCAACGGCCAGGTATGTTTGTCCTTGCGCAGTCTCTACTGTGCATGACAGCTTTGGACAAACATACCTGGCCTTTTATTATATAGGATTATTATCATTATCATTTATTTGTAGCGTACCAACACATTCCACAACACTAAAAAACATTAATTCTCCAATTAGTAGGCTACAATGGAATTGTGCCTCTTTAAATTGGACACTTATCTTAGATTTTTTTTAGATTCTCTGTAAAACTTTTATTTTCTCCAATCTTTGCTCCTATTCTAATCCATTAGAGATTGGCATGCAAAAACTGTATATTCAAATGTTTTGGTGGTCTGTTCTATTTAAGTCTAGTCTATTAGAAGTGCCACCATTTGATTACAAGGATGTTACATGAGTGTAAAATAATCCCTGAGGAGGATTATATTTCCTTAGGTTGAATTTTAGCAATCTTGGAATTAGGCATTAGCTCTGACAGAATAAAAAGCTACCAGAGACTGCAGCTTACTCCATGCAGAGTTAGGCCATGCTGTCTTCACTTCGTGACATACTTCCAGACATAGGGGCCAATTTACCAATGTCTGGCAGACATGATATGCTGTAGTGTATCATGCCCGCCAGACATCGCTGAATGCCGATAGCATACGCTGTCTGCATTTAACATTGCACAAGCAGTTCTGGTGAACTGCTTGTGCAATGCCGCCCCCTGCAGATTTGGTGTCAATCAACCTGATTGTATAGGATCAGGCGGATTGATGTCCGCAGCCTCAGAGGCAGCGGACCAGTTAAGAAGCAGCGGTCTTAAGACCCCTGCTTTATAACTGCTGTTTCCGGCGAGCCTTAAGGCTCGTGCGGAAACAGGGGCATCAGGGACCATTCGACCCTTGATAAATCGGCCCCATAGTGTTTTCCTTTTAACGGTGAAACCTCATACAAGAACTAATTGTTCATCAAAATGTAGCCATCTTAATGCTTCTGTTGAACAATATGGAAAGTCAGAGACTTTTGGTCCTGCTAGAATATGATCAATACCTTTTATTGTTCAGTATCTTTACATCCATGGAAAAGGTATTTCTTAGGATATTCTTGAAGAAAACACTGTCTTAGACCTTTGCTAGGGTTTTATTGTTATCAACCATGTCTTCATATATTTAGGTTTGGTACTGACCTGTCCCAGATATGATATATTTGGGGGTTATTAGAATATTGTTACACCAATTTCTTCCTAGGATTACCCGGATTACTTACTTTACCCGTAAACTATAGATTATTATTATTATTGTTCTTCTTTATTTATAAAACGCCAACAGATTCCGCAGCGCTATCCATGGGTACAAAGATATGATGCCTTGCATTATCATTTAGTAAAGAGTGTTGTGTTTGACACTTGTCTTCTGCAGTCTTTTTTTTTTTTTTTTTTTTTTAAATAAACTTTTTATTGAGGTTATATTTTAACATACAATCTTTCGGTAGTAGAAATAACGACAATGTTCATATTCGACAATGCATGAAAGATACATATACAAGTGTAGGGTTCAGTAAGTACAGACAAAAACAGAATGAAAGTACAGACTTCTTCTCCCTGCAGGAAAATCCTCGTTTTTACAGAGGTCACCTTTTTGAATAGACAATGACTCTTCAGGGATATACAATCATAGATTGCTATATTACAAAGGTGTTTTCTTTAGATCAATAAACCAGTCAATGGAAGTAAACAAACAGTATAATTCAGACTAGTACATTATGTCTCGAACTCCTATTAGGTTGGGGGGCCTTCCGACCCCTCTCCGCCTGTTGGTTTTTAATTAGTGTGGCAGGCTACCATTTTGGCATCTAGAGAGGTATCAGGTTATGAGGTGAGCAGAAAAGGAAAACAGGTGGGGTTAGAGGTGGTGGTGGTTGGGGATGACATTTTCCTATTCATCTCCCCTTTTCTGAGTATCTAGGTGGGGGTTATACGGGTAAGCATGGATTCCCAGGGTTCCCAAGTTAAGCAATAATCGTTCAGCTGGTGCTGTTCCCTAGCCACGTAGTTTTCCATATTTTTGATGTAGTTCACCCCCTCTATCACACTCTGCAGTCTGGGGGGTTGGCTCTTTTTCCAATTTCTAGCCACCAACAATTTAGCGGAGAGCAGTATATAAATCAGGAGATTACGCTTGTGTTTCGGAAGTTTATCAATTTCTAGATGTAAAATGGCCAGAGCTGGACTTAAAGTTGGCGTTAAGTCTAGATCTTTGCAGATCTTTTCTACTTTCTGCCAATAGGTTGTCAATTTAGGGCAAGTCCACCAAACATGAATAGGGGACCCCGGCTCCCCACACTCCCTCCAGCACAGCTGCGAGTGCTCGGGATAGAGCTTTCGCAATTTTGTGGGAACTAAGTGCCATCTTGTGATCACCTTGAAGTATAACTCATATAGTGTGACGCAGTGAGTTGCCTTTTTCGTTAAGCTGATGGCCTTACTCCAGGAATCCAACGTGAATGTAGCTTGCAAGTCCCCCTCCCAAGCAGTCATATGGATTGTTTTTGGGATAGCCTCTTCTTCTAATAGGCAGTGGTAGTGTACTGTAAGGGGTTTGAATTGTTGGGTGTTAGCTATCCACCGTGTCTCCCAGACGGTAAGGTCTCTCAGTGAATCGCCTAGAAAGCCCCAGGATTTCATTAGCGTACGCAGTCTCAGTAAGTCAAAGTGGACTTTGGGGGTCAGTGTGGGAAGGTCTAGCATGTCTCTATGTGTCTTTAACTGTCCATTCCGATAGAAGTCTCCCACATTGTTTATGTCTGTGGTAACCCATGCATTAATATGTGTGTTGAGCAGTCCCATTAGGAGACCCCTTATTGGGTGGATTGGCGAGGGATGTGGGGCCACCAATTTGTTGTGTCTCAATTTAGTCCAAGCTTCTTGGCATCCTTTCACTATGCTGTTTGCGACATGAATTTTGGATTGCCAATGTGGGGGTAACCAAAGCAGGTCCTCAAGGTTAGTGAATGCTTGTAATGAGGCTTGTTCTAGCTCTCTCCACCTCGTCGGGGGAAGGCCTTTACCCCACGCTGTAGCGTGAGTCAGCATTGCTGCATCGTGATATTTCCTGATATTAGGGAGCCCAAGGCCTCCTTTCTCTATCGGCATTTGTAGGATACGTGCGGCCACCCGGGGTCTCTTGTCGTGCCAGGTATATGTGTTAAAGAGGGCCTGATATTTCCTTATCAGTGTACATGGAACTGGCAGTGGAATACAGCGGAATAGGTAGGTGAGCTTTGGCAATATCATCATCTTAGGGGCAGCTATTCTGCCCATCCAGGAGATGTCGCTATATCTCTTCGATTTGAGTTCCGAAGTGATAGCTGTGAGTAGTTTTTCAAAGTTTTCCTTAATCACTATCGATTTGTTATGGGATAGGAAGACCCCTAGGTGACGGACTCCCCTGCATGACCACTTGAAGGAGTAGGTGTGCTGTATAGTCTCTCTCTCATCCTGTGGGATATTAATGGAGTAGGCCTCTGTCTTGGCCACGTTCAGTTTATAATAGGAGATTTCCCCAAATTGTTGGAAAAGGGTCAGCAATGGGGGGAGAGAATCTACCGGGTCTGATAGGAAGACCGTAAGGTCATCCGCGAAGAGAGCTAGCTTCTGGGGAATGTCGTGCAGCTGCACACCGTGTATTAGTGTTGATTCCCTAATGGCAATCGCCAGGGGCTCAATGGCTAGGACGAATAGCAGGGGGGAAAGAGGGCATCCCTGCCTGGTTCCATTGCTAATTGTGATTTTAAGGGAGCAAAATCCCAGGCCTCTAATAACCGAGTATAGGGCCTTAGTCGCTGTGATGAAAGGGTCTGGTATTCCAAATGCCGACAGGGTTTGGAATAGGTAATCCCACCTCACCCTGTCGAACGCCTTCTCGGCATCCAATGACAGGGCGAGTACTGGAAGTCCCATATCTGCAGCTTCCGAGAAGATATTTAGGAGGCGCCGAGTGTTATCAGTTCCCTGCCTCCCTTGGATAAAGCCCACCTGATCCAGGTGTATTATTGACTGCAGGTGTTTCCCTAGTCTGTTTGCCAAATTTTTGGCGTAGATTTTAGCATCTACGTTAATAAGTGATATGGGTCTATAGCTGGAGCACAGTAACGGGTCCTTACCCTCTTTGTGAATTGTGGTAATGTTTGCTTCCAAAAATTCCGCCATGAATGCGCCCTTAGTAGCTACATTCTGAAATAAGCGGAGCAGGATCGGGGTTATGAGCGGGCCAAGTGCTCGATAAAACATCACTGTGAACCCGTCTGGTCCAGGGGCCTTGTGAGGAGCTAGATCTTCAATGGCTATTTTGATCTCATCCAGGGTAAACTGCCGTTCTAATTCGGCCCTGGACTCCTCAGATAGAGTGGGCATAGGCAGTTTTCCCAGGAACTCAAGGATATTGCTACGGTCGAATTGACTAGTCTGTTCTGAAGTTTTAATATTGTACAGGGAGGTATAATAAATAGCGAATGCTTCACCTATTTCTTTGGGAGAGTATACCTCGCCTCTGCTGGTTGCAATGCGGGGTATCCTGTTCTGCAGTGTGCGCTGGCGGAGCTTATTGGCCAGAAGTTTATCTGCCCTATTCCCTTTGTGATAGTATAATTGTTTGAGTTTGTGTAAATTTTCCTGGACCCGTAATAGATCTCTCTTGGAGATCTCTTCCCTAATGATTCCGACTTGACGGGCTACTTGGGTGCTGGGGTTCAGCTTATTTGTCTGCTCTAGGGCGCGCAGGTCGCTATACAGTGCCGCTAAGGGCTGGCTACTCTCTTTACGCCGTCGGGCCGTTTTTTTGATAAAGTGACCCCGGAGGTACGCTTTAAGAGCGGCCCAAAGTATGTCTATATCAGTGGCACCCATGTCATTATGTGATAAGAACTCCTTCACGACCGCCTGGAGTGCTGGTAGTTCTATATCTGATAGCCATTGCTCGGGGAGTCTCCAAGGGGGTCTATGCGTCAGGGCTTGTAATGTAATAAGATCTAGGCAGACCATGTCATGATCTGACCATGTACAGGGCCTAATGGTGGGATTAGTGAATTGGTCCAGGGACCACGAGTCACAGAATATATAATCCAGTCTGGAATATGAATTATGGGCCTTTGAGTGATGAGTGAAGTCTTTCACTGAAGGTGCCAAGCACCTCCAAGCATCATACAGGTTGTGTTGGTATATAAGTTTTCGAAAGGCATTGGAAGTAGAGGAAATGCTTCTGTCAGAGTGTGTCGTGAGGGCGGACTGTTTATCTACGGTCGGGTCCCAAACCATGTTGAAGTCCCCCCCAATAATCAGATGACCCCTTTTAATCTGGTTTATATGTGTTAGAAGCTTGCGAAGAAAGGGGATCTGCTTGGAATTAGGTGCATATAGCGAGACTAAAGTAAACAGTGTCTGATTGACTGAACAAATGAGTATCAGGAATCTACCCTCACTATCTCTTTCAACATATTCCATTTTGAAGGACAGGTCTCTACTAATCAAAATGGCAACTCCTTTGGTCTTGCCATCCGAGTTGGAGGCAGTTTCACACACCGGATAAAGCCGGGAAATCCCAGAGATCCGAGGTTCCCCCATCCAGTGTGTCTCTTGTAAGAACATGACGTGGATTTTATGTGTTGAACTGTAATTCTGTAATAGTTTCCTCTTAGTAGGGGAGTTCAAGCCCTGTGTGTTAAGTGTGGCTATGCGGATGGGGGCCATTATGTGGGTGATGGAGCGGTAGCCTGGGTCACTAAGGAGAGGAAATCTAATTAGTGTTCAGGTGGAGGAGTTTCGGATTGGCGCTTGTGGGGGATAGGAGTACGTAATGCACTATGATGTGAGGAGTATTACCAAGGAAAAACCTCTATGACTGGTTAAAAGTGATAAATATACACTTTCGCAATGAGTGCACCAACCGGGCAAAGCCAGTGGGGCACAACTACTATATTGGGGGTGGAGCTAGGCGGAGAGGGGTCCATGGCCCAGCCGGCCTAGAATGTACTTTAAGGTTCAATGAAAAAGGTAAAACATAAGGATAGCATATGCATGTCATGTATGATAAAATATTCAATACAGTAAACCTTGAAACAAAAATACTGAACTCAACAGGTTAAATCTTAACAGTGCTAAACAATAAAACGGTAAGGTAACGGGGGAGCAATAACCACTATTCCCTTTACAGACAGTGTATAATCTCTTATGGTTAATATGGAGCCCTATGTGTTGTGTGGCCCGACTCTTGTTAGGGGTATGGTGTGCGCTCTGTTTTATCTGTGCCGATTAGAGGGAGGGTTTGGGTTAGAGACTGGGACATGTCATGTTGTAGTCCGGTACATCATTCATAGTCGGGAGCCTAGGTCCGGCGGCTAAAGTACTATTAGAGGGTCCGGATCTCGAGGGGACACTGAGTCTCTCCTGGGCTATGGACCGGTTGCAGTGGGCCCACTCGTCATTACTGTCAGTAATGTACTGTCATAAGTCGTGGGAAGGATAGTGTGGTCATCTCACATATCTATGACAGAGAAACTAATGGCTCAACGGTCGTTAAGCAGAGCTAAGCTCAACAAAGGACATTAGTCTATGGTGTGGTCAGAGCGTACGTCTGGTTCATGGATGTAACTTCTAGGGAGATGGTAGTCATACAGTCGCTATGTGCTTTCTAATGTATGTGTAACCTAGGTTCAATCACTCCCACTAGCTAACGTCATAAAGGGTACCATATCTTAGTACGGGAGTAGTCAAGAGCTCAGTGATACATTTCAATACAATGAAAACAACAGTGGATGCGTTATTAGTAATAGGTAACAAACAACGTTATTAACATTAGATAATAAACAAATTAAAAGGCTGTGGCTAGTGTCCATTATTTAGATAGTTAAGTAAGCTATAACAAGCAGGTATATTAATCTCACCCGTCTTCTTTCCGCTTGGTCTGGGAGGTCATCTGTGAGCTTTTTAGGGGATATTTCCCCCTGAGACAGTCCATTCACTTTCTTTCAAGGAGTACATTAAATAGAGCGAGTAAGGTAAGCAAGGTATGCAAGCAGGCTCTCTATGTGTCCATTTCCTGACGGGGTCCTGTAGGGCCTCTGAGTTTTTTTACGGTCTCTGTGGACTTTCCAGTGGAGCTAGAGAGTCTTTGAGGTAAAGGTTTCCATGGCGGGGCTGATGCTCTCAGACCAGTGCCCAGTCCTGAGTCTGTAGGACGTTCTATTTCATCTCTAGGGAGCATGTCCCATTTTTGCAGCAATTCACGTGCCTGTTGGGGGGTGGTGGCCACAAATTGGTGACCATCTTTCGTTATAAAAAGTCTTACTGGAAACCCCCACCTGTATTTTAGCTCTTTTTCCCTCAAGATTTTGGTGAAGGGTTGGAAGTGCCTGCGAAGCTGTAGTGTGTGAGTGGAGAGGTCTGGGTAAACTTGCAGTCCAGCATATTCTTCAGGTAGGCGCTTATCTCTAGCCAGAGCTCTGAGGAGTTTTTCCCTGTATGTGTAGTAGTGCAGCCTCACTATTACGTCTCTTGGTTGCCCCCCGTCTGCGGACCGTGCTCTGAGCGCTCTGTGTGCTCTGTCTATAAGAGCTTCAGTATCTGCCGCAGGTCCTAGTACCGTGTCAAACAGGGTATGTAGGTATTTCTCTAAGTCTTGTGGTAAGATTGATTCTGGTATGCCCTTAATTCTTATGTTGTTTCGGCGCGATCTATCCTCTAGATCGGCCAGCTTTATTTCCAAATCAGTAATCTGCATGGCTAGAGACTGGGAGTAGCTGAGGAGGTTGGTGTGGTCTATTGTGAGGTCCTCTTGTTTGCGCTCCAGCGCGTCTGTACGCTCTCCTATAAGGCCAATGTCTCTCTTTAAGTCCGCATGGGATCTGTCGAATCGCTTGGTTAGGGAATCATGATGTGAGGACAGTAGAGATTGGATGGCATCTATCATGTTGTTATTTGAGCTATTTGCTGCCCCTAGGGCTTGTGAAGCTTTTTGCATTAGCGCTGACCCGGCCTGGGTATCTGAGGCACTTCCAGTATCTGAGTATTCATCTTCTGATCTCGTCTGGACTGTGTCGGTACGAGGATGGAAGTGATCTACAACAGTTCTCTTTGGCGTGGTATGGGGATTCTGCTTTCTTTTGTGAGACTGTGACATGCTGCTACGGTAGGAGATGGAACTGCGAGTGAAGAGTTGTGTATTGCTGCCGAGAGCCTGCCTGCTCTGCATATGCTAATAGGCGTACATTGGCCGGCGGGGTCACAGATACTTAGTGTCTAATTACATGCTGTCATGGGCCGATCCCCACAGAGAGAAAATAATATTCAAGCAAGGACAGTATGTTCTTAAGGTCTTGTGATCAAATGTCCTATCTCTTGCAGGTAGTTAGTGATAGTGTGGGAGAAGATCAGGCCCTTCTCATGAGGCGTGAACTTAATGTGTATTTAGACTCTATTTCCTAGGGTCCCATATACGGCAACAGTAGTCCTCAGTATTTACCCCACTCCCCAGGGGATCTGTCTCCTATTGACGAAGTAGGTAAAGGGAGCGAGGATATGACCCACCTGTGAATACAGTTGGGAAATGGTAGGGAGAGGGGACAAGGTTTACAACAGTTGGCGTAGTGGAATCAGCGACTTTTGAGTCAGGACAGGCCAATATCTGCATGAGGTGACAAGAATGTTCTGGCGTGTCTTGCTGGGGTGCTGCTCTCACAGTCACTATAGTGTCCCCCTGTAGCAATAGAGATAGGGAGCCTGGGATGATCCCAAATCTTCCATATACAGAGTTCCCTGCGTTGCAGTTTGTTGCGCTAGCTGTGTGTGGCTACACGCAAATACTTCCAGTTAGGGAGGTCTAGTATTAGATCAGATATATCTCCTTTGGCGGAGTTAGTGGCGAGAGCCCAGGGGCAGCAAGAGCGTGTCTGTGAGTAGTAGTGTCCCCTAGTAGTTGGTGAGTCTTGGTCGGCTATATGGGGATCAAGCTGCAGACCAGGAGCAGGGCTAGGGCCTAAGCAACTTTTGCCTAGCCTGTATATGTGGGTACTTTAGGTACTGTCTAGGTCTGATGTTGGGGTGTCCCAAAGTTATGCAACTGCCCCTTTCCTCGGGGTTATTACCCGCTATGTGGCCAAGAAAGTCTTAAGGATATGAGCGGGTCTGGCGTGGGAGCATAGGAGATGGATGCGGAGCAAGGTAAGATGGCGGCGGTTTCGCGCCACAGCGCTCTGTCACTATGCAGCGTGGGTGCACTTACCGGCTCGGTTGTACACCTTCTCTCGGTCAGGGGACACTTTCTTTGTCCTGGATTTGGCTGAGTAGGACGATGGCAGCAGCTGCTTGGTTGCGTAGTTGCGGTCGGATCCAGGTGGTATTAGATGTATGGTGGATCTGTGGCCTCTTTCTTGATCTGTAGCCGGCGTTAGAGAGGTCTGATAGCTGGGGCTACTACAGCTCCGGAGCGGAGCCCCGACTCTCCGGAGCTGGCGATCAGGCGTAGTTGTTGGCCAGTAAGATTGGCGGTTGTGCTCTGGTCACAGGTATTCAGCTTAGGCTGTCTGATGGCAGCTCTCAGTGCGGTTTCTGTCGCAAGCACCGGCCGGTGCCTGATTAAATGTAAAAAGCAGTCTTTGAGTGCAGGAGAGCAGTCCTGGGTCTAAGTGGATTAGTCTTAAGTCCCTTAGCTAGAAAAAAGAAGTTATAATAAACTTATAAAGGCAATTTGTCTAGGAGCTCCACTTCAGTGCGACCGTTCTGTTAGGCAGCTAGCTCCGCCCCCGTCTTCTGCAGTCTTAAATTTAACAAGTGGCGATTGCAGCTGTATAGGTTATTCGCTTGAGATCTTGTCTACCTGCAGCCTGATACATTTTCTTGTTAGACATGGTAGTATCAGCCTAAGAATAATGGTGAAAAAGAAAAGAGGTCATCCTGTCTCCAGGTTCATGTGTATTATATATTGTCACCACAGCTTTATTCACTATGCAGGACCACCACTGATTTACTATGTTGTGCAGAGCCCCCACTTCAGTACGTTTTGTAATGCAGAAATTAACCATTATAGCTATTATACTTAGAATAAATCATATTAACCGTCAATAATTTGATGTGATAATGGAAATCTATATTCTCTATTATTATAGAGAAAATAGTTATCTATTGCTGCTGAACAAATCACTAGAACATTTTCATAGGAAGCATTAATGGAAGGGTATATAATTTTGTCGGGGGCAGCAAAATGTTTCTTAACGAAAAATCCTAGCACCGGCCCTGATGGTGCTGTAAAACAATCAGTTCATGAATATATCACTTCAGATATGAAGAAATAGATTTGCCTTAAGTAGAAACCTTTTAATGTAGCAAACACAAAACACTTTATCCGTTTTTTTCTTACTAACAGCTTCTTTTTATATATTTAAAATGTGTCCTGTATATTGCCCTTTGTCATATTGTGCAACAGTGTTTTTCAGTGATAAAGTTTCGAGCAAAATGATCTATACTGCAGGGTAATAAAAGCACGAAGCAGTTGGCACTTGCTTAGCATCCCGGTAATGTGATCCACTTTGCTTTAAGTGTTTTGTATAAAGCATTCAGTTTGTCTTGTTTATAATCAGGTTTATCTCATTACATTGCAAAGAGCATAATGTTGGCTCAGCTCATTTAGCTTTTTAAAGAAACCTCATACTTATTATACATGAATTGCTGTCAGGAAAGATCTCTGCTCGTTTGTGCATCCCAAGGAGAAGTAAGAGGCATTCGGTCCTTGGTGATCCCCTAACCCCTGCAGTGCTAAAAAAAAAAAAGTCCAGTTTAATGTTATGATTTAAAGATGCTTGTTTTTGTAAATTCTAAATACAAATTTGGTGTAGCTGAGAGTGTTTGATATAAATGAGACTGAATTTCAGGCGGTTCAGTACATTTCCCAGAGATCTTGGCACATACACTTTAGTGTAGCAAAATCAATTTCTTATAAATTTTACATTTCTACTCACTGTCTATACTTGACCAGTTTTACCAGAGGGATTTGCAACACTCATTGGGCCAGATTACATGTGGAGCGCTAATTAACACTCCCACTCAAGTGTTAACTGCTCTAGAAGTAAGCTTTTTTGCGTGTGTAAGGTTGCCATACCTTATTGCGTGCGTGTTCACGTATTGCCCTTAGAAGTCAATGGAGCAAAAAAGTGGAAACATAACTAACATCCTACTTGAGTGCAAACCTGATCACATAGGGGCATATGTATCAAGCTCCGAATGGAGCTTGATGCCCCGTGTTTCTGGCGAGCCTACAGGCTCGCCAGAAACAGCAGTTATGAAGCAGCGGTCACAAAGACCGCTGCTCCATAACCTGTCCGCCTGCTCTGAGCATGCGGACAGACATCGCCGGAAATCAACCCGATCGGGTTGATTGACACCCCCCTGCTGGCGGCTGATTGGCCGCGAGTCTGCAGGGGGCGGCGTTGCACCAGCAGCTCTTGTGAGCTGTTGGTGCAATGCTGAATACGGCGAGCGTATTGCCGACAGACCTTGATAACTAGGGGCCATAGTCTCATGTGCATTACCATGAAAATATGAATATTTCACATTCTAGTGTTCTATTTATTCATAAATTAATACTTCTACATATATCTGATATTTTTTGGTACAATATTTATCTATACCTATATATATATGATTATGTACAGGTATAGATATATATTCAATATATATAGGAATACCTATTTAGAAATACTGGTGCAGAACATTGGAATGTGAAATATTTAGATTAAATACATAGTGAAAACCTTTGTTAAAAATGAATATTAAATAAATGTTTTTTTGTGTTTTCATCTACTTAAAGGGACAGTCTACTCCATAATTTGTATTGTTTAAAAAGATAGATAATCCCTTTTATTACCCATTCCACTGTTTTGCAAAACCATCATGGGTATATTAATATAGTTTATTACCTCTGTGATTACCTTGTCACTAAGCCTCTGCAGACTGCCCCCTTATTTCAGTTCTTTTGACTGTCTTGCATTTTAAGCAATTAGTGCTCACTCCTAGGTAACTCCACGGGAGTGAACACAATACTATCTGCATGGCACACATGAACTAGTGCTGTTTAGCTGTGAAAAGCTTTCAAAATTCTCTGAGATAAGAGGCGTCTATAGAAATTAGCATATGAGCCATCCTAGGTTTAGCTTTCAACACAGAACACCAAGAGAAAAAAGCAAATGTGATGATAAAAGTAAATTGGAAAGCTGTTTTGAAATTGCATGCCCTATCTGAATCATGAAAGTTTAATTTTGACTAGACTGTTCCTTTAACTGCAAAGGTCTCAAATGCACTAATATATATGTCTATATATGTGTACATATGTATTTATGTGTTTATATGTGTACATATGTATTTGTGTTTATATGTGTACATATGTATTTATGTGTTTATATGTGTACATATGTATTTATGTGTTTATATGTGTACATATGTATTTATGTGTTTATATGTGTACATATGTATTTATGTGTTTATATGTGTACATATGTACTTATGTGTTTATATGTGTACATATGTATTTATGTGTTTATATGTGTACATATGTATTTATGTGTTTATATGTGTACATATGTATTTATGTGTTTATATGTGTACATATGTACTTATGTGTTTATATGTGTACATATGTATTTATGTGTTTATATGTGTACATATGTATTTATGTGTTTATATGTGTACATATGTATTTATGTGTTTATATGTGTACATATGTATTTATGTGTTTATATGTGTACATATGTATTTATGTGTTTATATGTGTACATATGTATTTATGTGTTTATATGTGTACATATGTACTTATGTGTTTATATGTGTACATATGTATTTATGTGTTTATATGTGTACATATGTATTTATGTGTTTATATGTGTACATATGTACTTATGTGTTTATATGTGTACATATGTATTTATGTGTATATATGTGTACATATGTATTTATGTGTTTATATGTGTATATATGTCTGTAAATACATACATACATATCCATCTTTAGACATGTATATATTTGTATCTCAATGGTAAAGCCCTTTGCCTACCTTTTTTTTATTTAACACCTGAGACCTCATATCTTTAAACCCTAATAACCTTTTTGTGCAATATTTTTTTTAAATATTTTTTTTTTATTATGAGTGTAATTGTACTTTGTAATGTATTTTTAATCGCTCGAGCACCTATCTGGGCCATTGTGGGAAGTTAAAACGTATCCAAAGCTTTAATGTATAAAATACACTCTATCCAGGCGCTGAACCAAACATGGGCCGGCTTCTAAGCTTACATTCCTGCTTTTCAAATAAAGATACCAAGAGAATGAAGAAAAAATGATAATAGAAGTAAATTAGAAAGTTGTTTAAAATTGCCTGCTCTGTTAGAGAGGATGTGGTAGAGTCAGTACTCCTCTACACATGTGGTGGGAATGCCCCAAAATTTGCAGATTGTGGTCAATGACTTTCTTCTTTTGCTCTAAATTGGAAGTCATTGGACCAGCCCATTCTCACATGGGACTGTTTCACTTTCTTGCAGATACAACCACAAACACGTTATGAACTGGTGCATATATATATTTATGGCTGTTAAATATATCATTGCCAGGAACTGGCGCAAACTTCAGTGCCCCAAGTGGGCTATTATTTCCACATTAGAATATATTAAAACTATGGAATGTGATTCATTTGCTGATACTTGTAAAATAGACCTTCATTGCTTATGTTGGGAGACTTGGAGGTCAATTTATCAAGCTCCGTATGGAGCTTGATGCCCTGTGTTTCCGGCGAGCCTTCAGGCTCGCCAGAAACAGAAGTTATGAAGCAGCGGTCTAAAGACCGCTGCTCCGTAACCTGTCCACCTGCTCTGAAGCGGCGGACAAAAATCAACCCGATCGAATACGATCGGGTTGATTGACACCACCTGCTAACAGCCGATTGGCCGCGAATCTGCAGGGGGGCAGTATTGCACCAGCAGTTCACAAGAACTGCTGGTGCAATGATAAATGCGGATAGCGTATGCTGTCAGCATTTGTCAATGTGCGGCGGACATGATACGCTACATCGTATCATGTCTGACCGCACTTTAATAAATTTACCCCTTGGAGACAATGCAATGGGGAGGGGCTCCCAAGGTCAGCCAGAGACAACACTTAAACACATCAATGTTATACTATATTTTAGTGACGGACAATATGCTTTTCCCTGCCCTTCTCACCTCCCTTTTTTTATTTATTTTTTATTCCCACTAATATTTTTTGCTGCACCAACATTCTTTTATATTCTTTTAAATTCTTTTATATCTTTTTACATTCTTTTATAATTTTTTTATATTCCTTTATACTTGTGAATAAAGTAAGATAACCCTCAAATTCCCTGATCTTGAGAGAGATCGTACTAGAGCTTATCTTCCTTTCATATTCTTCCATTTCTATTCTATTCTTATTCATTCAAACATCTACTAGATACAGAAGTGTTATAATGTAAATTATTAGGTCTCAACCAGACTTGCAGATTTGAACCGCCTGGTTCTACATAATGTTTCTAGAAACTGTTATATTCTACTTTTCAAAAACTCTGATGATCTATTGGACTCAAAAGACATATAATCCATCATGACTTCTGTAAATGCCAAGATATTATATTATCTGCTTCTTGTCTCATTGTACTTATAACTATACTTTATAAGCCTGTACAACTTATACGCTTCTTGTTTATTGTTCTTTTTTGCCACAAAGTTGTGTATTATGAAAACTTAATAAAAAACACATATAACTAATAAAATTAAAAATTTACATGCTCTATCTGAATCATGAAAGAAAAAAAATTGGGTTTCATGTCCATTTAAGTGGAAGTGAAACTTCAAGCTTAAATGGACAGAAAAGTCAAAATTACACTTTTGTGATTCAGACAAAACGTGATTTTAAACAACCTCCAAATGTACAGGCAGTCTACGGATTACAGATATCCGACTTAAAGTGAAGGTAAGCACGTTTTCTTCTACTAGATACGACGAGTCCACGGATTTGTCCTTACTTGTGGGATATTATCCTCCTGCTAACAGGAAGTGGCAAAGAGCACCACAGCAGAGCTGTATATATAGCTCCACCCTTCTCTCCACCCCCAGTCATTCTCTTTGCCTATACTAGTAATAGGAAGAGGTAAAGTGAAAGAGGTGTTAAAATGATAGTTTCAAGCGAGACTTTTTTTTATTTTAAATGGTACCAGTGAGTGCTATTTTTCCTCAGGCAGCAGATGGAAGAAGATTTCTGCCTGGAGGTTGATGATCTTAGCAGTTGTCACTAAGATCCAGAGGAGTTCCCACAGAATGGCTGAGGAGTACTTGAGAAGCTTCAGTGTGGGGAACGTTTTTCATGCTACAAGCATTGAGGTATGTTCAGTCATTTATTTCTGGAGAGACTGTGGTATTTCAGAACAGGCTTACATAGTTCCCATGAGGGAAGGGGTAAGCAGTAATCCTACATATATGAAGGGGTATTACTGGGACCTGTATATTATTGTGTATGGGCTAAAATGCAGCAAAGGAATGGCAGCATGGTTAACACTGGCAACATAACGTTTTTATGATGAAACGTTTTTTATGTTCAATGGTACTGGAGGGTTTCACATGGCTTATATGTTTATTTGGGGATACAAAAAACCCACATGGCTAGTTCCTATACCGCTTTACAGCAGTTTTGTTAGGCAGAGAAACATCGCATAGGATGGGCGGGGCCTAATTTTCACGCCTCAGATGCGCAGTTGATTTTCATATGAAGGCAGCAAACTTAAGATTTCTCAGACCCCTGAGGGCAGGTAGGTGCCACAGCAGAGCTGTGGCGAGGTGCAGGAGGTTGCTAATCTATTTTTTATAACGTTTTTGGGTAACGTTTTTCCCATAGAGGGTTAATTTGCCCCTTACTTGTGGTGCAATCTTAGATTACAAGATAAGACACATATATGCTAAAATTGTGAAAGTTATAACATTTTAAAGCAGATTTGGAAAAATTGTGTGCTTTTTTACTTCTTAAAGGCGCAGTACCGTTTTTCTAATTGTTGTTTTTCATTAAATAAATCTAAATTCTCTGCAGCTCACTGCCTGGAGATTGAACACTTGATTTTATCTAAGCGGGGATTCTCTGAGTCGGTCATTGATACTTTGATTCAGGCTCGAAAGCCTGTCAGTAGAAAAATTTACCATAAGATATGGCGTAAATATCTTTATTGGTGCGAATCCAAGAGATACTCATGGAGTAGGGTTAGGATTCCTAGGATTTTGTCCTTTCTTCAAGAAGGATTGGAGAAGGGATTATCAGCTAGTTCCTTAAAGGAACAAATTTCTGCTTTGTCAATTTTACTACACAAGCGTCTGGCGGATGTCCCAGACGTTCAGTCTTTTTGTCAGGCTTTAATCAGAATCAAGCCTGTGTTTAAACCTATTGCTCCGCCATGGAGTTTGAATTTAGTTCTCAATGTTCTTCAAGGGGTTCCATTTGAACCTATGCATTCCATAGATATTAAGCTTTTATCTTGGAAAGTTTTGTTCTTAGTTGCTATCTCTTCTGCTCGAAGGGTTTCTGAGCTTTCTGCGTTACAATGTGATTCGCCTTATCTTATATTCCATTCTGATAAGGTGGTTTTGCGTACTAAACCTGGATTCCTTCCTAAGGTTGTTTCAAATAAGAATATTAATCAGGAAATTGTTGTTCCTTCCTTGTGTCCTAATCCTTCGTCTAAGAAGGAACGTCTATTACATAACTTGGACGTGGTTCGTGCCTTGAAGTTTTACTTACAAGCGACCAAGGATTTCCGTCAAACATCTTCTCTATTCATTGTTTATTCTGGAAAACGTAGGGGTCAAAAAGCTACGGCTACCTCTTTCTTTTTGGTTGAAAAGCATCATCCGCCTGGCATACGAGACTGCTGGACAGCAGCCTCCTGAAAAAATTACGGCTCATTCTACTAGAGCGATGGCTTCCACATGGGCTTTTAAAAACGATGCTTCTGTTGAACAGATTTGTAAGGCTGCGACTTGGTCCTCCCTTCATACTTTTTCCAAATTTTCCAAATTTGATACTTTTGCTTCTTCGGAGGCTATTTTTGGGAGAAAAGTTCTTCAAGCAGTGGTGCCTTCCGTTTAGGTACCTGTCTTATCCCTCCCGTTCATCCGTGTCCTGTTGCTTTGGTATTGTATCCCACAAGTAAGGATGAATCCGTGGACTCGTCATATCTAGTAGAAGAAAAGAAAATTTATGCTTACCTGATAAATTGATTTCTTCTACGATACGACAAGTCCACGGCCCTCCCTGTAATTTTAGACAGATTATATTTTTGTTTTCAAAACTTCAGTCACCTCTGCACCTTTTAGCTTTTCTTTTCTCTTCCTATACCTTTGGTCGAATGACTGGGGGTGGAGAGAAGGGAGGGGTTATATATACAGCTCTGCTGTGGTGCTCTTTGCCACTTCCTGTTAGCAGGAGGATAATATCCCACAAGTAAGGATGAATCCGTGGACTCGTCGTATCGTAGAAGAAATCAATTTATCTGGTAAGCATAAATTTCCTTTTTCAAAAATACTATTAAAAACAGGGGCACTTTCATTAATAAAAGTTTAGATAGCAGCCGTTTTGATTAAAAACCAGCTTCCTCCAATCACGCCATGGCCTCAGGCAATGACTCCCCTGGGGGGAAAGCCGTGATTGGAGGAAGCCGGATAAGTCATTGCTGACGTGTGAAGAGAGGATTTCCAGGTGGGGGAAGCTGCTCTGGCTGTAAAAAAAACAAAGGTAAGTTTTTAATAAAAACAGCTGCTTTCTAAACTTTGATGAATGAAAGTGCCCGTTTTTAATAGTATTTTTATAAAATGGGCTTTCATTCATCAAAGTTTACCTTCACTTTAAGTACAACTCGTACTTACAAACGGAGAAAATAGAGCTTTATCGCAAATCCTTCTTTCCAGGATAACCCAAAATACTCAAAATCCAATTGTCACAAGGACAGAAAGTGATGTGAAAACAGGGGCACAGATAGCAAAACAAACTTTCTCTTGTTAGGTGTATCCAGTCCACGGATCATCCATTACTTGTGGGATATTCTCCTTCCCAACAGGAAGTTGCAAGAGGATCACCCACAGCAGAGCTGCTATATAGCTCCTCCCCTAACTGCCATATCCAGTCATTCTCTTGCAAGCTTTCAACATAGCTGGAGGTAGTAAGAGGAAAGTGGTAAAATATAGTTAGTTTTTTCTTCAATCAAAAGTTTATTGTTTTTAAATGGTACCGGAGTGTACTATTTTATCTCAGGCAGCATTTAGAAGAAGAATCTGCCTGCGTTTTTCTATGATCTTAGCAGAAGTAACTAAGATCCACTGCTATTCTCACATATGTCTGAGGAGTGAGGTAACTTCAGAGGGAGAATGGTGTGCAGGGTATCCTGCAATAAAGTATGTGCAGTTAAGTTTTTCTAGGGATGGAATTTGCTAAAAAAATGCTGCTGATACCGGATTAATGTAAGTTAAAGCCTAAATACAGTGATTTAATAGCGACTAGTATCAGGCTTGCTATCAGAGGTATATACTCTGATTAATGTGCAATATAAAACGTTTGCTGGCATGTTTAATCGTTTTTATATATGCTTTGGTGATAAAACTTATTGGGGCCTAGTTTTTTCCACATGGCTGGCTTTATTTTTGCCTAGAAACAGTTTCCTGAGGCTTTCCACTGTTATAGTATAAAAGTTACAGTTGGTGCAGTTAAAATTACAAACTGTGACATTCAGCTTCCCTCAGCAGTCCCCTGCATGCTATAGGACATCTCTGAAGGGCTCAAAAGGCTTCAAAAGTAGGAGCTGTGGCAGTTGTTATGACTGTTTAAAAAACATATTTTTCGTTTTGTTAATCTGTTTTTTGTATTAAGGGGTTAATCATCCATTTGCAAGTGGGTGCAATGCTCTGCTAACTTGTTACATACACTGTAAAAATTTCGTTAGTTTAACTGCCTTTTTTCACTGTTATTTCAAATTTTGGCAAAATTTGTTTCTCTTAAAGGGACACTAAACCATGAAAAAAAGTAATCTTCAATTGCAAGTTTATTATAAATTACATATATTTGTAATAGGCTTTGTGTTTCCAATTAATACCATTTCTTATAAAATCAAGATTGAAAATTTAACAAATTCCAAACCCACCGCCAGCTAGTATTTTTCAATCTTCAAATCCGGACCGATAACCCAGGTTATCAAAATGGATGACAAATGCCGCTATGCGCATGCACGATATTCAGTCCATAGTATACGTCACCAGCAGACCCTCTGTATCGGGTAAGAACTGAGCGCTGCGCTGAGAGAATCTCCCTAACAATAACGAGCATTAGGGTTAGAAATAAGCCCATGCGTCTGGTGACGAGATAGGATATGCGAGTCAAGGAACACAAAGCGCATGCGTCTGGTGACGACATAGTCACTTAATGATATGCATGATATGCATAAAATGGGAATCGGATTGGCGATTGTGTTTGGTAGTGCACGGCCCATATTAGAGGGTTGACTGTACTGACGTCATGCTCTAAATATAAATTATAATTTTCAAGTCTTCTGAAAAATCGTTTTACTGAAAAAATAGGTAAGATATGTTATATAAACGTTTGAAAACGATAGTCAGGTTGGGCTGAAAATAATAAAGTTTTGGAATCCTTTAAAGGCACAGTAAAGTTTTTTTATATTGCTTGTTAACTTGATTTAAAGTGTTTTCCAAGCTTGCTAGTCTCATTGCTAGTCTGTATAAACATGTCTGACATAGAGGAAACTCCTTGTTCATTATGTTTAAAAGCCATGGTGGAACCCCATAGGAGAATGTGTACTAAATGTATTGATTTCACTTTAAACAATAAAGATCAGCTGTTATCTTTAAAAGAATTATCACCAGAGGATTCTGACGAGGGGGAAGTTATGCCGACTAACTCTCCCCACGTGTCGGACCCTTTGACTCCCGTTCAAGGGACTCACGCTAAAATGGCGCCAAGTACATCAAAGACGCCCATAGCGATTACTTTGCAGGACATGGCGGCAATCATGGATAATACCCTGTCAGCGGTATTAGCCAGACTGCCTGAATTCAGAGGAAAGCGCGATAGCTCTGGGGTTAGACGTAATACAGAGCGCGCAGATGTTTTAAGGCCCATGTCTGATACTGCGTCACAATATGCAGAAGCTGAGGAAGAGCTTCAGTCTGTGGGTGACGTCTCTGACTCGGGGAAACCTGATTCAGATATGTCTACTTTTAAATTTAAGCTTGAGAACCTCCGGGTGTTGCTTGGAGAGGTTTTAGCTGCTCTGAATGACTGTGACACAATTGCAGTGCCAGAGAAATTGTGTAGACTGGATAAATACTATGCGGTGCCGGTGTGTACTGACGTTTTTCCAATACCTAAAAGGTTTACAGAAATTATTACTAAGGAGTGGGACAGACCCGGTGTGCCATTTCCCCCCCCCCCCTCCTATTTTTAGAAAAATGTTTCCAATAGACGCCACCACACGGGACTTATGGCAGACGGTCCCTAAGGTGGAGGGAGCAGTTTCTACTTTAGCAAAGCGTACCACTATCCCTGTCGAGGACAGTTGTGCTTTTTCAGATCCAATGGATAAAAAATTAGAAGGTTACCTTAAGAAAAAGTTTTATCCTGCAGCCCCTTGCATACATTGCTCCTGTCACTGCTGCTGCGGCGTTCTGGTTTGAGTCTCTGGAAGAGGCCTTTCAGACAGCTACTCCATTGACTGAAATACTTGACAAGCTTAGAACACTTAAGCTAGCTAATTCTTTTGTTTCTGATGCCATTGTTCATTTGACTAAACTAACGGCTAAGAATTCTGGATTCGCCATCCAGGCGCATAGGGCGCTATGGCTTAAATCTTGGTCAGCTGACGTGACTTCAAAGTCTAAATTACTTAACATTCCCTTCAAGGGGCAGACCCTATTCGGGCCTGGTTTGAAGGAAATTATTGCTGACATTACTGGAGGTAAGGGTCATAACCTTCCTCAGGACAGGGCCAAATCAAGGGCCAAACAGTCTAATTTTCGTGCCTTTCGAAATTTCAAGGCAGGTGCAGCATCAACTTCCTCTGCTACAAAACAAGAGGGAACTTTTGCACAATCCAAGCCGGCCTGGAAATCTAACCAGGCCTGGAGCAAAGGCAAGCAGGCCAGAAAGCCTGCTGCGGCCTCTAAGACAGCATGAAGGAACGGCCCCCTATCCGGCAACGGATCTAGTAGGGGGCAGACTTTCTCTCTTCGCCCAGGCGTGGGCAAGAGATGTTCAGGATCCCTGGGCGTTGGAGATCATATCTCAGGGATATCTTCTGGACTTCAAAGCTTCCCCCCCACAAGGGAGATTTCACCTTTTGAGATTATCTGTAAACCAGATACAGAAAGAGGCATTCTTACGCTGTGTGCAAGACCTCCTAATAATGGGAGTGATCCATCCAGTTCCACAGATGGAACAAGGACAGGGATTTTATTCAAATCTGTTTGTGGTTCCCAAAAAAGAGGGAACCTTCAGACCAATTTTGGATCTAAAGATCTTAAACAAATTCCTCAGAGTTCCATCGTTCAAAATGGAAACTATTCGGACAATCCTACCTATGATCCAGGAGGGTCAGTACATGACCACAGTGGATTTGAAGGATGCTTACCTTCACATACCGATTCACAAAGATCATCATCGGTTCCTAAGGTTTGCCTTTCTAGACAGGCATTACCAGTTTGTGGCTCTTCCCTTCGGGTTAGCTACAGCCCCAAGAATTTTTACAAAGGTTCTGGGGTCTCTTCTGGCGGTCCTAAGACCACGGGGCATAGCAGTGGCCCCTTATCTAGACGACATCCTGATACAGGCGTCAAACTTCCAAATTGCCAAATCTCATACGGACATAGTGTTGGCATTTCTGAGGTCGCATGGGTGGAAAGTGAACGAGGGAAAGAGTTCTCTATCACCCCTCACAAGGGTTTCCTTCCTAGGAACTCTGATAGATTCTGTAGAAATGAAAATTTACCTGACGGAGTCCAGGTTATCAAAGCTTCTAAATTCCTGCCGTATTCTTCACTACATTCTGCGCCCTTCGGTGGCTCAGTGCATGGAAGTGATCGGCTTAATGGTAGCGGCGATGGACATAGTGCCATTTGCGCGCCTACATCTCAGACCGCTGCAATTATGCATGCTCAGTCAGTGGAATGGGGATTACACAGATTTGTCCCCTCTGCTAAATCTGGATCAAGAGACCAGAGATTCTCTTCTCTGGTGGCTATCTCGGGTCCATCTGTCCAAAGGTATGACCTTTCGCAGGCCAGATTGGACAATTGTAACAACAGATGCCAGCCTTCTAGGTTGGGGTGCAGTCTGGAATTCCCTGAAGGCTCAGGGATCGTGGACTCAGGAGGAGAAACTCCTCCCAATAAATATTCTGGAGTTAAGAGCAATATTCAATGCTCTTCTAGCTTGGCCTCAATTAGCAACCCTGAGGTTCATCAGATTTCAGTCGGACAACATCACGACTGTGGCTTACATCAACCATCAAGGGGGGACCAGGAGCTCCCTAGCGATGTTAGAAGTCTCCAAGATAATTTGCTGGGCAGAGACTCACTCTTGCCACCTATCAGCGATCCATATCCCAGGTGTAGAGAACTGGGAGGCAGATTTTCTAAGTCGTCAGACTTTTCATCCGGGGGAGTTTGCTCAATTGGTTCATCGTTGGGGCACACCAGAATTGGATCTCATGGCGTCTCGCCAGAACGCCAAGCTTCCTTGTTACGGATCCAGGTCCAGGGACCCAGAAGCGACGCTGATAGATGCTCTAGCAGCACCGTGGTTCTTCAACCTGGCTTATGTGTTTCCACCGTTTCCTATGCTCCCTCGACTGATTGCCAAAATCAAACAGGAGAGAGCATCGGTGATCTTGATCGCGCCTGCGTGGCCACGCAGGACCTGGTATGCAGACCTGGTGGACATGTCATCCTTTCCACCTTGGCCTCTGCCTCTGAGACAAGACCTTCTACTACAAGGTCCTTTCAATCATCCAAATCTAATTTCTCTGAGACTGACTGCCTGGAGATTGAACGCTTGATTTTATCAAGGCGTGGCTTCTCCAAGTCAGTCATTGATACCTTAATACAGGCACGGAAGCCTGTAACCAGGAAAATCTACCATAACATATGGCGCAAATATCTTCATTGGTGTGAATCCAAGAATTACTCATGGAGTAAGGTTAGGATTCCTAGGATATTGTCCTTTCTCCAAGAGGGTTTGGATAAAGGATTATCAGCTAGTTCTTTAAAGGGACAGATTTCTGCTCTGTCTATCCTTTTGCACAAGCGTCTGGCAGAGGTTCCAGACGTCCATTCATTTTGTCAGGCTTTGGTTAGAATTAAGCCTGTGTTTAAACCTGTTGCTCCTCCATGGAGCTTAAACTTGGTTCTTAAGGTTCTTCAAGGAGTTCCGTTTGAACCCCTTCATTCCATTGATATCAAACTTTTATCTTGGAAAGTTCTGTTTTTGATGGCTATTTCCTCGGCTCGTAGAGTCTCTGAGTTATCAGCTTTACAATGTGATTCTCCTTATCTGATTTTCCATACAGATAAAGTAGTTCTGCGTACAAAACCTGGGTTTTTACCTAAGGTAGTTTCCAACAAGAATATCAATCAAGAGATTGTTGTTCCATCATTGTGTCCTAATCCTTCTTCAAAGAAGGAACGTCTTTTACATAATTTGGACGTAGTCCGTGCTTTAAAGTTTTACTTACAAGCGACTAAAGATTTTCGTCAAACATCTTCCCTGTTTGTTGTTTACTCTGGACAGAGGAGAGGTCAAAAGGCTTCGGCAACCTCTCTTTCTTTTTGGCTTCGGAGCATAATACGCTTAGCCTATGAGACTGCTGGACAGCAGCCCCCTGAAAAGATTACAGCTCATTCTACTAGAGCTGTGGCTTCCACCTGGGCCTTTAAAAATGAGGCTTCTGTTGAACAGATTTGCAAAGCGGCGACTTGGTCTTCGCTTCATACCTTTTCAAAATTTTACAAATTTGATACTTTTGCTTCTTCGGAGGCTATTTTTGGGAGAAAGGTTCTACAGGCAGTGGTCCCTTCCGTTTAAGTACCTGCCTTGTCCCTCCCTTCATCCGTGTACTTTAGCTTTGGTATTGGTATCCCACAAGTAATGGATGATCCGTGGACTGGATACACCTAACAAGAGAAAACATAATTTATGCTTACCTGATAAATTTATTTCTCTTGTGGTGTATCCAGTCCACGGCCCGCCCTGTCCTTTTAAGGCAGGTCTAAATTTTAAACTACAGTCACCACTGCACCCTATGGTTTCTCCTTTCTCGGCTAGTTTCGGTCAAATGACTGGATATTGCAGTTAGGGGAGGAGCTATATAGCAGCTCTGCTGTGGGTGATCCTCTTGCAACTTCCTGTTGGGAAGGAGAATATCCCACAAGTAATGGATGATCCGTGGATCCACAAGAGAAATAAATTTATCAGGTAAGCATAAATTATGTTTTTCCCTATGCTATTCAAACCTAAAGAAATGTTGGGCTAGAGTTTCACCTAAAAAAGTGCCTGTTCCAAATTCAACTTAAGAACAAACCTACAGAACCTATCTTTTTCGTAACATGGGGACTGTCTGTACATCTTTCTTGATATCCTTTGTTGACATGCATATCTAGGTAGGCTCAGGAGCTGAATACACTACTGGGAGCTAGCTGCTAATTTGTGGCTGCAAATATATGCTTCTTGCCATTGGCTCAATGTGTTCAATTAGCTCACAATTGTGCATTGCTTCTCCTTTATCAAAGGACACTAAGAGAATGAAGCAAATTTGATAAAATAATCAATTGGAAAGTTGTTTAAACTCACATGCTCTATCTGATTCATGAAAGAAAATTTGTGGGTCTCATTTCCCTTTAACACTGCTATATTCCACACATGAATTGGTTGTTTATTGGTTGTGTACTCTAGTGAACCATTTATATCTGTTTCTAATTCCATTAATAAGCCTCAGCAGAGAAGAAAACCTAAGTTATAACATGAAAGTGTGCATTGCTTAATACACACTAACATTTTACACTTATATTTTTAATATTTTAACAACTAATAGAATATATTATACTTTATAGATTTTATTTAGTGTTTATTGTCATTCTTACTTTGTCGCTACCACCTTTTATGGAAGCATATTCAAAATATATACAGCTTTTAGATGTTTACTAAAATTAACAAGATCATTCAACAGATTTCGTTTAATGGAATATAAACTCATGGCCTTATGACACCAGTCACTTCATAGTGTTATTTCTATGTCTGGAGTTTTAGGCTTTTTGGGCGCTATGCCATTGCAAATTAAAAGTAACATCACAAAACATGTCAACTTGCAATTGTTAAATTAAATTTATTTATTTGCGAATTATGTCTGCTGGACATTGCTAAATGCAGAAATGCTTGTGCATTGCCCCCTGCTCACTGGCGGCCAATCAGCCGCTAGCAGGGGCTGTCAATCATCCCGATCAGGGAGGTTAAGGAGCAGCGGTCTTACAACCTCTGAAGCAGTATGCGCTGCTTAATAAATGGAGCCCTATAAATGAAAATTAGCAGTGCACAGGCTGATAAAGTAGACCGAAGTGCACAAGCAGAAAATAGACTGACAATATTAATCTAAAGGTGGCTGATGTGTGCAGACTAAAGCCTAAGGTTGATCTGTGCAGATGAAAAGTTTAAATAAATACTGTCACTGCTTATTTTAGGAAATCTGTTACATCTGCATCCTCCAGCATTTAAACAGATATAACTTGGAAGGTATCTTTGAAAGACATCTTCCTGATGTGCAAACTTTCTAACTTACTTCTATCAGCAAATGTTCTTCATTCTCTTGGTATCTTTTTTGAAAAGCAGGGTCCTAAGCTCAGGAGTGTGTACATTTGGAGCACTATATGGCAGCAGTTTTGCACAAATGTTATTAATTTGCAAAATCACTAGATGGCACTATTTCCTGTTATATAGTGCTCTAGACACTTCAACAAAGACTACCATGGGAATTAAACAAATTTGATAAGAGAAGTAAATTGGAAACTTTTTAAAAATTGTATGCTCTGTCTGAATCATGAAAGAAATTTTTTGGCCTTGATATCCATTGCGCCATATGGACGTATGTACCATTTTACACACAGTACTTTGCCCAGCGTACTGTGTTGATACAGTACCTACATCTTGAACAGAGGTGCATTTTTGTGGTCCCCGCTTAAACAGTGGGAGCTGCAAAAAGGGGACAAAAGCAAACTGCCTAAATAGGGTTTGGTCGGTGCTACAATAGAGGCAGACCAGGTGACCGCCTTAGGGCGCCCCTGCAGGAGTGGAGGCGAATTTTGTTCATGACATACATTTTTTTAATGTGTATATTTATTTTTTGCTGCCTTTGGCTTCATATTAGGGGCCATATGTGGTGGCATAATGGCTAGAATAGAGGGAGACCCCCTGGAACATAGAGAGGGCAGGTCAGCCAGAACAGTTGAAAGCACCTGGCTGAAATATCTTACTGCAAAGCCCCTGCGCTTTCTGCAAAACTTTAGCAGCCTCCATATTTATATATCTGTCCATTTATCTAAAGTCATAATTGTGCAGTACCATGTCTATAATCCAGGAGTCGACTAATCTCTTTAAAATTTAGGAGCCAGTAAGAATATTTAGGAGCTAGGCACACTTTTAGGAGCCAGACAGTGGTATTTGTATATAGATATATGGAGAATAACCCAAAAATTAAGAGCATGGGGTAAAATTCTAGGAGCCAGTGGCACCCATTCTCCTGGGTTTGTCGAGCCCTGCTATAATCTGTCTACTCTACAATCATACCTTTATATTAAAGTGTATTCATGGTCATATTAATTATTCAGCATAACATGTTCTATTTCAGTGTATAAATACTTGGCATAATTATACAGTATAATTATTTTTTCCTGTTAGACATGCTATTATCAGTCTTGGTGTAATGGTGAAAAAGTAAACAGGCCATCCTGTCTCCAGGCTCATGAGTTTTATATATTGTCACCTCTGTTTGATTCATTATGCAGAGCCACTGATTTGTTATGTTGAACAGAGCCACCACTTTGATATGTTATGTCCTGCAGAAATGAACCATTATAGCTATTATAGTTCCAATAAATCAGATTAACAGTCAGGAAGTTGATGTGATAACAAAAATCTATTTTCTCTATCATTATAGATAAAATACTTGTTTTTAGCTGCTTAACACCTCACTAGAAGACTTTGTTAAGAAGCAGTAATGCCAAGATTTGTAATTTCTTCAGGGGCAGCAAAATGTATCTTCACCTATGTAACAAAAAATCCTAGCACTGATCATGCTCCTGTACCACATGGTGCCAGATCTTTAATTGTTACAGAGAGTTGCGTGGTTGGTGTCACTCTCTGTAACGATCATCGGTTGATGCCGAGTGGGGGCAGTGGTAGGGATGGAAGGAGGTGGGCGTGGGTGGGTGGCCCAGCAGAGTAGGGGAAGGGAGGGGCGGGTTGCCTACACTACAGAAAAAGATTAGAAGCGAGAGGGATGTGGCCCTACATTACAGACAAATTTTGGAGTGATCTTGGAGGGGGAGGAGTATTTTCCTAAACTACAGAAGAAAAAACAATGTAAAAGAAAATAAATTAAAATAAATTGTAACTAACAGACTCTCTCTCATAAAAAAACAAAGGCTCTTTCCGTTTAATGTGAGTGATAGCAAAAATGCTAAAAATTCTCTGGTACTTTGGGCAAGTTTTTCTCTGAAATTCCTGGTATCAAAGGGATTAAAGAAATGTTTTGGGGGTAAATAGCCTTCTCAACTGACCATAGCTAAATGGCTTCTACATTTATCTACTTGGCACAAACAAAACACTCTAAATGCTCCTATGGGAAAAATTATTTTTTCCTCCTCAAAATGTCACATGCGAATAGAAAATAAAAAGTATAGTGCTAGACATAGTTGTATACTGGTTATTGTGTATCAGTTTATAGAAGCCCTCTTTCTGCAGTCAGTTGAGTTACGGTAATAGCATCCATTTAAATCACAGAAGTGTGCTAGTAAATTAATAACCTTGTTAATATTCAGTTATATATTAATATTTTTTTATAGCACAAAGAAGAAAAAAATACCTGCTTGTGCTTTTATTACATATGTAACTCAAAACTATTTACTGTTATGTCCCTGAGTCCTATGCTGTTTTGGATTAGATTCTGAAAGTAAAATTCACCAAATGTGCTTATATCAATGTATTAAACTTCGCATGGAGTTGATAGTATATGTAAAAATTATCCATAATATGCCTGAAAGGTAATCTGCAAGAAAAAAATAATCTCTGCAAGTATATCGAAGAAAATTATTTTATATTTTCCCTAGCTGTGTACCATAAAGCAAAAGGGGCCGACAGAACCAATTCTGTGTGTTTGCGTCAATCTCTACCCTTTTATTAGTGATATAAAAACATGGATTTTCTTTTCTAGAAAATCCTTTTTTCAAATGATTGCATCAGATTTTGCTTTTGATGGAAAGTTATAAAAGAGGGAAAGAGTGAGTTTACATTGCAGACAATAAAATAATTTTATTATAGTTTAGAAGACCGATAAAGTTTCATCAGGTGTTTAGTGTAAGTCTATCCTACTTTGTTTTAAACATACAGCAACTTATAAAATAGAGAACAAGCTCAACAAAATTAATAATTAGTCCTTAAAGAAAACTAGAGAGAAATATCAGAAATACAATAATCCTGATGAAAAAAGTAAGGGACTTCAGCACTCTTTTTAACCAGTATATAAATGTTTTATTAAGACATGTCAGTTCTATATAAAGGCATATCCTGTCATCATTGCAGAACACATATCTCCAAGTGCAAAGTGCAAAGAATATATAGTACAGGTAGCCCTCAGTTTACGCCGGGGTTAGGTTCCAGGAGGAATGGTTGTAAATCGAAACCGTTGTAAATTGAAACACAGTTTATAATGTAAGTCAATGGGAAGTGAGGGAGTTAGGTTCCAGGCCCCTCTCAAAATTGACATAAGTAACCTATAATACATTACTTTTAAAGCTTTGAAATGAAGACTTTAAATGCTAAACAGTATTATAAACCTAATAATATAGATTGTATCATCATCAAACTAAGTTTAATGAACAAAAACAATTGCTAACAGCACCTAATTAAATAATTACACAACAGACTGCATCATCATCAAACTAAGTTTAATAAACAAAAACGTTTTTTTACTTGCCTTTTTCTGCAAAGCAGTTCTCTGCATTGTTAGCATGTTAGAAAATATTAGGTCTGCACATATTCTATGCATTTCAATCTGCAGTGATTAATAGGCAGTTAGGCACCCTCACCTCAAGCAGCTGGACAGGAAGATAATAGGGAAGTGGCTGCTAGATAGCTAATGTCTGCTCTGTGTAAACAGATCAATTTCAGACTGCTAAGTTGCATACATTTGCTGCAAAACAAGAGGACAGCTCCACCTACTGACTATTTTAATTCGTGCACATGACTGAAAAAAAAGGTTGTTATTCTGAAACGGCGCAAATTGAACCGGCGTAAACCGAGGGCCACCTGTACTCAAATCAAAACATAGTGCAACATACAATAACATAAAATCACGTCAAGTTACTATAAAACCTTTAGGCAAATCTGATGTCCCAGATGAAGTCACTTAGCATGCAACACCCTGCTGCACCAAACCCTGTGAAGTACAGGCCTATGCATGCAGATAAAGTTTGTAGTGTAAGAAGCAGTAAACTAGTAGTTAGTATATATATTAATGCAGGAGTATAAAGCACAGTACACATGCAACTTTCCAAATTAAAGGTTGTTTGTTAGGCTAATAGTTCAGAAAATTGGTTTACTGGAATAATCTATAATTTTTGACCAATATGGTTAAAATATATACTAATATTTACTAACTACTACTTTACTACTAACTACTCCAGCTGTCTCATAAACCTACCGAATAACACTTCTCAATCAAAAAGAAAGAGTAGAAGAAGTGGCCTTCTGACCCTTACGCTTACTAGAGAAACAAAAAGGGCAATAGATTGCCGAAAGTCTCTAGTTGCCTGCAGATAGAATTTCAGAGCATGCACAATGTCCAGGTTATGCAACAGACGTTCCTTCTGAGAAGAAGGATTAGGACAGAACGAAGGAACAACTATTTCCTGATTGATATTGCCGTCTGACACTACCTTAGGAAGAAATCCCAACTTAGTATGAAGGACCGTCTGATCCGGTTCACAATAAAGGTTATGACCCAGAACCGGAATATTCTCTATACAGAAATATATATGAGACCAACTGATAATAATAGATATCCAATATAGAAAAAAGAGGTCTTTCTCTGAGGCTAATCAAGATATAGCAGCAGAGATCTAGCCTACTGCGCCATAACAGCAACACTTCTCGCTAGACTCCAGGAGCAAGGACTCCACACTGCTTTAGCCTATTAGATATCCTGAACCCACGATATATATTCACTTCCAGCCCCCTTAAGATTCAGACGCCCCTGTGTCATCAGCCACTGAGTCCCTTAACGTGTCCCCCATTAAGGGGAAAATAATAAAGAAGAACTTACCCTCCAGTGCCTCTGCTGTGTAGTAGATACAGCATGATTAGGTCTTCCGATTTCATCCAGACTTCTGACAGGTTCAGCCGTAGGGCAGACACAGGGCTTCAGGTCTGACAGATTCAGACGACTTCTGACAGGGACCTGAAGAAAAAGAAAAGCAAAGTAACCAACCCTGGTTTTCTATATAGGGGTAGCATACATTTTGGAAGGGAAGCAAGGACTACCTCACTGTCTTCCAACTGCTAAAAGCCACCATTACTCTTACTAAAGAGGATTACATGGACACAGCATAACCCCAATCCTTGCTTGCAGGGAAAAGTACCCATTAAAGGATTATATCAGTAGTTTTTGTCATAATGTTGTTATAGGAAAATATTTATATTTTCCTGTTTTAATAAATTAAAGGCAATATCCAGGGAGATCCAGCACCAAAGCTGAACTAGTGTGCATGCCCAAGGGCCACTGCAGACCTTGTCAATTATCAAAACTCAATGAAAAGGCAGCACCATCTGGTTCATCAGCAAAAAAATATTTTATTCCTTTTAATCAGGAGCAGGTTCAAAATATCAGGACAAAGTTTTGGGGTGTTTACCCTTAGTGATGTCTGTGGTACAATACAATGTAACTCCTTAAATACCTTAAAGGGACAGTCTAGGCCAAAATAAACTTTCATGATTCAGATAGAGCATGTAATTTTAAACAATTTTCCAATTTACTTTTATCACCAATTTTGCTTTGTTCTCTTGGTATTCTTAGTTGAAAGCTTAACCTAGGAGGTTCATATGCTAATTTCTTAGACCTTGAAGCCCACCTCTTTCAGATTGCATTTTAACAGTTTTTCACCACTAGAGGGTGTTAGTTCACGTATTTCATATAGATAACACTGTGCTCGTGCACGAGAAGTTATCTGGGAGCAGGCACTGATTGGCTAGACTGCAAGTCTGTCAAAAGAACTGAAAAAAGAGGCAGTTTGCAGAGGCTTAGATACAAGATAATCACAGAGGTTAAAAGTATATTATTATAACTGTGTGGGTTATGAAAAACTGGGAAATGGGTAATAAAGGGATTATCTATCTTTTAAAACAATACAAATTCTGGTGTAGACTGTCCCTTTAACACAGGTGTTAAACTCCTCATATCTCATTATGACATCATTGGTTTAATATATTAAAGGGACATTATCCACCAACTCTAAACATCAATAAATACATTTACACCACACCATTAAAAAATATACAGAATATTAGAATACAGGCAGAGCAATTTTACAAAAATTGATTTAAATCATAATAAATCATAATTCTCTTAATCCCCTTAGGGTTTAATCCATCAAGTTTGTGAATCCATAACATATCTCTCTTTTTTAGTAGGTATTCCCTATTCTGCCCCTTCTAGGAGGAGGTTCGAATGTCCAGCCTCCAAAAAGTAAAAAAGGCTACTGGTGCCTCAACATTTTTTCCTTCTGATGCTAGATTTGTATTGCACTATCCTATCACGTACCTTTTGGGTCGTTTCACCAATGTAAATTTTGGCACAAGGACACTGTCAGGGTGCCAGGAATCAGACTGAGATGAGAAGTGCAAAAATAATCACACCTTTATTAATAGCAAAAAATAATAAAAAGTCCACAAGTCAAATAACAAGCCAGGAATCAAAACCAGAGCTGGTAGTCAGACAAGCCGAGTCAGGAGCCAAAGCGAGTAGTCAGACGAGCCGGAATCAGGAACTAGGAGAACAGCAGAGTCAGGAACAAGCCAGGGATCAGGAACCAGGAGGGACGTCAGACAGCCAGGTAATACACAGGAGCTCTCACAAACAGGTCTGAGACAACGCAAGGGCAAAGCATACTGAACAAAGGCCCTTTAAATAATAAGTGATGACATCACAATTCTGAGACTGCATCCTGTCTCACATGGATGATGTAAACCAGTCTGGCCATAAAAGGAAGTACAGGAAGTGAGCAGCATCTCCCAGAA
Source organism: Bombina bombina (assembly GCF_027579735.1). Taxonomy (NCBI): domain Eukaryota; kingdom Metazoa; phylum Chordata; class Amphibia; order Anura; family Bombinatoridae; genus Bombina; species Bombina bombina. The sequence continues at coordinate 409,491,513 of NC_069500.1, forward strand.
TGCACCAAAGTCAGCAAGAGAGGTGAGTAAAATGGCTGCCAGCAGCACATGGCAAAAAAGGCAGGAAAAAACCCTGACAAACACTTAATAAAGTACACCACAAAGGTAGCATTACAGGTAAAATATCAATTAATACCATACTTTTTACTGGAATAGGGATGGAAAAAATTGTCGCCCTTAACAAGGCTGCCACAACTGGAGCAGCCAAGGCAGGGTAAACAACACATCTTTTTAATAGTTAAATACCCCGTATTATCTCTCTTGAGATTCCCTACATCCGCTGTGACCAAAGCGTCCCTTAGATTAAGAGGGCGTGTGTAGGCTGGCATAGGGGCATCTGCAAAAATCTCTATCCCCAGATTGCAATTCCTTATTATATGCCAACGATGTCTTATAATATGTTGAATATCTGAACTATAGTTGTTAAATTCTGAAACAAAAACCATCCTATTCTTTTTATCTTTTTTCTCAGTTAGCTTGAGAGCCTCGTCTCGTTTTATCCTACTCACTTCTGCTATATTCCTATTAATGAGCTCTGCAGGATAACACCTTTCTAAAAAACGCTTACCTTCATCCATTAACCTCTCTCTTACCAAACCCTCATCTTTTACTATTCTCCTCACTCTTAGGAGTTGGCTTTTTGGCAATGATTGTTTTAATGTAGGCGGGTGCGCACTAGTAAAATGGAGTAAGGTGTTGCGATCAGTCTCTTTTTACGAAAATGATCTGTATATAACTGGCCATTATGTTTGTATACCTTGGTGTCTTGAAAATTAACATTTTCTTCACTCCAAGTGAGTGTAAATTTATTAAATCTCGAATTGTTATTCAGCAATCAGCCAATAGGATTGAGCTCGCATTCTAGTGGCTGATTGGAACAGCCAATAGAATGCAAGCTCAATCCTATTGGCTAATTGGATCAGCCAATAGGATTGAACTTTAATCCTATTGGCTGATTGCATCAGCCAATAGGATTTTTCCTACCTTAATTCCGATTGGCTGATAGAATTCTATCAGCCAATCGGAATTCAAGGGATGCCATCTTGGATGACGTCACTTAAAGGACCCGTCATTGTTCAAGAAGACTCCGGATGAAGAGGATGCTCTGCGTTGGATGTCTTGAAGATGGAGCCGCTCCGCGCCGGATGGATGAAGATAGAAGATGCCGTCTAGATGAAGACTTCTGCCTGTCTGGAGGACCTCTTCTGGCCGGCTTTGATGAAGACTTCTGCCCATCTCGAGAACTACTTCGCCCGGATTTGTGGAGGACTTCGGCCCAGCTGGGTGAAGACGACTCAAGGTAGGGTGATCTTCAAGGGGTTAGTGTTAGGTTTTTTTAAGGGGGGATTGGGTGTGTGGGTGGTGGGTTTAATGTTGGGGGGTATTGCACTTTTTTTTTACAGATAATAGAGCTGATTACTTTGGGGCAATGCCCCGCAAAAGGCCCTTTTAAGGGCTATTCGTAATTTAGTATAGGGTAGGGCTTTTTATTATTTTGTGGGGCTTTTTTATTTTATTAGGGGGATTAGATTAGGTGTAATTAGTTTAAAAAAATTGTAATTATTTTATTATTTCTGTAATTTAGTGTTTGTTTTTTTGGACTTTAGATAATTGTTTTTAATTGTATTTAATTGTATTTAGTTTAGGGAATTAATTTAATTATAGTGTAGTGTTAGGTGTAATTGTAACTTAGGTTAGGTTTTATTTTACAGGTATATTTGTATTATTTTAACTAGGACGTTATTAAATAGTTAATAACTATTTAGTAACTATTCTACCTAGTTAAAATAAATACAAACTTGCCTGTAAAATAAAAATAAACCCTAAGCTAACTACAATGTAACTATTAGTTATATTGTAGCTATCTTAGGGTCTATTTTATAGGTAAGTATTTAGTTTTAAATAGGAATAATTTATTTAGATATAGTTAAATTATATTTAAGTTAGGGGGTGTTAGGGTTAGTGTTAGGTTTAGGGGTTAATACATTTAATATAGTGGCGGCGGTGTAGGGGGGGCAGATTAGGGGTTCATAAATATAATGTAGGTGGCGGTGGGCTCCGGGAGCGGTGGTTTAGGGGTTCAACACTTTATTTAGTTGTGGCGGGCTCCAGGAGCGGCGGTTTAGGGGTTAAACACTTTATTTAGTTGCGACGGGGTCCGGGAGCGGCAAGATAGGGGTTAATAACTTTATGTAGGTGACGGCGGTACAGGGGGCGGTAGATCCGGGGTTAATACATTTATTAGAGTAGTGGTGGACTCCGGGAGCGGCGGTTTAGGGGTTAATAACTTTATTTAGGTGCGGCGGGGTCTGGGAGCGGCGGTTTAGGGGGTTAACAGTATAGTATAGTGTGGGTGTTTAGTGACAGGGTACCAAGAAAGCTGTAAAAAAGCCGAAGAGCAGCGAGATCGATGACTGTTAGTTAACAACAGTCCGCTGCTCATCGCACCGTACTTGGTGTGCGGCTTTTTGACAGCTTTTTTGATAATTTTGGAGAGCGTATTCAGGTCGGCGTCAGCGATGTTAGGCGAACTTAGGCGAGCGTATTGGTGCCGTTGAATGCAAGAAAGTCAACGGCTTGATAAATAGAGGTCATGATCTCAAGTTGGAGGATAGGAGGTTCAAAGTAATGTATGTAAGCACTTTTTACAAAAAAGGTGGTTGGCTCATAGAATTGCCTTTCAATGGAGATGGTAAGGTCATTACAGTAAGGGAATCCAAAAAAGTCTACCCCGAGGATTAATTAAACTTACAATTCAGAATGAAATGCAGGTAGAATTGATGGTCTTTTTGGCTGTAATCTGATTTAAAATCCAAGTTCCTATGGGTAGTGAGTCAATAAAAAAGCATTTTCTAATCTCTTTTTTTTTGTTTTGTTTAAATTTCCTTTCTGGTTTCAACAGTAACTCTAAGCTACTAATACTATTTGTATCTGAGAAAACACATTAGGCCCCAAACAAAAAGACCCAATTTAGCAGGTCATCAAATTACGGCAGGTATAATAATCCTTTAGACTAAACTTCAGCAAGGATTCTCCTTCATTGTCTTTTCTGTGTTTCGGCCATCTGTTTGTCTGTACTCTGTAAAATTGATCCTGCAGGGTTGAGGGAAGTCCAGATCAATATTTTGTAATTAACAAAGCTTCATCCTCTGCCGAGTTGGAATCCTGCCTAGGCAGTTTAGAAATGAGCTTTTCTCTTGTGCAGCCTTCAGCTGAAATTCTATGCTCGTGTTTATTTGTTTAGCTGTGCAGTTGTGAGAAGGACACGCGCCTTTCACAGATACTACAATAAAACGCACAACAGGGGAAAATACATCTGTGTTTGAAATCATGATCACCAACCTTTAGTTTAGTAGATATAAAGGCTAAACATGAATGTCAGTAGAATATGATTTCTTTTTCTCCTACTGGACTTATGATCACTTATTCCAGCACAGTCTCATTTCCAAAGTGTGAGGGATCAGATATTCTGCAGCAGCTGCATCACAAGGGGCCTGTTACAATTTAGGGCTCGGCAAGCCGGGAATCTGCAGTATTATTAAATATTTCCTTATTTCACACATTGTGTGCACACTGGCCCTTTGTTTTACACTTGATGCAAGACTCAAGTCCCTTTATTGCATAGTTCCTGTACTTTCAAGCTTTCTGTTACTCATCATCAGTTACTGTATCTTAAATCAATACTTTTATGGACACACAGTGGGACAGATTATATATAACCTTTGAGCTTCTCGTATACCTATCAGGTATGCTATGCTGCTATGTAATGGGAAAAAAAGTTTTTATTTGGTCTGCAGTGCCTTTGAAGTTGATCAAGCAAATATGTGTATGGGTCACTGCTATTTCAGCAAATAGAATAAATTGAAGGATTTGATCTTTTTTTTACTTTATTTAGTTATCAGGCATAGCTTGATGTTTCTACTTTCATGTCTTGTTGCTTGAAGTTTCTGTCTCCAAAAGTACCTTGGTTTGTAGATGTAATTCCTACTTGTACTTTAATTACATTCTTGAAGTTTGTGATAATATCATCAGGGACTGGGCTGTAGAACAGCAAGGGATTAGTATAGTGTAATCTGGACAGTTAAATGTTGTCAGATTATAGTCTAGACACTTGGAGAAAGGGATGTTTTAAATCGGATTTATCACCTGTCTGTATAATCTTTGTATTTACAGAAACTTGGAAACAGCTATCAATCTCTGCTGTGCTTTCTTTATATAACATTTAAATCCTTAAAGGGACATAATACTCATATGCTAAATCACTTGAAACTGATGCAGTGTAACTGTAAAAAGCTGACAGGAAAATATCACCTGAACATCTCTATGTAAAAAAGGAAGATATTTTACCTCACAATCTCCTCAGCTCAGCAGAGTAAGTTCTGTGTAAAAAGTTATACTCAGCTGCTCCCAGCTGCAGGTAAAAAAATTAAAAAAATGAAGAAATGAACAGCAGCCAATCAGCAGTGCTGAGGTCATGAACTCTTACTGTGATCTCATGAGATTTGACTTAACTCTCATGAGATTTCATAGTAAGCTTCCTTTACCTGACTGGTGAAATAATATGAGAGTGCACGATGCTCATCCTTTCAGTTGTCCCGGGACAGACATACTAATATGCTGCTTAGAAATCCTTTACAATGGGAGGTGGCTACTGAAGAACTTTTGAGGTAAAATATCTTTCTTTTTTAAATAGAGATGTTCAGGTGATATTTTCTAATCAGCTTTTTACAGCTATGCTGCATCACTTTCAAGTGTTTAAACATTTGGGTATTATGGCCCTTTAAACATTTATCTGGGAAGATCACTATCTGTGCTTTGTCACTACTTTGTATATTTTGTTTATGTATATGTGTGCTTCTGTATATATATAAAGATATACAGACAGATAAATAGATAGATAGATAAAAAGAAGAGTTACACATATTCAGAATGGTGAAGTGGTGATTATAGAAAAATGCTTTTGAAATATCTGACTTCCTGTTCACTGTTCTGTGAAGGTCTTTCACCTCACTTTCATTTACCTCCCTATATTTCAACTGGCTGCTGTTACTAAGATGATAACAATGAGATGACTTATGTTGTTCTTTGATATTGTGCAGGGTGTGAATTCTAGAGATAAAGTCATTCACATCACAAAGGAAAAACTAGAATTCTGCAAGAAGAACTAAAATATGTTTTAGTGTAACTGTTGCCCTATGATTTTCTATTATATTAATATATATATGTAGATTTGTATACACTTTTGTTTATCACTACTATGTGGAAGTAGTAACAATAACAGCAAGTGTAGTTATTATAACTTTAAGTAAGACAAAGCTTTACAAAGTATTTTACTAATTAGATTTGAAGTCAGAGAAGCATATATCTTATTAACTTCATAAGACAAATGCATATGACTTAGGAATAACAGAACAAAGATACTATATGCCACAATTAGATAGGATGAAATATGGATAAGAGATAATGTAAAAGTTCTGCAGTGGTAGAAAAGATCTTCAAAGAACAAAGCCAGAAAATCAACAGTTAGATAACAATGCAATTAGTAATGCAATAGAATCCTTGAGCGTTGAAGCAAGAGGTTATAGTATTAGTTGAATACTTGTTGCACATATAGCAAAGAGTAAGCGTGATCCTGAGGCAAGAGACGTTAATTTTATAAGCAAAGCAGAAAATACACAGAACGGTCAGAGAGATTGAAAGTAATTTCCTTAGATATTTATAATCTCATACTTGCACATATTTGGGAATGTAGATAAAGTAAGTTGTACCTTTGATAGTAGATAAAGTTCTTACCGGAGCCTTAGGCTTTGCTGCAGGCGAGTATAGAGGTGTGGAACTCTCTTCCGGTATCTGTTCAGCAGGGAGATTGGCGTCTGACGTCAGAACACCGGATGCGGCACTGAGCCGATTGTAGGTCTCTTCACTGAAAAAATGAATTAATGTAACAAGCAAACAGTAAGTAAGGTACCAGTTGAAAGAAACAATGTATATTGATAAGTGAACTTCAGGAACTTGGAGGTAGCAGTCCAATTGGCAAAGTAAGCTTGCGTAGCAAGAAGATTTAGGAGGAATTTGCAGAGGCACGGTTAGTTAGATTTTTTAAGGACAGAGAGAAAGCTTCAGACGAACTTCAGGTATAGAATTATGCATAGAGGTCCAGCATACAAAGTTGAAATGACAGTCAGTCTCATAGACAAGGAGCTTAGCAGAAGCAGAACTACATAGGCAGTTAAACAAAAATTACTAAGCATAGGATGAAGGCAATTGCAGGTGTTATAAAGGGGGTGTGGTAACGTGATAGGTCAAGAAGGATTTAAAGGTATATACACAGACAGTGAACCTGACAGGACCCCCCCTTCAGGCAAGCTGTCCCACAGCTTGAGGACAAGGACGGTCAGGAAAACGTTGATGAAACTGAGCAACCAAACGGGGGGCATGGAGATTGGAGGATGGTTCCCAGCTGTCCTCCTCTGCAGAAAAGTGTTTCCATCGAACCAGATATTGTAGTACTCCACGATGAATCCTGGAATCGATTATGGAATGGACTTCATATTCAGCGGAAGCCTCTGCGTCCAAATTTGATGGTACAAGAGGAAGAGTGGTTCGGGAAGGTAGATAAGGTTTGAGTAAGGACACGTGGAAAGTAGGATGAACTTTTAAAGTTGCAGGAAGTTGTAACGTAACTGCATTTTCGTTGATGATACGTGTCACAGCAAACGGCCCACAGAATTTTTGAGTTAATTTTCTACTAGGGAGTTGTATGCAGAGATTTTTTGTGGATAGCCAAACCTTGTCGCCAATTCTGTAAAGCGGAGGTTTTCTATGTCGTAAATCATAGAAATGTTTTTGTCTTGCTTGTGCCTTTAAGATATTATCCTTGAGGAACCTAAAATTGTCAAGAATGGAATTATTCAATTCTTCCACAGAAGGAGAAGCAGAAGGTGTGATTGGAAGCAAATCAAAATTTGGATGATAAGCATAATTGGCATAAAAAGGTGTCAGTTTTGTTGAGGAATTAGTTAAATTGTTATAGGCAAATTCTGCAAGTGCCAGATACTTATACCACTCATGTTGCTGATAAGAACAGAAGCATCTCAGATATTCATCCAACCACTGATTCAACCTTTCCACTTGTCCATTAGCTTGTGGATGAAAGGATGTAGTATAGTGATGGTCTATTTTCAGGGCAATACATAAATTTCTCCAAAACCGAGAGGTAAACTGAGAACCTCTATCAGAAATTATGGTTTTTGGAATACCATGTAGTTTAATGATGTTGTTTATGACCAATGTTGCTGTTTCAGATGAAGATGGTAATTTGTGAAACGGCAAGAAGTGTGCCATCTTGGTGAAAGTGTCAATGACAACAAGTATGGTGGTATGGGACATTGAGGGAGGCAATTCAACTATAAAGTCTATACTGATTTGTTGCCAGGGAGCCTTTGCGATAGGAAGTGGCATCAATAACCCGTAAGGAGATTTTTTCTCTGTTTTGGATACTTGACAGATAGCACAAGTTCTAACATGATTTAGTACTGAGGGAAACATGTCAGGCCACCAATATTTTCTCTGGAGTAAATCCAAGGTACGAGCTACCCCTGGATGTCCGGCTAAAGGAGATTCATGGTGTTGTTCTAAGATCTGGTTCCTCAGCTCAGTGGGGATGTACATCTTGTCATTGAAGTAATATATACCGTCTTTCTTCTTTAACTTTTTTATTCCAACTTCTGGAGGTAGAACGGACTTTGACCTTACGTCTTTTAGAAAAGTAGTAGTAAATCCTAGGAATTTATCTGTAGGAATAATACTTGTGGGATTTTTTACCTCTGGTAAGTCTGAGTCTAGCCTAGAGAGAGCATCAGCTTTGCCATTTTTTGTGGCAGGACGATATACTATCTTGAAACCAAATCTAGAAAAATAAAGTGACCAGCGTACTTGTCTACTTGAGAGGGTTTTATTACTTTGTAGATATTGTAAATTTTTGTGGTCAGTTAAAATCACAATGGGATGCAGCGCTCCCTCCAATAGATGTCTCCAGAACTCCAATGACCTACGTATGGCTAATAGCTCCTTGTCACCTATTCCGTAGTTTCTTTCAGCTGGACTCATTGCTTTAGAATAAAAGGATACAGGGTGTATTGGATCAGTCTCAGTCTTTTGTTGAGATAGTACAGCACCAATAGAATGGTCAGAAGAATCCACCTCAAGAATATAAGGTAGGTTCACATCTGGGAAACTCAAAATAGGTGCAGTAGTGAATGAAGTTTTTAATTGCTCGAAAACTTCAGTATGAATAGGAGTCCATTTGAAGGGTAGACTGGTTCCAGTTAATTGAGTGAGTGGTTTAACAATCTCTGAAAAACCTTTGATAAATTTCCGATAATAATTCGAAAATCCCAGAAATCTTTGCAATTCTTTTTTGTTAGTAGGAAGTGGCCAATCCTTTACTGCTTCTATTTTTTCGGATTGCATTTGAATGCCAGCAGGAGAAATAGTATAACCTAAGAAAGAAACAATGGTATCATGGAATGAACATTTTTCTGGTTTGGCATAAAGCTTGTGGACTCTGAGTCTTGCCAAAACCCATCTGACGTGTTTAATATGTTCTTCTTCATTTTTAGAATAGATTAATATATCGTCGAGGTAAACCACCATACACACGTCCAGCAAATCTCTAAAAATATCATTAATGAAATGCTGGAACGTGGCAGGGGCGTTACAGAGTCCAAAAGGCATCACTACGTACTCAAAAAGTCCGTATCTGGTCCTGAATGCGGTGAGCCATTCATCCCCTTGGCGTATGCAAATGAGGTTATAAGCTCCCCTAAGATCAAGCTTTGAAAAGATTGTGGCGTTGGTAAGCCTTTCGATGAGTTCCGGAATCAGAGGTAATGGATAACGGTTTTTTACCGTGCACTTATTTAATTCCCGGTAATCAATTATCGGTCTTAAAGTTTTATCCTTGTTTGTGACAAAGAACATTCCGGCTGCTGTGGGAGATGTGGAAGGTCGTATAAAGCCTTTTCGTAAGTTTTCAGTGAGATACTCTTTTAAATGGTTAAGCTCAGGTTGGCTTAGTGGGTACAAATGACCCACAGGGAGTGTAGAACCTGGGATTAATTCTATGGGACAATCGTAAATGCGATGAGGAGGTAGAGTCTCTGCTTCTACCTTACTAAATACTTCAGTAAAATCACTGTAGAACGAAGGTAGAGGAGAACTCAAGTAGTTTGTAAGTAGTATCTCGTGTTGTGGGTGACATGTTGTTTTGCAGTAAGGTGAAGAGAAATTTAATTGTAAGGTTTGCCAATTTATTTCTGGATTATGTAACTGTAACCAGTTTAAGCCTAATACTACAGGAAAGTGAGGTGATGAAATTATATCAAAAACAATGAACTCAGTGTGCCCTGACACAGTACTGATTAGGAGAGGAACAGTGTGCTGGGTAATAGGTCCTGTGGAGAGAGTGGACCCATCAATAACTCTAAGGAATACAGGTGATTTCTTTTCAACAACAGGTATTTTATTTAGAAGAACAAAATCATCATCAATGAAGTTGCCTGACGATCCGGAATCTATGATGGCTTTAGTGCTTAACTTCTTATGGTCCCACTGTATAGAGAGAGACAAGTCACAGTAAGTTTGGGAAGTGTCATAGACATCAGATTTACGTATGTATGTAAACTTACGCCTTTTATTCTTGCGTAGAGTTGGACAGTCAATGACTGTGTGATTAGGATCTGCACAATACATGCACAGGCGCAGAGCCCTGCGACGAGATCTTTCATCAGTAGTAAGAGGTCCTCTCAACATGCCAATTTCCATGGGAGTGACCTTTTCTGTAGTAAACCCAGGTGGTTTTTGATGTGGAATAGGTGGTGCCTTATAGTGGGATTCAGTATGGTAACGCTCTGCTTTTCTCTCACGGAGTCTGCGGTCAATCTGGGTTGCCAACCTCATTAGTGCTTCCAGAGTCTCCGGCATCTCAGTGCGTGCAAGTTCGTCCTTAAGGCTTTCCGAAAGTCCAAGTCTAAATTGGTTTCTTAGCGAAACTCTACTCCAGGAAGAATCGGTAGCGTATAACTTGAACTCCGTTATATATTCTTCTACTGGCCTTTTCCCTTGTTTGAGTTGTCTCATTTTGAATTCTGCAGAAAGTTGAACATCAGTGTCAGAATACAACTCATCCATGGCTTGGAAGAAATCACTTAAGGAGTTGAGAATAGGAGAGTTAGCTTCACACAACTGATCTGCCCATATCCTTGGTTCAGCCCTTAAGTAGGATATGGTAGTTAACACCTTTATTCTGTCGTTAGGATATGTTCTTGGTTTCAAATTAAATAAAAGTCCACAGGCATTTTTAAAATGTCTATATGATCTTCTGTCACCTGCAAACAAGTCTGGTACAGAGACTTGAGGTTCCAGAGAGCTAGTGGATTGTTCCTTGGTATCCTTTATGAATCCTTTCAATATTTGATTCTCTCTTTGTAGATCTAGAATGGCTTTCCCCATTTGATCCATTTTTTGTGACATATCATATACAACCTGTGGAAGGTCAGGTTGTTCCATAATGCTCTTTTTTTTTTTTTTTTTTTTTTTTTTTTTTTAAGGCTTAGTAATATGTAACTGTTGCCCTATGATTTTCTATTATATTAATATATATATGTAGATTTGTATACACTTTTGTTTATCACTACTATGTGGAAGTAGTAACAATAACAGCAAGTGTAGTTATTATAACTTTAAGTAAGACAAAGCTTTACAAAGTATTTTACTAATTAGATTTGAAGTCAGAGAAGCATATATCTTATTAACTTCATAAGACAAATGCATATGACTTAGGAATAACAGAACAAAGATACTATATGCCACAATTAGATAGGATGAAATATGGATAAGAGATAATGTAAAAGTTCTGCAGTGGTAGAAAAGATCTTCAAAGAACAAAGCCAGAAAATCAACAGTTAGATAACAATGCAATTAGTAATGCAATAGAATCCTTGAGCGTTGAAGCAAGAGGTTATAGTATTAGTTGAATACTTGTTGCACATATAGCAAAGAGTAAGCGTGATCCTGAGGCAAGAGACGTTAATTTTATAAGCAAAGCAGAAAATACACAGAACGGTCAGAGAGATTGAAAGTAATTTCCTTAGATATTTATAATCTCATACTTGCACATATTTGGGAATGTAGATAAAGTAAGTTGTACCTTTGATAGTAGATAAAGTTCTTACCGGAGCCTTAGGCTTTGCTGCAGGCGAGTATAGAGGTGTGGAACTCTCTTCCGGTATCTGTTCAGCAGGGAGATTGGCGTCTGACGTCAGAACACCGGGTGCGGCACTGAGCCGATTGTAGGTCTCTTCACTGAAAAAATGAATTAATGTAACAAGCAAACAGTAAGTAAGGTACCAGTTGAAAGAAACAATGTATATTGATAAGTGAACTTCAGGAACTTGGAGGTAGCAGTCCAATTGGCAAAGTAAGCTTGCGTAGCAAGAAGATTTAGGAGGAATTTGCAGAGGCACGGTTATTTAGATTTTTTAAGGACAGAGAGAAAGCTTCAGACGAACTTCAGGTATAGAATTATGCATAGAGGAATTTGCAGAGGCACGGTTAGTTAGATTTTTTAAGGACAGAGAGAAAGCTTCAGACGAACTTCAGGTATAGAATTATGCATAGAGGTCCAGCATACAAAGTTGAAATGACAGTCAGTCTCATAGACAAGGAGCTTAGCAGAAGCAGAACTGCATAGGCAGTTAAACAAAAATTACTAAGCATAGGATGAAGGCAATTGCAGGTGTTATAAAGGGGGTGTGGTAACGTGATAGGTCAAGAAGGATTTAAAGGTATATACACAGACAGTGAACCTGACATTTAGACACTATTAATCGAATAGCATCTCAGAAACAAGTTGACAAAAATTCTCCTTTTATAGATCTCACACATTGATAGGTGTAACCTTTGACCAGAGGTCACTCCTGCTACCGCTGATAACTGAGGTCCTGAGATTTGGAAGAGTGAGAGGTGGAGGCATGCGCTTGCGCAGTGTGGTGCATGCAATTGCTTTTTCTAGTTTGGATGTGGGGGGTGATAAGGTGGCAAAATGTTTGCACACTCAGACAGCAGCTGCCTTTGGCTATAAGGAAAATAGCATTTTGAAAGATGTCATTACATTTGTTAAATAAGATTAAAAGTACAGATTGGCCAAACAAGTCTTAGCAACCACAATTTGTCTGTCTACTAATTTTTATGTGTAGCTCTTTCAGTTAGGTATAACACCCACTTCTAATGCTCACCGCATTGTAGTAAAGTAGTAACACATGTAACAAATACACCTCTAGTTCTCCCTATGTATCAATCACACTAGTAAAGAAAGAGTTTTTTTCTCTTGTTAAGTGTGTTCAGTCCACGGGTCATCCATTACTTATGGGATATATTCTCTTTCCCAACAGGAAGTTGCAAGAGGATCACCCAAGCAGAGCTGCTATATAGCTCCTTCCCTCACATGTCATACCCAGTCATTCTCTTGCAACCCTCAACAAAGAAGGAGGTCGCGAGAGGAGCTGGAGTTTTTACTTAACTATTCTTCAATCAAAAGTTTGTTATTTTAAATGGCACCGGAGTGTGCTGTTTTTCTATCTCAGGCAGTATTTGGAAGAAGAAACTGCCTGCGTTTTTTTTCTATGATCTTAGCAGGCGTAACTAAGATCCACTGGCTGTTCTCGACATTCTGAGGAGTGGGGTAACTTCAGAAACTGGGAATAGCATGCGGGGTCCTCCGCAAATGAGGTATGTGCAGTACATTATTTTCTGGGAATGGAATTGACTAAGAAAATACTGCTGTTACCGTATGATGTAAGTACAGCCTTAAATGCAGTAGTGGCAACTGGTATCAGGCTGATAAATGTATGCGCAGTCAAGTTATTTTCTAGGGACTAGAATTTGACTGAGAAAATACTGTTAAAACTGAAATAATACTTAAGCCTTATCTGCAGTGGTAGCGACTGGTAGCAGGCTTAGTGATAACTTTGCATGACATTGGAAAATGTTATTTTTTAATAAAACGTTTACTGGCATGTTATTCGTTTTTGTGAGGTACTTTGGTGATAAATCTCTTTGGGCATGATTTTTTTCCACATGGCTGACATATATTTTCTGCATGGAAACCGTTATATCAGGGCTCCCACTGTTGTGATAGGAGTGGGAGGGACCTTGTTTTAGCGCCTTGTTGCGCAGTTATAATTCTAGCACAGTCTTCCTGCTTCTTCCTCCTTGATCCAGGACGTCTCTAGAGAGCTCAGGGGTCTGCAAAATTCATTTTTGAGGGAGGTAATCGGTCACAGCAGATCTGTGACAGGGTGCTTGACTGTGATTAAAAGCGTTAAATCTTAATTGATATCCGTTTTATCCATTTTGGGTATTGAGGGGTTAATCATCCTTTTGCTAATGGGTGCAATCCTCTGCTAATATTACACTTCTTGTTAAGAATTGTTTAATTATATCTGTATTTTTGAAGCGCTGCAGCGTTTTTTATATTGCTTGTAAACTTATTGAAAGTGATTTCCAAGCTTGCTAGTTTCATTGCTAAGTCTGTTTAAACATGTCTGATTCAGAGGAAACTGTTTGTTCATCATGTTCAAAAGCCAATGTGGAGCCCAATCGAACGATGTGTACCAATTGTATTGATATTGCTTTGAATAAAAGTCAATCTGTACCGATCACCAGACAACGAGGGGGAAGTTATGCCGCCTAACTCTCCTCACGTGTCAGTACCTGCGTCTCCCGCTCGGGAGATGCGTAGGATTGAGACGCCAAGTACATCTAGGCCCTTACAAATCACTTTACATGATATGGCTAATGTTATGAAAGAAGTATTATATAATATGCCCGAATTAAGGGGCAAGCGCGATAGCTCTGGGTTAAGGACAGAGCGCGCTGATGACACGAGAGCCATGTCTGATACTGCGTCACAATTTGCAGAACATGAGGACGATGAGCTTCATTCTGTCGGTGACGGTTCTGATCCGGGGAGACCGGATTCAGAAATTTCAAATTTTAAATTTAAGCTTGAGAACCTCCGTGTATTACTAGGGGAGGTATTAGCGGCTCTGAATGATTGCGACACGGTGGCAATCCCAGAGAAATTGTGTAGGTTGGATAGATACTATGCGGTACCGGTGTGTACTGATGTCTTTCCTATACCAAAAACACTTACAGAAATTATTAGTAAGGAGTGGGATAGGCCTTTTTCCCCTCCCCCGATATTCAGAAAAATGTTTCCTATAGACGCCACCACACAAGACTTATGGCAGACGGTCCCTAAGGTGGAGGGAGCAGTTTCTACTTTAGCCAAGCGTACCACTATCCCGGTGGAGGATAGCTGTGCTTTCTCAGATCCAATGGATAAAAAATTAGAGGGTTATCTTAAGAAAATGTTTGTTCAACAGGGTTTTATTTTGCAGCCTCTTGCATGCATTGCGCCTGTCACGGCTGCAGCGGCATTCTGGTTTGAGTCTCTGGAAGAGGCGATTCGCACAGAGCCATTGGATGAGGCTTTGAGCAAAGTTAGAACCCTTAAGCAAGCTAATGCGTTTGTTTCAGATGCCGTAGTACATCTAACCAAACTTACGGCTAAAAATTCCGGATTCGCCATACAGGCGCACAGAGCGCTCTGGCTTAAATCCTGGTCAGCGGATGTAACTTCCAAGTCTAAGCTACTTAACATTCCTTTCAAAGGGCAGACCTTATTCGGGCCCGGCTTGAAGGAAATTATTGCTAACATTACGGGAGGTAAGGGCCACGCCCTTCCTCAGGACAGGGCCAAACCAAAGGCCAAACAGTCTAATTTTCGTGCCTTTCGTAACTTCAAGGCAGGAGCAGCATCAACTTCCTCCGCTCCAAAACAGGAAGGAACTACTGCTCGTTACAGACAGGTTTTGAAAGGCAACCAGTCATGGAACAAGGGCAAGCAGGCCAGAAAGCCTACTTCCGCCCCTAAGACAGCATGAAGACAGGGCCCCCTATCCGGAGACGGATGTAGTGGGGGGCAGACTTTCTCTCTTCGCCCAGGCTTGGGCAAAAGATGTGCAGGATCCCTGGACGTTGAAGATTATATCTCAGGGATACCTTCTGGATTTCAAAACCTCTCCTCCACAAGGGAGGTTTGATCTTTCGAGGTTATCAACAAACCTGGTAAAGAGAGAGGCATTTCTACAATGTGTACAAGACCTCTTAATCATGGGAGTGATCCACTCAGTTCCGCGATCGGAACAGGGACAAGGATTTTACTCAAATCTATTTGTGGTTCCCAAAAAAGAGGGAACCTTCAGACCAATCTTGGACTTAAAGATCTTAAACAAATTCCTAAGGGTACCATCGTTCAAGATGGAAACCATTCGAACCATCCTACCCATGATCCAAGAGGGTCAATATATGACCACAGTGGACTTAAAGGATGCTTACCTTCACATACCGATTCACAAAGATCATTATCGGTACCTAAGGTTTGCCTTTCTAGACAGGCATTACCAGTTTGTGGCTCTTCCCTTCGGGTTAGCCACGGCCCCGAGTATTTTTACGAAGGTTCTGGGCTCACTTCTGGCGGTACTAAGACCACGAGGCATATCGGTGGCTCCGTACCTAGACGACATTCTGATACAAGCGTCAAGTTTTCAGAATGCAAAGTCTCATACAGAGATAGTTCTTGCATTTCTGAGGTCGCATGGGTGGAAAGTGAACGTGGAAAAGAGTTCTCTGTTACCACTCACAAGGGTTCCTTTTCTAGGGACTCTTATAGATTCTGTAGAGATGAAGATTTACCTGACGGAGTCCAGGTTATCAAAGATTCTCAATGCTTGCCGTGTCCTTCATTCCATTCCAAGCCCATCAGTAGCTCAGTGCATGGAGGTAATCGGCTTAATGGTCGCGGCAATGGACATAGTGCCATTTGCGCGCCTGCATCTCGGACCGCTGCAACTATGCATGCTCAGTCAATGGAACGGGGATTACTCAGATCTGTCCCCTTTGCTAAATCTGGACCAGGAGACCAGAGATTCTGTTCTCTGGTGGTTGTCACCGGTTCATCTGTCCAAAGGAATGACCTTTCGCAGACCAGATTGGACGATTGTAACAACGGATGCCAGCCTTCTAGGCTGGGGAGCAGTCTGGAATTCCCTGAAGGCTCAGGGTTCGTGGACTCAGGAGGAGAAACTCCTTCCAATAAACATTCTAGAATTAAGAGCAATATTCAATGCTCTTCTAGCTTGGCCTCAGTTAGCAAGACTGAGGTTCATCAGATTTCAGTCGGACAATATCACGACTGTGGCTTACATCAATCATCAAGGGGGAACCAAGAGTTCCCTAGTGATGTTGGAAGTCTCGAAGATAATTCGCTGGGCAGAGTCTCACTCTTGCCACCTGTCAGCGATTTACATCCCAGGCGTAGAGAACTGGGAGGCGGATTTCCTAAGTCGCCAGACTTTTCATCCGGGAGAGTGGGAACTTCACCCGGAGGTATTTGCTCAACTGATTCGTCGTTGGGGCAAACTGGATCTGGATCTCATGGCATCTCGCCAGAACGCGAAGCTTCCTTGTTACGGATTCAGGTCCAGGGACCCGGGAGCGGTGCTGGTAGATGCATTAGCAGCCCCTTGGGTTTTCAACATAGCTTATGTGTTTCCACCATTTCCGTTGCTACCTCGACTGATTGCCAGGATCAAACAGGAGAGGGCATCGGTAATTCTGATAGCGCCTGCGTGGCCACGCAGGACCTGGTATGCAGACCTAGTGGACATGTCGTCCTGTCCACCATGGTCTCTGCCTCTGAGGCAGGACCTTCTAATTCAGGGTCCTTTCAACCATCCAAACCTAATTTCTCTGAGGCTGACTGCCTGGAAATTGAACGCTTGATTCTATCTAAGCGGGGGTTTTTGGATTCGGTTATTGATACATTAATACAGGCTCGGAAACCTGTGACCAGAAAAATTTACCATAAGATATGGCGTAAATATTTATATTGGTGCGAATCCAAGAGTTACTCATGGAGTAAGGTTAGGATTCCTAGGATATTGGCTTTTCTACAAGAGGGTTTAGAAAAAGGTTTGTCCGCTAGTTCGCTAAAGGGACAGATTTCAGCTCTGTCTATTCTTTTACACAAACGTCTGGCAGAGAATCCAGACGTCCAGGCCTTTTGTCAGGCTTTGGCTAGAATTAAGCCTGTGTTTAAAGCTGTTGCTCCTCCGTGGAGCTTAAACTTGGTTCTTAAAGTTCTTCAGGGTGTTCCGTTTGAACCCCTTCATTCCATTGATATTAAGCTTTTATCTTGGAAAGTTTTGTTTTTGATGGATATTTCCTCGTCTCGAAGAGTCTCTGAGTTATCTGCCTTACATTGTGATTCTCCTTATCTGATCTTTCATTCAGACAAGGTAGTACTGCGTACTAAACCTGGGTTTTTACCTAAGGTTGTTTCTAACAGGAATATCAATCAAGAGATTGTTGTTCCATCATTATGTCCTAATCCTTCTTCAAAGAAGGAACGTCTTTTGCATAATCTAGACGTGGTCCGTGCTCTGAAGTTCTACTTACAGGCAACTAAAGATTTTAGACAAACTTCTTCTCTGTTTGTCATTTACTCTGGACAGAGGAGAGGTCAAAAGGCTTCGGCTACCTCTCTCTCTTTTTGGCTTCGTAGCATAATACAGCAGCCTCCTGAAAGAATTACAGCTCATTCCACTAGAGCTGTGGCTTCCTCCTGGGCCTTTAAGAATGAGGCCTCTGTTGAACAGATTTGCAAGGCTGCAACTTGGTCTTCACTTCATACTTTTTCCAAATTTTACAAATTTGACACTTTCGCTTCTTCGGAGGCTGGTTTTGGGAGAAAGGTTCTACAGGCAGTGGTTCCTTCTGTTTAATGTTCCTGCCTTGTCCCTCCCTTCATCCCTTCATCCGTGTACTTAGTTTTGGTATGGGTATCCCATAAGTAATGGATGACCCGTGGACTGAACACACTTAACAAGAGAAAACATAATTTATGCTTACCTGATAAATAAGGTTCTAAATTTTAAAATTATAACTCCAGTCCCCACTGCACCTTATAGTTTCTCCTTTCTCGTCTTGTTTCGGTCGAATGACTGGATATGACATGTGAGGGGAGGAGCTATATAGCAGCTCTGCTTGGGTGATCCTCTTGGAACTTCCTGTTGGGAAGGAGAATATATCCCATAAGTAATGGATGACCCGTGGACTGAACACACTACAAGAGAAATAAATTTAACAGGTAAGCATAAATTATGTTTTTTTCTCTTTTCCACAGCTTGATCTTCTTATTTCTGAATTTGTGTGTATATGTAGGACTGAGGCGCTTGTTCAAGCATAAACATTGTTTTATAGCTTAATGTAATACTGCCCAATTAAACATTATGTTTTGATTAATATAATTTCTTAAATGTTTTCACTGGATGGAACGACAGAGAACTGTAATAATCAAAACCCGAAATATCCACAATCTTTAAATGAAAATTATTATAGTTGTCTATATTATAGTGTTACTGATGACTAATTAAGATTGATGATCAACTTCAAACTTAAAGTTATTCACTACCCTTATATACACAACCACTAGCTGCTGTCTCACCCTTACCAACACACCACCAGGCACTTTCCTACCCTTATGAACATACACTCAGTTGTTCTTCAATTCCTACACCTCAGGCATTTCCCACCCATAAGCAAATGCCCAGGGGCTCTTCCCACCCATAAGCACATGCCGAGGGGCTCTTTCCACTCAAAAGCACATGTCCAGGGGCTCTTTCCACCCATAAATACATGCCCAGGGACCCTTCTGCCCTCATGTAGACTCAATATGCACATATGAACACATGTATGTATACACAACCCCAGGTACAGTCCTACCCTTACACGCATAAAAGTATAGACAACCCCAGACACACTTCTACCCTTATGCACACACCATAGGCATTCCCTCACCCCCAGGTACTCACAACCCTTATCCACACATACCAGACACTCATACTCTTATTCACACACCCCAGGCACTCTTATACTCTTATGCTAACACACACATACCAGACACTGTTATACTCATATACACACATACAAGGCACTCTTTTACCCTTATACACACATACCAGGCACTCTTATGCTAACACACACATACCATACACTGTTATACTCTTATACACACATACCAGGCACTCTTATACTCTTTTATACACACATACCAGGCACTCTTATAATCTTATACTCTTATACACACATACCGGACTCTCTTCTACACACACCCCAGGCACTCTTATACACACATACCAAACACTCTTATACACACACATACCAGACACTCTTATACACACACATACCAGGTACTCTTATACACACACATACCAGGCACTCTTATGCAAACACACAAATACCAGACACTCTTATACACACATACCAGACACTCTTATACACATATACCAAGCACTCTTATACACACATACCAAGCACTATTATGCACACACCTCAGGCACTCTTATACACACACCCCAGGCACTCTTATACACACATACCAGACACTCTTATACACACATACCAGACACTCTTATACACACATCCCAGGCACTCTTATACACACATACCAATCACTCTTATGCACACACCCCAGGCACTCTTATACCCTTATACACACATATCAGACACTCTTATACACACATACCAGACACTCTTATACACACATACCAAGCACTCTTATACACACATACCAGACACTCTTATGCACACACCCCAGGCACTCTTATACACACATACCAGACACTCTTATACACACACCCCAGGCACTCTTATTATACACACATACCAAGCACTTTTATACACACATACCAGACACTCTTATGCACACATACCAAGTACTCTTATGCACACACCCCAGTCACTCTTATACCCTTATACACACATATACCAGTCACTCTTATACTCTTATGCAAACACACAAATACCAGACACTCTTATACTCTTATACACACATACCAGACACTCTTATACTCGTATACACACATACCAGACACTCTTATACCCTTATACACACATACTAGACTCTCTTATACACACACACACCAGGCAATCTTATACCCTTATACACACACCCCAGGCACTCATGCTCTTATACACACAACCCAGGCACTCTTATGCACACACCCCAGGCAATCTTATACCCTTATACACACATACCAGGCACTCTTATACACACATACCAGGCACTCTTATACACACATACCAGATACTCTTTGGGGTCAATTTATTAAGCTCTGTACAGAGCTTGATGCACCGTGCTTCTGGTCTAAAGCCCGATGCGCCATAACCTGTCCGCCTGCTCTGAGGTGGTGGACAGAAATCAACGATTTAAAATGATCGGGTTGATTGACACCCCCTAGCAGGGGTCGGTATTGCACCAGCAGTTCCCAAAAACGATGTGCAGTGGACATGATACTCTACATCGTATCTTTGCCGCTCTCACTATAATAAATTCACCCCTTATACACTTATACACACATACCAGGCACTCTTATACTTTTATACACACATACCAGACACTCTTATACTCTTATACACACATACCAGACAAACTTATACACACATACCTGGCACTCATACACACATACCAGACACTCTTATACCCTTATACACACATACCAGGCACTCATACCATTATACACACATACCAAGCACTCATACTCTTATGCAAACGCACACATACCAGACACTTACCAGGCACTCTTATACCCTTATACACACATACCAGGCACTTATATACACTTATACACACATACTAGGCACTCATATACTCTTATGCCAACACAGACATACCATACACTGTTATACTCTTATACACACATACCAGGCACCCTTATACACTTATACACATATACCAGACATTCTTATACACACATACCAGGCACTCTTATACTCTTATACACACATACCAGACACTCTTATACACACATACCTGGCACTCATACACACATACCAGATACTCTTATACCCTTATACACACATACCAGGCACTCATACCATTATACACACATACCAAGCACTCATACTCTTATGCAAACACACACATACCAGACACTTACCAGGCACTCTTATACCCTTATACACACATGCCAGGCACTTATATACACTTATTCACACATACCAGGCACTCATATACTCTTATGCCAACACAGACATACCATACACTGTTATACTCTTATACACACATACCATGCACTCTTATACACTTATACACATATACCAGACATTCTTATAAACACATACCAGGCACTCTTATACTCTTATACACACATACCAGACACTCTTATACACACACCCCAGGCACTCTTATACACACATACCAATCACTCTTATACACACACATGCCAGACACTCTTATACTCTTATACACACATACCAGGCACTCTTATACTCTTATGCAAACACACAAATACCACACACTCTTATACACACATATCAGACACTCTTATACACACATACCAAACACTCTTATACACACATACCAGACACTCTTATGCACACGCCCACCAGATACTCTTATGCACACACCCACCAGACGCTCTTATGTACCTACCCACCAGACACTCTTATGCACACACACCCCAGGCACTCTTATACACACACCCCAGGCACTCTTATACACACACACCAAGCACTCTTATACACACATACCAGACACTCTTATACACACATGCAAGGCACTTTTATACACATACTCCAGGCACTCTTATACACACATACCAAGCACTCTTATGCACACACCCCAGGCACTCTTATACCCTTAGACACACATACCAGGCACTCTTATACTCTTATGCAAACACACAAACACCACACACTCTTATACACATATACTAGACACTCTTATACACACATACCAGACACTCTTATGCACACACCCCAGGCACTCTTATACACACATACCAAGCACTATTATACACACATACCAGACACTCTTATACACACATACCAAGCACTTTTATACACACATACCAGACACTCTTATGCACACACCCCAGGCACTCTTATACACACATACCAAGCACTCTTATGCACTCACCCCAGGCACAATTATACCCTTATACACACATATACCAGGCACTCTTATGCCCTTATGTAAACACACAAATACCAGACACTCTTATACTCTTATACACACATACCAGACACTCTTATACCCTTATACACAAACACGAGACACTCTTATACACCCACCCCCAGGCACTCTTATACACACATACCAGGCAATCATATACCCTTATACACACACCCCGGGCACTCCTATACCCTTATACACACACCCCAGGCACTCATACTCTTATACACACACCCCAGTCACTCTTATGCTCTTATGCACACACCCAAGGCAATCATATACCCTTATTATACACACATACCAGGCACTCATACACACATACCAGACACTCTTTGGGGTCAATATGTCAAGCTCTTGATGCACCGTGTTTCTGGCGAGCCTTCAGGCTCACCGGAAACAGAAGTTATGAAGCAGCAGTCTAAACCTTTCCGCCTGCTCTGAGGTGGCGGACAGAAATCAACCCGATCGAATAAGATCGGGTTGATTGACACCCCCCTGCTATCGGTCGATTGTCCGCGAATCTGCAGGGGGCGGCATTGCACCAGCAGTTCCCAAAAACTGCTGGTGCAATGATAAATGCTGACAGCGTATGCTGTCGGCATTTATCGATGTGCAGTGGACATGATACGCTAGATCGTATCATGTCCGCTCGCACTATAATAAATTCACCCCTTATACTCTTATACACACATACCAGGCACTCTTATACACACATACCTGGCACTCATATACACACATACCAAGCACTCTTATACACACATACCAGGCACTCATATACACACATACCAGACACTCTTATACACACATACCTGGCACTCATATACACACATACCAGACACTCTTATACTCTTATACACGCATACCAGGCACTCATATACACACATGACTTACAACAGCTGAGAGAATCTGACACAGCCCCAGCGACCGGCACCGCACCTGTCAGCCCAGAGGACAGCGGTAAAGTAAACGGTCCGCGAGAGGAGTATACAGACCCAAAGGACCCAAGTTCTAACAAGGGGATTTCCTACTTCATTCAATCTTTTGGTACGGCTCCTGGTAGCCACCCTCACAACAGACTACAAGCCGGCAACCCTCAGGTACCCCTCTCATATGATAGCTTGATCCAATACTCGTCAGAGCAAGATCAACTACATATGAGAGTGAACTTTTCACTGTTCATACAGCCATCCTGCTTGCTATTAGCCACCCTAGATCTATATATATGACCGGTCATTGTTCTGATCACTGTCTGCTATAGAGACTATTGCTCTATTGGGCAGCAAACACCTTTGTTCTGTGCGACAGCCCACTCGCTGTTTTTTACTATTTTATGTTTTATATGTACTATTTTTAAACTGGACGTCCAGTCAGTTAGCATTGCCTTGAATGTATTTTAGTTTGCCTCTCAATTTTCATTTATGTACATTAATCACACTTAGTGAATTTTAGCTCTAGTTAGAGCACTGTGATTATTATTGTTAATATATATTTTCTAGCCAGGATTAACTCTTAACTAGTGTTTTAGATAGTTTTTAAATATCTACCTATTGCAATTTGCTTGTTCGAGCTCATCCTTAGAGCTAGGTATTTTCTCTATCCACATCACACTAGACACTACGTGTGCAATCTTATCTGACCCTTATTTTATTGTATTAAATAAACTTATATCTTTTTAGAATCATTGACTTCTGTCTTCCTTTTTTTAACATTGATCACTTGCTGATACAATTCACTTATAATTCTACCTCTTCACTGTAAATAACATCCTATATTTCTTATCCTCCACCTGGGTGTATTGACCCCCTCTTGTGTATTGAGAATTACTCATTGATTTTGGGATCACATACCTTAGCTGTTAGCGCCAGTACTTTTCTCTTCAGTTTCTAACCCTTTTTTGGCCCTTGTGAGA
Organism: Bombina bombina; assembly: GCF_027579735.1. Lineage (NCBI taxonomy): Eukaryota > Metazoa > Chordata > Amphibia > Anura > Bombinatoridae > Bombina > Bombina bombina. The sequence continues at coordinate 409,515,563 of NC_069500.1, forward strand.
GGGACCATTTTCTGTACTTGGCTGGTAGAAATAAGCGCTGATTCATACTTCTTTTTCAAAACTCATATACACACATACCAGGCACTCTTATACACACATACCAGACACTCTTATACTCTTATACACACATACCAGGCACTCATATATACACATACCAGACACTCTTATACACACATACCTGGCACTCATATACACACATACCAGACACTCTTATACTCTTATACACACATGCCAGGCACTCATATACACACATATCAGGCACTCTTATACACACATACCTGGCACTCATATACACACATACCAGACACTCTTATACTCTTATACAAACATACCAGGCACTCATATACACACATACCAGACACGCTTATACTCTTATACACACATACCAGGCACTCTTATATACACATACCTGGCACTCATATACACACATACCAGACACGCTTATACTCTTATACACACATACCTGGCACTCATATACACACATACCAGACACTCTTATACACACATACCTGGCACTCATTTACACACATACCAGACACTCTTATACACACATACCTGGCACTCATATACGCACATACCAGACACTCTTATACACGCATACCAGGCACTCATATACACGCATACCAGGCACTCTTATACACACATACCAGACACTCTTATACTCTTATACACACATACCAGGCACTCATATATACACATACCAGACACTCTTATACACACATACCTGGCACTCATATACACACATACCAGACACTCTTATACTCTTATACACACATGCCAGGCACTCTTATACACACACATACCAGACACTCTTATACTCTTATACAAACATACCAGGCACTCATATACACACATACCAGACACGCTTATACTCTTATACACACATACCAGGCACTCTTATATACACATACCTGGCACTCATATACACACATACCAGACACGCTTATACTCTTATACACACATACCAGGCACTAATATACACACATACCAGACACTCTTATATTTTTATACACACATGCCGGGCACTCATATACACACATACCAGACACGCTTATACTCTTATACACACATACAAGACAATCGTATACACTCATACCAGACACCCCCTATTACTGTATATAGTGACACTGTTTAACCCACCAGTACTGTATATAGTGAGTCAGTGACACAGTCTGTAATCTGCCGGTGAGATGGCTGGCCTGACCCTACCCACCCCACTACTTTATAAAGTGACCACAGTAGTCTGTGACATGGTCCAGCCCCCCCGTACTGTATATAGTGGTACTGTATAGACTGACACTGTTTACCCCCCGTCCCCCCATGCTGTAGTAACAAGGTCTGTAATTTGCTGGTTCCACAAACATACACACCCACACATACGTGCATAAATACACACACAGTCACATACATACACACACACACACACACAGTCACATACATACACACACACACATAAACACCAATGGGTAAAACAGAAAGACTAACCCCTGTAGTCAGACACACTAGTGAAGCATCATGTCACAATCACATGATATCAGTGCCGGCAGTGGCAGGTCAACATTTTTTTTTTTTTGCCCCTGCACACACCCCAGGCACTCGTATACCCTTATACACACATACCATATTTTTGTGAAATGTTATTTTCTGTAGAGTATTCAGTTTTGGGAGCTATATATATTTATTTATAGGATTGAATTGGATAAATTGGACAGTTTAGCCAACCAAAAAGGGTGGCATTTTACAGTTCAGTCATAGAGCTCCATTTATGAAGCAGCTTCAGAGGCTCATCGTTTCCGGCTCGCTGCTCCTTAACTTGTCTGCCATCTAGATGATTGAGAGCCCCTGCTAGCGGCCGATTGGCTGCCAGTGAGCAGGGGGCAGCAATGTTAAATATTTAGCGATGTGGAGCGGACACAGTTCACTATAGCTTTTAATAAATTTACCCCATAATGTTTTGCTAGTTTATGCTGTACTAAGAAAACATATACAGTACATACTTGATATCTATGCACGCAGGAGCCACGGCACATACTTTATTTTTATTTTTTATTTTTTTACTTTGTACCTACCACTATATTCTAAAACATTGCTGAGACTGTAAACTAAGGAAGACATTAAAAAATAAATTAATAGAAAACTAATATTTAAATCCAAAGCTTGGGTAAGAATGGATAAAGACCTTTTGTGGAATTTTATATTCCTTAATGTGTGTACCTTTAGGAAATATATACTTTTATGGGGTTTAATTAGGCATGTAGGTTTTAAGCTCTGATAACTGAAAATGACATTGCGCAGGCCTTCTTTATGCTGCCTATTTACTGGCTGTGCTAGTTCTAAGATCCAAGAGTTTCATATCTGTGTGCTAAAGAGACATTGGACATTCTTTATTAGCACTTTTCCTTTCTCTTTTCTACTACATATTTCATCATATTTAAATAATAAAATGTCAAGAATAAACACAAAGGGCCAGATTACGAGTGGAGCGCTAACGTTTGTGCGCAAGCAATAAGGGATTTATTGCGGGTGTTTGCACTCGTCGGGCTTACCACTGGTATTACGAGTTGAAAGTAAATGCGATTTACGCTAAAATGATTACTGTGTCCTCAGAGCTCTGGTTAACTGTTTTCGCGAACCAAAAAAGTGTCACAAAACACATAAAAATACATTACAAAGTATAGTTACAAATAGATTACATATCTCTAAAAATTGATAGGTGTATATATATATATATATATATATACAGTATATATATATATATACAGTATATATATAGTCTATATATGTATACATATGTATTTATATGTGTATATATGTATTTATAGACACACATATAAGTGCATTGGAGCACTTTGCAGTTAAGTAGATTAACCTTTTTTAAACATATTTATGCAATATTCATATTTAAATAAAGTGCTATACTGTGTATTTACTGTAAATATTTAATATTCCTATGTTCTGCACATGTGGAATATGTTCCATGTATTTATAAATAGATATTTCTATATATATATATATATCTTTATATATCTATACCTATATATAAACGTGTGTGTGTGTATATATATATATATATATATAGTATATCTATTCCTATATATAATCGTGTGTGTGTGTATATATATCTATTGTCATGTCATGTATACCTTCTTTTGCTCTCTCCCTTTAAATACCAGCTGCTTCCTTTATAAGCAACATCCTGTGCTCAGTAATTTGATCTTGTACCAAGTTGTTACTACAGCTCATGCACAAGCTCTAGCCTCTAAGTCAGTATCGTACCCTGTGTGCAGTGTCCTAACGCAGGCACCAACTTTAACCCAGAGCATCAGGAAGCTGCAGCCTATCTCAACCACAGCACAGCCGCTTGCTACGATAGTAGCACTTCTCATTTCTACCTGCATCTTGTTCGCTCTAAAACCGCATCCGTAAAAATACACTCACTGGCCAATTTATTAGGTACACCTGTCCAGTTGCTTGGTAACACAAATTGCTAATCAGCCAATCACATCTAGTCGTGGTGAAGACGACTTGCTGAAGTTCAAACCGAGCATCAGAATGGGGAAGAAAGGGGATTTAAGTGACTTGGAGCATAACATGATTGTTGGTGCCAAAAACTGCTGATCTATGGGGATTTTCACGCACAGCCATCTCTAGGGTTTACAGAGAATGGTCAGAAAAAGAGAAAATATCCAGGGAATGGCAGTTGTGTGGACGTAAATGCCTTGTTGATGTCAGAGATCAGAGAAGAATTGGCAGACTGGTTTGAGATGATAGAAAGGGAACAGTAACTCAAATGAACACTTGTTACAACCAAAGTATGCAGAATATCATCTGTGAACGCTCAACACGACGATCGTTGAAGCAGAAGGGCTACATTAGCAGAAAACCTGTCAGGGTTTTTTCCCTGCTTTGTTTGCCATGTGCTGCTGGCAGCCATTTTACTCACCTCTCTTGCTGACTCTGGTGCATACTGTGTGATGCTGCTCATTTCCTGCACTTCCTTTTATGGCCAGACTAGTGTACATCATCCATGTGAGACAGGATGAAGTCTCAGAATTGTGATGTCATCACTTATTATTTAAAGGGCCTCTGTTCAGTATGCTTTACCCTTGCATTGTCTCAGACCTGTTTGTGAGAGCTCCTGTGTATTACCTGGCTGTCTGACGTCCCCCCTGGTTCCTGATCCCTGGCTTGTTCCTGACTCGGCTGTTCTCCTTGTTCCTGATTCCGGCTCGTCTGACTACTCACTTTGGCTCCTGACTCAGCTCATCTGACTACTAGCTCTAGTTTTGATTCCTGGCATGTTATTTGACTTGTGGACTTTTTTTGTTTGTTTTTGCTTTACGCATAGGCCATGAATCCTGATGGTGCTAATAATCCACCTTTACATGCCATCATTTCCAGGATGGATGAATAGGATCACCGCTTGGATCAATTTGCACTAGCCCTGCAAACCCTGCTGACTCGCACTGCATATTTGGACCAAAGTGTCCCGTAAGTTATTGCTGCTCCTGTTTCCGCTGCTGCACCTAGTCCTACCAGGAGCATGTCCAGTTCTGCACCTCTACCTCAGCGATATGGAGGTGATCCTAATCAGTGCAGAGGGTTTTTGAACCAGGTGGGCATTTACTTTGAGATGTTACCTCAGGTGTTTCCCTCTGACAGAGCTAAGGTGGGATTTCTTATCTTGTTACTCTCTGACACAGCTCTTGCCTGGACTAATCCCTTGTGGGAGACTAATAAACCTGTGATTTCAAATTACCCTAAATTTGTGGCCTCCTTTCGAAGGGTATTTGATGTTCCAGCTCGCTCCTCCTCTGCTGCTAAATGACTCATGTCCATTCAGCAAGGTACAAGATCTGTTGCTCAGTATGCAAAACATACACTCAAGCCTTTGTTGCCGCCTCCTTTCATGGGCTCTCTGATGCGATTAAAGACGAAGTTGCTGCCAGAGATTTACCAGAAGATCTTGAGGCATTGGTGTCTTTTTTATCCTAATTGACATCAGACTAAGTGAGAGGCCCTCTTTCAAGGAGCGCTTGCGGAAGCCTCCTGTTCCGTTGTCTCCTACGTGTTCGTTCCCACCCATGCCTCCCTCTCCTCCCATGCCTCCTGGTCCTAGTCACCAGGTACTGCTGAGCCGATGCAGTTGGGATTCACCCCGTCTCTGTGCGGCGGAGAGGGCCTTTAGGAGGAGGGAGGGGCTCTGCCTCTATTGTGGGTTGCAGGGCCACCTTTTGAAGTCTTGTCCTACACGGCCGGGAAACGCTCACACCTAAGGTCCTGTCGGGGGCAGAGCTTTGGTGGTTTTTCCTCGTCCCTGGAACCGCTAAAAGAGAAACCTTTGGTCACGGTTGTCCTTTCCTGGGTTGACTCCTCCATTGTCACCCAGGCTCTTGTTGACTCTGGTGCTGCGGTCTATTTCATTTACAGTGCCTTTGTATCAAAGCACTCCATTCCTGTTTTGCCTCAGTCCGTTCCGCTTGCTATTGAGGCCATTGATGGCAGGCCCCTTCAGCCTGCACTCGTTACTCACGAAACTGCCCCGTTATCCATGGCTGTTTGGACTCTCCATTTTGAAACCCTCCAGTTCCAGGTGATAAACTCTCCGCATTTTCCAGTTGTTCTGGGTTATCCCTGGCTCCAAAAGCACAATCCCGGTCTCCACTGGCGCAGGTCCGAAATTTTGTCGTGGTCTCCGCAATGTATTTCCACTTGTCTTCAGAAACCAGTTAAGGTCTTATGCACTTCTTCGGTATCTCAATTGCCAGAGGAGTACCGAGAGTTCCTAGACATTTTTGACAAGGTGCGTGCCGGTACGTTGCCTCCTCACCGGTCTTACAATTGTGCCATAGACCTGCAACCCGGAGCCATTCCTCCTCGGGACGGGTTTACCCTCTGTTGCGGAGAATTGTGCTATGGAGGAGTATGCTGCTGATGCTCTGTCGCGGGGGATCATCCACAAATTCTGCTCTCTTGCAGGGGCTGGCTTCTTCTTTGTGAAGTAAAAGGGTGGCAAGTTAAGACCATGCATTGATTATAGGGGTCTTAATCGTCTTACCATTAAAAATGCTTACCCTATTCCGCTCATTACTGAACTCTTTGACCGCCTCAAGGGAGCTACGGTTTTTACTAAACTTGATTTGAGAGAAGTGTACAATCTCGATAGGATGAGGGCCACAAATGGAAAACAGCATTTAACACCAGGAGCTGGCATTATGAGTATTTTGTAATGCCCTTTGGCCTATGTAATGCTCCTGCTGTTTTCCAGGAACTTATTAATGATGTCCTACGAGATATGTTGCAACAGTGTGTTGTGGTGTACTTAGACGACATCCTCATACACTCACCCACACTTGAGGCTCATCGTTCTGATGTTACACGGGTTCTTCAGAGACTACATGAGAACGGCCTGTTTTGTAAACTCGAGAAATGTGAGTTCCATCAGACTCAAGTAACCTTCCTAGGTTATATTATCTCCGTTGCAGGGTTCTCCATGGACCCTGACAAGTTATCTGCAGTTCTGCAGTGGCCTCGCCCAGTTGGTCTTCGGTCTATTCAACATTTTTTGGGGTTCGCCAATTACTATAGAAAGTTTATTAAAAACATTTCTTCCTTGGTCAAACCTATCACAGACATGACCCGTAAAGAGAATGATCCACTCCATTGGTCACCTACTGCCATTAAGGTCTTTGATAGTCTTAAGACTGCCTTTGCTGTTGCTCCAGTTCTGGCTCATCCTAACCCTGTCCTGCCTTTCGTTCTTGAGGTCGATTGCGTCTGAGACTGGAGTAGGTGCCCTCTTGTCTCAACGTCCTACTCCTGACGGTTCCTTGCATCTGTGTGGTTTCTTCTTTAAGAAATTGTCTCCAGCAGAGTGCAATTATGAAATTGGTGACAGGGAATTACTGGCCATAATTTTGGCACTCAAGGAATGGAGGCATCTTTTCGAGGGTACTAGCGTGCCAGTGCTCATTCTTACTGACCACAAGAATTTAACTTATCTATCTGAAGCAAAATGTTTGTCGCCCAGACAGGCGAGATGGGTGCAATTTTTGTCTCGGTTTAATTATGTGGTCTCCTACCTGCCTGGTAGTAAGAATGTTAGGGCTGATGCCCTCTCTCGACAATTTTCGCCTCTGTCCAAGGAGGAGTCTGTACCTACTCCTGTTATACCCCCTGACCATATTTTGGCTACCATACCTACTATTTTGACTTCTCCCTTGGGGGAGGAGATCCTGGCTGCACAAACCAATGCACCTCCTGAGAAACCTAGTGGTAAATGTTTTGTTCCTGAGAATCTTCGAACTAAACTTTTGCACACTTACCACTATCTTGTACCTTGCTGAATGGACATGAGTCATTTAGCAGCAGAGGAGGAGCGAGCTGGAACATCAAATACCCTTCGAAAGGAGGCCACAAATTTAGGGTAATTTGAAATCACAGGTTTATTAGTCTCCCACAAGGGATTAGTCCAGGCAAGAGCTGTGTCAGAGAGTAACAAGATAAGAAATCCCACCTTAGCTCTGTCAGAGGGAAACACCTGAGGTAACATCTCAAAGTAAATGCCCACCTGGTTCAAAAACCCTCTGCACTGATTAGGATCACCTCCATATCGCTGAGGTAGAGGTGCAGAACTGGACATGCTCCTGGTAGGACTAGGTGCAGCAGCGGAAACAGGAGCAGCAATAACTTACGGGACACTTTGGTCCAAATATGCAGTGCGAGTCAGCAGGGTTTGCAGGGCTAGTGCAAATTGATCCAAGCGGTGATCCTATTCATCCATCCTGGAAATGATGGCATGTAAAGGTGGATTATTAGCACCATCAGGATTCATGGCCTATGCGTAAAGCAAAAACAAACAAAAAAAGTCCACAAGTCAAATAACATGCCAGGAATCAAAACTAGAGCTAGTAGTCAGATGAGCTGAGTCAGGAGCCAAAGTGAGTAGTCAGACGAGCCGGAATCAGGAACAAGGAGAACAGCCGAGTCAGGAACAAGCCAGGGATCAGGAACCAGGGGGGACGTCAGACAGCCAGGTAATACACAGGAGCTCTCACAAACAGGTCTGAGACAATGCAAGGGTAAAGCATACTGAACAGAGGCCCTTTAAATAATAAGTGATGACATCACAATTCTGAGACTTCATCCTGTCTCACATGGATGATGTACACTAGTCTGGCCATAAAAGGAAGTGCAGGAAATGAGCAGCATCACACAGTATGCACCAGAGTCAGCAAGAGAGGTGAGTAAAATGGCTGCCAGCAGCACATGGCAAACAAAGCAGGGAAAAAACCCTGACACACGGCCTACCTGACTATTGTTGCTGACCATGTCCATCCCTTTATGACTACAGTGTACCCATCTTCTGATGGCTACTTCCAGCAGGATAATGCACCATGTCACAAAGCTCAAATCATCTCAAACTTGTTTCTTGGACATGACAATGAGTGCACTGTACTCCAATGGCCTCCACAGTCACCAGATCTCAATCCAATAGAGCACCTTTGGGATGTGCATCATGGATGTGCATCCGACAAATTTGCAGCAACTGCGTGATACTATCATGTCAATGGGGACCAAAATCTCAGAGGAAGGTTTCCAACACCTTGTTGAATCTATGCCACAAAGAATTAAGGCAGTCCTGAAAGCAAAAGGGGGTCCAACCCGGTACTAGCAAGGTGTACCTAATAAAGTGGCCGGTCAGTGTATATATTTGTGCAAAAAACATCATATATAAATATATAAATATATAAATATTTATGAATAAATAGGACATATTATTCTATGTGAAGAACATTGGAATGTGAAATATTCATATTTTCATGTTGGGTTGCACCACTCTAGCCAATACTTTGCATTGTGCTGTTGATGAGAAGCTTGTGTTCACTGATGTTGCTTCCAGAAGTTGTTTTTCCCGTTCTGTGAGTTTGCGGGGTCTGACACTTTGTGGCTGGGCTGTTGTTGCTTCTAGAAGCTTCCACTTCACAATAATAGCACTTATAGTTTACTGTAGCAGATCTAGTAGGGCAGAAATCTCACAAACTGACTTGTGGCATCCTATGACAGTGCCACATTCTTCCGTTCAACCCATTGTACATCTAATTTTGTTCTATGAAGAGTGTATGGCTATGTGGTCGATGGTATGCACCTGTTAACAATAAGTGTGGCTGAAACACCTGGACTCCATAATTAGTAGGGGTGTCCACATACTTTTGGCCATATAGTGTATTTCTCTCAATCATTTATTCCTGCAATAAATCTGAAAAGTTTGCTGTACAAAGTTTAAAGGTGTGATAAATTGAGCTGACAGCTCATCCCTTATGTCCACCTGTTTAATCATAATTATAGAATGTTCATCTCCTCAAGAAAAACTCTTTCTTAATTGTTCATAAGAGATCTGCACTGAGTATTCCTTCCAGAAACTGGGACCATTAAAGTTGTACACTTTAGCCTAAATTATGCAAACCTGACACTTTCAATAAATTGCTTGCTTCAGACTTGGCTGTTTTGAATGAATTTTTATTTCTGTGGCAGTAAAGATGAGTTTCATTTAGTGAGAAATTGAATCCCATGTGATTGACAGAGAAGCCATAATGCTGATTTCTGCAGGGAACCGTTTCATCCTACATAAAAATAAGTGGATGAATATGCTCATGGAGAAATGTTGCATTTTTTTCATGAATTTATTGCCTTGTAATTATCTACATAATTATGTTGTATGTTATTTTGTTATAGAACATGATGTTTTCTTATGTGTATTGAAACCATAGTACAAAGAGTCTTATGAAGTTTGTAATTCATTTTAAACACTGCAATTTTTTTTACTTTCCAAATGAAAGAAACACCTGATTTGTAAAAATATCTCCTTGCATTTGAGGAATATGATGATCATTACTATCATTCAATCTGTGGCAATGCAATAAAACAACCTTGTTTTCGCACAATTGTTCAAATCTTTCATATAAGGGCCAATACTGATTTAAAAAGCCATTTGTTTAAATTAAACAAAATACAGTATACTATATAAAGAGACTTAAAATATAATTGCTGTCAAGTGACATGAAAGTTCCTTTTCAACTTAAAGTAATGGTAAACTTGAGGCATCTGGAAAGCAGCATGCAAAAAAGCCTTTTAAATAAACCAGACATTCATTTCATTTTTTTTATTCCTAATACTAATGTTATACCAATGTTTAGTGTAAATCCTTGTCCGCCGGTTCTGTATCAACTTTTTTTTTTTATTATAACATTTCTGCTGCCAAGCTATTGAAATTCACGCTCATGAGTGAAGCTAATACTGCCTATCTTCAATAGCGCATGCACTAGTTAGCACCAAACCAGGAGCGTGCCTGAGTGCCTACGTAGAGAGTGGATAGGAACACTCTCTATTTCACAGCAAGTCAAAAACCCGGAACTGCAGGGGGCAGAGAGAGAATGGGTAAATAGATATAAAATATAATTTTTTAAAAGTTAGGAATAATTTAAAAAAAATAAAATTAAGCGACTTTATTGTAACATAATGAGCTATTCCAGAAAGCTCAAATTTATTACTCTTTAATGTGTATTTAAAACAGCAAACATTAGAAATATACAAAATATTTAATCCATTCCTTTGCTTTTTTAAAAAGTATCATCTCCCCCTTCCCCACTGCCTTTGGCATTGTACACCAAATGTAGTACTTTTAATTATTCCCATATCAGTTCTAGATGTATAGTGTAGTTTCTGTTTAAACAGACATTAAACTCAAAATCGAATCTCTCTGTAAATTGTTTAACCTTTAGCATGCAAAGGACAACACCTGTTGCCCTTCTAAGGGTTCCACTTCTGAGCCCTTCCCTTTGGGCAGGATGAGAGGTACACCAGCCCAGAGCCCAACACTTTGGGGCACTGCAATGTCAGGGGTGAGTGAGGCTATGAGAAGGGGCACTGTACCTGTATTTAGTTTATGGAAAAGTATTTGTTATCAAGAGATGTAATATTTAGTGGTATTCTTTTTATAGGTAATACTGAATGTAGACATAGGGGTGGGCCATATAGGGGACAGGACATACTGGGGCAGAGGAATAAGGGTGTTGGGCTGAAGGGCCTCACACAAATATTAAGGGTGGTCCTGCCCCTTCTGCTCAGTATTATGGGGACCCCCTGCACTGTAGCCACAAAAGGAGACTTCAGTGAAATCTTCCTGTGATGTCACCACTTGCAGGTGTGATGATGTCACAGGGAACAGTGTTTCCTTGTTTGTAAAGCTGGGACGGAGGGGGCTTTGTAGACTTGTAGCTCAGTCAGCTCACAGATAAATGAGACCCCTGATTTCTAATTTACCACAGCAAAAGAGAGAAGAAACTTCCAACAGGCTTCTCAAAAGGTGTGCTGAACTACTCCTGATTTGAAAAATGTTTTGATTTTTTAAATATATATTTTTTTTTTTTGCGGTGCTTAATTGCTGATATTAAATATAATATTAGTTTAATGTCCCTTTTATGCGCTTGCAGATTTATTCTGAAAAAAATATGGGATTCCTTTTAACAGATTCAAGCAGTTGTATCCTCTTGCAGAAAAGAATCTGTCTGGAAGGTGGTTCCTAAAGTAGACAGAGCTATTTCAACTCTAGCAAAACGTACAACTATTCCCATGGAGGATAGTTAGTCACTTGTGCGGCTCTTTCTCAGATACTTCCTGAACAGTCATTTCAAGATGTCCATAACTGTATTAAAGTACTTAAGATGTCTAATGATTTTATTTGCTATGCAGTTTTTGACATTATTAACATTGATGTGATGATCCTGGAGAGTCTTGTGGCTTAAATCCTGGTCTGCTCATATGGTCTCTGAGAAAAGACTTTTAGAAATTCCCATTGAGGGTTAATTGCTTTTCGGATCAGAGTTAGAATCTAACATTAAGACTGTTACTAGAGGAAAATGAGTTTTCCTTCCTCAGGACAAGAAATTCTCTGGTAGGGGGCAAATTGATTCAATTTCAGAAAGCCTGGCGCAGATCGATTCAGGATCCCTGGGTTCTCAACATTATTTTCCAGGGTTACCGCATAGGATTTGGCACCAAGGCTCCCATTCTGGATCTAAAGTCACTGAAAAGATTTATCCGATTTCCTTCTTTCAAGATGGAGACAATCCAACCTATTTTGCCCCTGGTACAAAAAGGTCAATTTATGATGGATGTTTATCTACACATCTCAATTCACAAAGACCATTTACAGGTTCTAAGGGTTGCTTTTCTTAACAAGCATTACCAGCTCTACCCTTTGGTTTAGCTACTGGTTTAGCTACTGCCCCTCCCATCTTTACAAAGGTTTTAGGAGCTCTATTGGCAGTAATCAGATCACAGGGGATCTCCATTCCTCCTTATTTGGATGACATCTTAATCCAGGCCGTCCTTTTCCCTGGCATGCTTTCATACCCAGAAGGTAATTTCCTTCCTTCAGGATCGTGGATGAAACATCAATATTCCCAACTACAAGAGTAATCTTTCTGGGATTGATAATAGACTCTGTTGAAATGCGTTTGTTTCTAACAGAAAACCGCAAACACAAACTGCAAAAAGCCTGTTGATCTTTACAGATGACTCATTCCCCATCTGTAGCACAGTGTATGGAAGTAGTGGGTCTTATGGTAGCAGGCTCAGACACAGTACTTTTGCGCGTTATCATATTCGTACCCTTCAGCTATTCATGCTTCATCAGTGGTCAAAGGATTACTTTCATCTACAACAGAAAATAGAGCTCAGTTCCTCTATCAAACAGTCTCTCTCATGGTGGAGGGAGCGTCCTTTTTTGACCCTTGAAGCCTCATTTCTTTGGCCTACTTGGACTGTGGTTACTACAGACTTAAGTCTAACAGGTTGGGGAGCTGTTTGGGAGTCCTGGAGGACCCAGGGTGTGGGGTCTCCTCAGGAGGCAAGGTTACCCATAAACGTTTTAGAACTTTGTGTGATCCTTCAGGCTTTTCACTCTTTTGGTCCCTTCTCAGTTAGGAAAAATGTATTTGTCTTTAGTAAGACAACATCATAGCTGTAGCTTACATCAGTCATCAAGGAGGGACTCAGAGTCCCCTTGCCGAGCAAGAAGTCTCTCACATTCTGTCTTGAGCAGAGAAAAACCAATGCACGCTGTCTGCTGTTCACATTACAGGAGTAAACAACTGAAAACCAGATTTCTTAAGCCATCAGTCTGTACATCCAGGAGAATGGTCTCTTCATCAGGATGTGTTCAATCAGCTAGTCCTAAGATAAGGTCTTTCAGATATAGACTTTATGGCATCCAAGCTGAGCCACAAACTTCAGGTTTTATTGCACAATGGCAAGAGATCCAAGAGCTCAAATAATTGATGCTCTAGTTTGTCCTTGGCCTACCTATTTCTTCCATTTGTTCTTCTTCTGAGAGTCATTGCAAGAATCAAACAGGAACTAGCATCAGTAATTTTCATGGCCCCGGCATGGCCACACAGAACTTGGTATGCGGATCTCATCCAGATGTCATCTTCCACTCCTTGGACTCTTTTATCATCAGGACCCCAGGTCTCTGAATTTGATGGCATGGAGGTTGAACGCTTAGTCTTCAAGAGTAGAGGCTTCTCAGATTCTGTAATCTCTACTTTTCTGGAAGCCAGAAAATTGGTTACTCTAAAGATTAACCATAACATTTTGAAATCTTATTTTCTTTGGTGTTCTTAAAAAGGTTTCTCATGGAAATCATTTAGAATTGCAATAATTCTTCAGTTTCTCCAGGATGGTCTGGAAAAATGTTTATCAGCTAGCTCTTTAAAAGGTTACATTTCTCCTGTGTTTGTTTTGTTTCATAAAAAGTTGGCTAAGTTGCCTGCTGTTCAAACTTTTGTTCAGGGATTGGTGAGAATTCACCCTGTTATTAGGCCTATTTAATCTGGTTTTATCTGTTTTGCAAGGTCCTTCTTTTGAACCTATGCATAACTTGGATCTAGAATTGTTGTCTTGGAAGACTCTTTTTCTTCTAGCCATCTCTTCAGCTAGATGAGTTTCTGAACTCTAAGCTCTTTCTTCTAATCCTCCCATTTTGGTTTTTTTTTCATCAGGAAAAGCAGTTCACGTATTCCCCCATAGAAGTCAATAGAGAAAAAAAAGTGGAAAAAACACCCAACCCTCGCACAACCTGATAACGTATTCTCGTGTGCGCCAACCTGAGATGAAAATATGAATATTTCACATTATAATGTTCTTCACATACAAGAATATGTTCTATTTATTCATAAATACATATTTCTACATATATCTGAGGTTTTTTTGGTACAATAGATATCTATACCTAAATATCTAGGAATATCTATTTAAAATACTAAGAACATATTCTGCTATGTGCAGAACATTCAAATGTAAAATATTTATAGTACATACACAATATTACACTTTATTATTTTAAAAGTCTGAGGGATTATTGGCCTGAAAAAGAGCTTTTGTTAAAATATTTTATACATATCAGAGAGGAAGAGAAATAGATGTGCAGATGTAAAAAATGTTAAAACATTTTCCCTATAATGTGCTCAGTGAATTGTCTTGCCTACATTAATACAAAGGATTTTCCCTTATTTATTTGAATTGTCTAATGCAGGGTTCTTCAAACCACGTGCCGGGACCCATTACTGGGTCACAACACCATGTGTACTGGGTCGCAACTTGTGTGTGTGTTGTATGAGTGTGTTTGTGGTGTATTGTTTGAGATTGTGTGTGTGCTGTGTGTGTGTTGTGTATCAGAGTGTGTGGGGTGTGTGTTGTATGAGAGTGTGTGTGTGTGTGTTGTATGAGTGTGTGTGGTGTGTTTGTTATATGAGAGTGTGTGTGGTATGTGTGTTGTATGAGTGTGTGTGTGTGTGTGGTATGTGTGTAATATGAACATGTGTGTGTGTTGTATGAGAGAGTGTGTGTTATATGAAAGTGTGTGTGTTGTATGAGAGTGTGTGTGGTATGTGTGTTACATGAAAATGTGTTTTGTATGAGAGTGTGTGTGTGTGTTGTAAAAGAGTGTATGGGGTGAGTGTGTGTTATATGAAAGTGTGTGTGTGTTGTATGAGAGTGTGTGTGGTATGTGTGTTACATGAAAATGTGTTTTGTATGAGAGTGTGTGTGTGTGTGTGTTGTAAAAGAGTGTATGGGGTGAGTGTGTGTTATATGAAAGTGTGTGTGTTGTATGAGAGTGTGTGTGGTATGTGTGTTACATGAAAATGTGTGTTGTATGAGAGTGTGTTTGTGTTTGTTATATGATTGTGTGTGTGTTGTATGAGTGTATGGGGTGTGTGTTGTATGAGAGTGTGTGTTATTACGTTTTACAGCGCTTTCAAATTTGACTACAATCAGGAATAAAGCATGGACGTATTTTAGTCTCTTTGCCAAAAATTGCAGCTATCGTGTTGTTTATTTCTTAAGAAATTTTCAGACTAAGTATAAAAATTGGGTCCCAAAGGTATGTGGTATCATGGCACTGGGTCTTGGGGGGAAAAAGTTTGAAGAACCCTGGTCTAATGAACATGAAACATTCAGAAACGGTAAAATTCAAAGCATAATCAAGCAAACTAGCTTTTCCTGTCCATTTAGCAAGCATAAATGAGCACAACAGGGAGTGCCAGTTCACAAGTATGTGGATACAAGTGAAATAAAAATTCCTCTGTAATCTGATTAGAATCTATCGGGTTAAACAATGAAACGACCTTGCTATAATAATATCAGTCTATTGTTATAGAAGGATGTATTCCTTATATAGCTGCCAACTGTCCTATTTTCCCCTGGAAAGTCAAGTTTTGGGGCTTCCTGTTCCTGTCTATTAAAGGGATATAAAAAGTGCTCCTTTAGTAAAAAATAAAAGTAGACCTAGAAAAACCATATAGGGCTAAATTACAAGTGGAGAGCTAATTTATCAAGTGCCCTCAAACTGGCAAGTGGCGAGCTCACGGTAGCAATTAGTGCTCACAAAATTAACCATAGATCAGGTAATTGGTATTCAAATTTTCCACAAACCTTTTAATCGAACGAATGTCACCATTGCAGACAATAAATATATCATCAATAAATCTGGTATAAAATTTGATGTTAATTTTTTAAAGGTTTAAGTCACCAAAGATTTTAAATAACTCAAAAAATCCCAAATATAAATTAACGTATGTCTTTTAAAATTAAACGCGCTATCTGAAACAAGAAAGTTTATTTTGACTTTCATGTCCTTTTAATAATTTGTTTCCATGTCAGTTATCTTATATGTTAAATGTCATTCCTAACATTATGTCATATTTCAGAAATATGTACAATTATGTATTTTTCCTTCCATAAGGCAGGGAGAGTCCACAACTTAATTCCTTACTGTTGGGAAATACAAAACCTGGCCACCAGGAGGAGGCAAAGACACCCCAGCCAAAGGCTTAAATGTCCCTCCCACTTCCCCTATCCCCCAGTCATTTGTTGCCTTTCGTCACTATAGGAGGTGGCATAGAAGAGTCAGAAGATTTTGATAGTCCTGTAATGGGTATGTTCCCTTCAAGAAAGGACTGGAGTTTTAAGTAATCATGTCAACCTCTCAGTGAGAGTATTGATGAAAATTAGAGTCTGGAGATGCAGGGAAAGATTTTCTGTGAACCCATCCAGACTGTCGCCTAACAGCTCTTGAGCAATCAGTGTTGAAGAGTTTCACTGCTTGTTGTTACACACTCAAGTCTATGTCAGAGTGCCGCTGCAAGACTGTCACACTTCAGAGGCTGTGCCTGTTCCACAGCATAGTTCCAGGAGGGTAAGACCGTTATATATACACTTTTTCTTTACAGGGTCACAGTGTGGCTCCTTTATGCCTTGATAGGATCAAGGGCTAATATCTCCTTCAGGAAGATTATTTGAACAGCTAGGGGTTATTTGTAACTGCTTTAATGTGAGAGTTTTTGGGCTCATAGACTGTGTGCTTTAGGCTTGGAACAAACAGGTTTCACTTTCGTTTTTGAGTGTTGCACAGCTCATAATAGCTTAGCACCTTTTTTATAGCAGGGGAAGACCTGTCGCGTGACCGGGTGCGGTCTTTTCATTTTCTTACAATCCTGCTGCGAACATCACTCCTAAGGAGAGCGTTTTCACTGTTAGCTGTCTGGGTCTAGGAGGTGGTGAGTGCCCCAGTCATTGGGATTATAAAGGTGCCATTTTTTTTTAAATAAAAGCGTTTACTTTCTTTCATGTAATTGGCAAGAGTCCATGAGCTAGTGAGTTATGGGATATACATTCCTACCAGAAGGGGCAATGTTTCCCAAACCTCAAAATGCCTATAAATACACCCCTCACCACACCCACAATTCAGTTTTACAAACTTTGCCTCCCATGGAGGCTGGTAGGGGGCAGGTTACGATTTTTCAAAGATGTTTGGACCAATTCGATTCAAAGTCTTTGGATTCTAAAGGGTACAGAATAGGTTTCAAGGTAAGACCGCCTGTGAGAAGATTTTTCCTCTCACGCATTCCAGTAAACCCAGTAAAGGCTCAGGCATTTCTGAAATGTGTTTCAGACCTGGAGTCGGCTGGGGTAATTGTGCCAGTTCCAGATCTGGAACGGGGTCTGGGGTTTTACTCAAATCTGTTCATTGTACCAAAGAAGGAGAATTCTTTCAGACCAGTTCTGGATCTAAAAATATTGAATCGTTATGTAAGGATACCAACATTCAAAATGGTGACTATAAGGACTATTCTGCCTTTTGTTCAGCAAGGGCATTATATGTCTACAATAGACTTACAGGATGCATATCTTCATATTCCAATTCATCCAGACCGCAGATTATTCGCCTAAATGCAAAGGCTCCTGGCTTTGCGGTCCTAGCCCGCCAGGCTCTCTGATAAAAGTCTTGGTCTGCGGATATGACTTCTAAATCCAGACTCCTCTCTCTTCCTTTCAAGGGGAAGATTTTATTCGGTCCAGGGCTGGACATTATTTCTACTGTTACCGGAGGGAAAGGTGCCTTCCTACCGCAGGATTAGAAGAATAGGCCTAAGGGACGGCAATTGTCTAATTTTCGTTCTGACAAATCACAGCAACAACAATCCTCATCCAAGTCCGAGCAGCCCAAGAGTATTTGCAAGCTGGCTCAGTCCAGGAATAAGTCCAAACAGACTAAGAAGCCCACCGAGAACAAATTGGAATAAAGGGGCGGCCCACGATCCGGGATCGGATCAAGTAGGGGGCAGACTGTCTCTTTTTTCAGACGCTTGGTTCCAGAATGTACAGGATCCTTGGGTCCTGGAAGTTGTATCTCAAGGATACAAGATAGGAATCAACTCTCATCCACCCAGGGGCAGATTCCTACTCTCCAGTCTGTCTACAAGACAAGAAAAGATGGCTGCCTTCTTAGGTTGCGTATGGGATCTCTTCTCTCTAGGAGTAATTGTCCTGGTACCTGCAGCAAAAAGAGGTTTGGGGTTTTATTCAAAACTTTTTGTGGTTCTAAAGAAGGAGGGAACTTTTCGTCCAATGCTAGACTTAAAGTGCCTAAACAAATTTCTGAGTGTTCCCTCTTTCAAGATGGAGACAATAAGGTCAATCTTTCCTCTAGTTCAGGAAGTACAGTTTATGACCACAATAGACCTGAATGATGCATACCTTCACGTTCTGATACACAGGGAACATTTTCAGTTCCTGAGGTTTGCCTTTCTGGACCAGCACTTCCAGTTCATAACTCTTCCGTTTGGCCTAGCTACTGCTCCAAGGATATTTTCAAAGGTTCTGGGGTTTTTTCTAGCCATTGCCAGAACACGAGGTATTGCAGTAGTGCCTTACCTGGACGATATCTTGGTGCAGGCACCATCTTTTCAGCTAGCGGAAGAAAATTCGGAGTCCCTTCTCAGTCTTCTTCGATCACATGGATGGAAGATAAACTTGGAAAAAAGATCTCTTACTCCAAGTACAAGGGTGAATTTCCTGGGGACAATAGTAAGCTCCATATCCATGAGAATTTTCCTCACAGATCAGAGACATTGCAAGCTAACTACTGCATGTCTTGCCCTCCAGGCCTTTTTGAGACCCTCAGTGGCTCAGTGTATGGAGGTGATTGGACTCATGGTATCCTGTATGGACATCATTCCTTTTGCCAGATTCCATCTCAGACCCTTACAACTATACATGCTGAGACAATAGAACGGCGACCAATTAGATCTGTCTCAACAGATTGTGCTGGACAACCTGTCGAGAGACTTGCTCTCTTGGTGGCTCTGTCCAGATCATCTGTCCCAAGGCATGTTCTTCTTGAAACTGTCCTTGGAGATTGTGACTACAAACACAAGCCTTTCTGGCTGGGGAGCCGTCTGGGGTGCCAAGAAGGCACAAGGACTGTGGACTCAGGAGGAGTCCTCCCTGCCGCTCAATATATTGGATCTCCGGGCAATCTTCAATGCCTTAAAGGCTTGGCCCCTTCTGGGTTTGTCCCTGTTTATTCTAAGATTCTAATCAGACAATACAACCTCGGTTGCCTACATCAACCATCAGGGGGGAACGAGAAGTTCCTTGGCGATGAAAGAAGTATCTCGGATAATAGAGTGGGCGGAGACTCACAGATGTATGCTGTCAGCATTCCACATTCCGGGTGTGAACAACTGGGAAGTGGACTTCCTCAGCAGGTAATCCTTTCACCCAGGGGAATGGTCTCATGGCATCCCGCCTCAATACCAAGCAACCAAGGTACGGGTCGAGGTCAAGGGATCCTCAGGCGGAATTGATAGATGCCCTATCCGTACCATGGAGGTTCAGACTCATATATCTTAATCCTTCATTACCGCTCCTCCCTCGTGTGGTGGCTGGCATCAAGCAGGAGCAAGTATCAGTGATTCTGATTGCTCCATCATGGCCACGAAGGACGTGATTTGTGGATCTGGTCCTCATCTCCTCAGTGGAGGTTACCTTGTCACAGAGATCTGCTGATACAAGGTCCCTTCGTTCATCACAATCTAGATTCTCTGAGGCTGACTGCGTGGAGATTGAACGCTTAGTCTTATCCAAGAGAGGGTTCTCTGAGAGTGTTATTGACACTCTGGTTCAGGCTCGTAAGCCAGTTACTCGTCGTATCTACCATAAAGTGTGGAGGACTTACTTGTACTGGTGTGAAGAGCGTGGCTTTTCCTGGCATAAGGTTAATGTTGCCAGAATTGTATCTTTTCTCCAGGATGGACTGGAAAAGGGTCTATCTGCTAGTTCCCTGAAGGAACAGATTTCGCCCTGTCGGTGTTACTGCACAAGAGATTGGCTGAGCTTCCGGATGGGCAGTCCTTTGTTAAGGCTCTGACTAGGATCAGACCTGTGTTTAGATCTGGGGCTCGGCCTTGGAGCCTAAATCTTGTTCTTAGTGTTCTACAGCAGGCTCAGTTTGAGCCTATGCATACTGTTGACATTAAATTGTTATCTTGGAAGGTTCTTTTTTTGCTTGCTATTGCCTCTGCGCGCAGAGTTTCTGAAATTTCTGCTTTGCAATGTGACTCCCCTTATCTGGTTTTCCATGCTGATAAGGCGGTTTTAGATACTAAATTAGGGTGTTGGATCTTAACATTAATCAGGAAATTGTTGTTCCTTTCTTGTGTCCTAATCCTTCTTCAGCTAAGGGATGCTTGCTTCACAATCTAGATGTGGTTCGTGCCTTGGAGTTCTATCTTCAGGCTACTAAGGAATTCAAACAATCTTCCTCTTTGTTTGTCATCTATATGGAGAAGTGTAAGGGGCAGAAGACTACTACTACTTCCTTATATTTCTGGTTGAGGAGTGTTATCCCCTTAGCTTATAAGACAGTGGGGCTACAGCCTCCTGAGAGGATAACGGCTCATTCCACTAGAGCAGTGGCTTCCTCCTGGGCTTTTAAAAACTGACGGCTAGATTTGGAGTTTTGTCGGTAACGACCCGAAAAACTAACGCCGGCTTTTTTCTGGCCGCACCATAAAAATAACTCTGGTATTGAGAGTCCACATAAAGGCTGCGTTAGGCTCCAAAAAAGGAGCGTAGAGCATTTTTAACGCAGCTTCAACTCTCGATACCAGAGTTGCTTACGGACGCGGCCAGCCTCAAAAACGTGCTTGTGCACGATTCCCCCATAGGAAACAATGGGGCTGTTTGAGCTGGAAAAAAAACAAACACCTGCAAAAAAGCCGCGTTCAGCTCCTAACGCAGCCCCATTGTTTGCTATGCGGTAACCCTTCCTACGTCTGCACTTAACACTCTAACATGTACCCCGAGTCTAAACACCCCTAACCTTACACTTATTAACCCCTAATCTGCCGCCCCCGCTATCGCTGATCCCTGCATATTATTATTAACCCCTAATCTGCCGCTCCGTAAACCGCCGCTACTTACATTATCCTTATGTACCCCTAATTTGCTGCCCTAACATCGCCGACCCCTATATTATATTTATTAACCCCTAATCTGCCCCCCACAACGTCGCCTCCACCTGCCTACACTTATTAACCCCTAATCTGCCGACCGGACCTGAGCGCTACTATAATAAAGTTATTAACCCCTAATCCGCCTCACTAACCCTATCATAAATAATATTAACCCCTAATCTGCCCTCCCTAACATCGCCGACACCTAACTTCAAACATTGACCCCTAATCTGCCGACTGGAGCTCACCGCTATTCTAATAAATGTATTAACCCCTAAAGCTAAGTCTAACCCTAACACTAACACCCCCCTAAGTTAAATATAATTTAAATCTAACGAAATTAATTAACTCTTATTAAATAAATTATTCCTATTTAAAGCTAAATACTTACCTGTAAAATAAATCCTAATATAGCTACAATATAAATTATAATTATATTATAGCTATTTTAGGATTTATATTTATTTTACAGGTAACTTTGTATTTATTTTAACCAGGTACAATAGCTATTAAATAGTTAAGAACTATTTAATAGCTAAAATAGTTAAAATAATTACAAATTTACCTGTAAAAGAAATCCTAACCTAAGTTACAATTAAACCTAACACTAGACTATCAATAAATTAATTAAATAAACTACCTACAATTACCTACAATTAACCTAACACTACACTATCAATAAATTAATTAAATACAATTGCTACAAATAAATACAATTAAATAAACTAGCTAAAGTACAAAAAATAAAAAAGAACTAAGTTACAAAAAATAAAAAAATATTTACAAACATAAGAAAAATATTACAACAATTTTAAACTAATTACACCTACTCTAAGCCCCCTAATAAAATAACAAAGCCCCCCAAAATAAAAAAATGCCCTACCCTATTCTAAATTACTAAAGTTCAAAGCTCTTTTGCCTTACCAGCCCTGAACAGGGCCCTTTGCGGGGCATGCCCCAAGAAATACAGCTCTTTTGCCTGTAAAAAAAAACATACAATACCCAAGCCCCCCAACATTACAACCCACCACCCACATACCCCTAATCTAACCCAAACCCCCCTTAAATAAACCTAACACTAAGCCCCTGAAGATCATCCTACCTTGTCTTCACCTCACCGGGTATCACAACGATCCGTCCAGAAGAGCTCTTCCGATGTCCTGATCCAAGCCCAAGCGGGGGGCTGAAGAGGTCCATGATCCGGCTGAAGTCTTCATCCAAGCGGGGCAGAAGAGGTCTTCCATCCGATTGAAGTCTTCATCCAAGCGGCATCCATCCGGAGCGAAGCGGCAGCATCCTGAAGAACTCCACCGCGGAACATCCATCCTGGCCGACGACTGAACGACGAATGACGGTTCCTTTAAATGACGTCATCCAAGATGGCGTCCCTCAAATTCCGATTGGCTGATAGGATTCTATCAGCCAATCGGAATTAAGGTAGAAATATTCTGATTGGCTGATGGAATCAGCCAATTAGAATCAAGTTCAATCCGATTGGCTGATCCAATCAGCCAATCAGATTGAGCTTGCATTCTATTGGCTGATCGGAACAGCCAATAGAATGCGAGCTCAATCTGATTGGCTGATCGGATCAGCCAATCGGATTGAACTTGATTCTGATTGGCTGATTCCATCAGCCAATCAGAATATTCCTACCTTAATTCCGATTGGCTGATAGAATCCTATCAGCCAATCGGAATTCGAGGGACGCCATCTTGGCGATGTTAGGGAGGGCAGATTAGGGGTTAATACTATTTATTATAGGGTTAGTGAGGCGGATTAGGGGTTAATAACTTTATTATAGTAGCGCTCAGGTCCGGTCGGCAGATTAGGGGTTAATAAGTGAAGGCAGGTGGAGGCGACGTTGAGGGGGGCAGATTAGGGGTTAATAAATATAATATAGGGGTCGGCGGTGTTAGGGGCAGCAGATTAGGGGTACATAAGGATAACGTAGGTGGCGGCGCTTTGCGGTCGGCAGATTAGGGGTTAATAAGTGTAGGTAGGTGGAGGCGACGTTGTGGGGGGCAGGTTAGGGGTTAATAAATATAATACAGGGGTCGGCGGTGTTAGGGGCAGCAGATTAGGGGTACATAAGTATAACGTAGGTGGCGGTCGGCAGATTAGGGGTTAAAAAAAATTATTCGAGTGTCGGCGATGTGGGGGGACCTCGGTTTAGGGGTACATAGGTAGTTTATGGGTGTTAGTGTACTTTAGAGTACAGTAGTTAAGAGCTTTATAAACCGGCGTTAGCCCAGAAAGCTCTTAACTACTGACTTTTTTCCTGCGGCTGGAGTTTTGTCGTTAGATGTCTAACGCTCACTTCAGAAACGACTCTAAATACCGGAGTTAGAAAGATCCCATTGAAAAGATAGGATACGCAATTGACGTAAGGGGATCTGCGGTATGGAAAAGTCGCGGATGAAAAGTGAGCGTTAGACCCTATTTTGAGTGACTCCAAATACCGGCGGTAGCCTAAAACCAGCGTTAGGAGCCTCTAACGCTGGTTTTCACGGCTAACGCCAAACTCCAAATCTAGGTCTGAGCCTCTATGGATCAGTTTTGTAAGGCGGCTACCTGGTTCTTGTTACATACTTTTTCTAAATTTTAAAAGTTTGATGTGTTTGCTTCAGCTGAAGCAGCTTTCGGGAGAAAAGTTTTGCAGACTGTGGTGCCCTCAGAATAGGGTCCGCCTCTTTTTTTTTGTTCCCTCCTGTTATTCATTCAATGTCCTCTGGAGCTTGGGTATAGTTTTCCCAACAGTAAGGAATGAGAATGAGAGTCCACAGCCCTGCCCATAATTTATTTTTTGTTGGGCGGCTCCCTTTTATATTGTTTCTTCTGGCACCTTTATACCCTGATGTTTCTCCTACTTTTCCTTGTTCCCTCGGCAGAATGACTGGGGGATAGGGGAAGTAAGAGGGAAATTTAAGCCTTTGGCTGGGGTGTCTTTGCCTCCTCCTGGTGGCCAGGTGTTGTATTTCCCAACAGTAAGGAATGAAGTCGTGGACTCTCCCTGCCAGGAAGGAAAGGAATTTATCTGGTAAGCATAAATTATGTTTTTTTTTGTGATTTATACATTTTCATCAGTGTTTATTATTCAAAATTACAAAATATTATGAACTACCCCCCCCCCCTTACGCAAAAAGCTTAAAGGCAGATATTACTCATTGAAAGACCAGAAGTTAAACATATTAAAAATATTTCCACGTAAAAAAATAAAATCTGTTTAAATTTAAGGAGAAACAAGGAAGTGCATAAATCTGTAGTGCTCACTGGGGGGCCTGATATTCAAAACCTTGCCTCTCAGGTAAGATATTCTAAGGCGAGGTCCTTAAATTTTTTTTAGAAACACAAATGTTATCTTGAGAAATGGAGAAATGTTTATGTTGCTATGTAGTGTTCTTTGTGTGAAACAGAGACTCCTATATTACAATACAAGGTCTAAATAAATCCCAAAGATTTTGTGTGATTTCTCTCCATGTCGGCGAGGTTTTGAATATCAGGCCCTGGCTGACACCTCCCGCAGAAAAAGGAACATCAGGGTTTTTTTTTAGGGGGGGGGGGGGTTATTTGTTATTTGCTTTCTTGTGGGTTCCAATGATGAGTGTGATATCAAACTACCATGTCGTACAGAGAACAGTATTTACATATACGATAGAAGTAGAAATGTGTAGTATCTATAAATATATAATTCTTTATGCAGATGTATTTCAGTGTCAAGAAATGTCAGTATCTAAACAAGATGTATCGATATATCATTATTTACTGTAATACATTTAGCTCGTATTGAATCAGGTTACCTTGTAAAACCAATGCGCTTCATTTAGACTGATGTTTCTCTGCATCAGAGGTTTACAACTGCACCCTGAGCCCGGGGTATAGAGGAGTTCACTGCAGAGCTCTGTAGTCATCATTTAATTATGCATGTCCTTGTTATATATGTAAAAGGTGGTAGCACTGACATGTCTTTTACTATGGATCAATGTGTTTAACTAATGATTATCAGAATGTATATGAGGCATGCATGAGCATACGGTCAAGACAAGCTATATATTGCTTTTTGCTCTACTCTATAGTTTGTCCTGAACTTTTGAAATTCATTTTCTGTTGTTTATTGGCTAAATTATTTAATACAAAATATATTCTTTCTTATATAATTTAAAAAATAGCATTTTAATATGAAAATGTAACATTCAGAAATGTATAACATCTGCTATTTGTAGGATAGATTTGGGATAATTAAATATTAGGCTGGATTTGAAATTGAATGCATTTCTTTCTTTTTCTGCCTTGCTGTATGCGCTATGATTATGTAGTAATACTGTATCTCTAGTAAATAACTGTAATTGTGATTTTTTATTCTGAGCAACTGGTTGATTTGAAAAAACTGCTTGTGTTTTGAAACTTTTTTTTTATATTGACTTTCCTCAATACAAAAATGGAGGGGAGGAGGCCCTGCTTTACAGATTATGTAAATCCCCATCCTTTTATATGCAGAATATTATATGTGTACAATAAATGTGATAGAATGTGTAAAGCCTTACAGTCTGTCTCTTGTGTCTAGCACTTTCATGTATTATTTATGTACTGTGTTGTGCTGAATTTGCAGTGTACCAAACCCATCAATCTTTTGGAAACCTAACAGTTCCATCTCTCCATATATTTCAAAAAGCCAATTAATATCATTAATACTTTTGATGACAGTTACATTTTGTGTTTCTAAAATGACATGCTGGCAGCAAACATTCTGAATGATAGTGGCATATGCCATATATACACCTAACATGTTAAAAAAATATAAATAAATTGAAAAAAATCCTTGCTTCTTGGCTGATGTTTGCCTGAACAGAGTGACAGTCTGGCTAAAGAGCTGGGCTCACAGCCAGGGGGTTATAAACTGTGGGAATCCCGGAATAGAAGGCAAGAGATTTTTTGTCTTATATTTGTAAGGGGCATATATATATATATATATATATATATATATATATATATATATATATATATATATATATATATATTCAGCTTCATCACACTTTGCTTTACTGTGATCTTGTGGAATTGTACTGAAAACTCCAGAGATTTTATAGGAAACTTCCTTTATGGAAATAAAGGGACTGTTCCTGCACATGCCAGATACAAACTCGCTTGCAAGTTGTGCAATGTGGCTACTGAGGAAATTTTAAAGGGAAAAGTATCTTCCTTTTTTACATAGAGATCATCGTGATATTTTCTGCTCACCTTTTTACAGATACTCTGCATGACTTTCAAGCGATTCAACATTTGTGTACCATGTCCCTTTAAGTTTAATAGATGTGTCCATTTTGGTAACACAGCCCAATTTTATTTATTACCAAGTTCAAAATACAACTTGAAAAGAAGAGCAATGACCTAAAAGTATCCCCTGATGCTTTTAATTTCTTGGGGATTGTAATGAGACTATGAGAGATCTTTTGGTATTCTGTGTATGAACCTCTTATTGCATCAAAGTATAGTTTGTCACAAGAAGGTGTCAGGGTTCACTGATATTTTTTTTCTTGGGAAGGTATTTAGAACTTAGTGGTTCTCATAATTTATGATCAAAGCATATAATGGTCCGAGATGTAAATTAGACTAATTTCACTTTCCATCTGACAGGTATACATTCAGCTGGCTCCAAAATTATAATACACCCTCTGTTTAATAATTGTTTAGCATGTTTTTTTTTATTTTTTCTAGTATACAGTGAACGGGACACATCCTTGCTGCTTAACTTATCTTCTGTGCCGCTAATATATTTGTTTTCTAACTCAAGGAGTGAAACTTTATGCTCCTCACAAACCAGGATTGACGTATATTTTATGTATGTATAGATTTGTTGTTAAAATTCCTTGATGTTTACCGTGAGTGTCACATATTAGGCAGTTTTGTTACTCTCTTTTTTCCCTCTCTATAGATTATCTCTTAGTTATATGCTATATCTTGATTTTTACCACTACACTCCCCTTTTGGACAAATTTTTGTCATGAGTCCATGAGTGGCCCTAATTTATCATTAGGGAAAATAATTTAATTGTAGATGTTATTATGGTCAAAGGGGTATATACCTTTTATTTCAATATAAATAAAAAAAGGTCCCCTTCTTATATGTGTACTGAGGTCATATTGTCATGTAACATTGATATTGAGATATTTGAATGTATTGTTTCATTTTTGCTGACTAACTGTAAGCAGTGTCTACCCAATATTGGGCTAGATTACAAGTGGAGTGATATTTGCACTCCACTGAGTAATACTATAGCATGCTAATGTGCACTGGTATTACAAGTTGAGCGCTATGTGAACACGAGCTTGCGTTCGCATTGCTAGGAAGCATTGCGCTCATGAGAGCGCACTTCCATAGGCTCCAATGGGAGCTTCTTTCTCATGCTGTAAGACACAGCATGAGAACTAGCGCGGCGAAGGGGGTAAGTCGTGTAGCGATGTTCAGCACATACACATATTAACACATAAATATAAATGTTTATAAGCATATACATATATATTTACTGGGAACACACAGTTCCCATAGACCCCATATAACTGCCTTTTGCAGCTATTTTATTAAAAACATAAAGATGTTACTATCTATTTTTCAATAAAATACATTACATTTGATTTTGGGGGCATTTGGTGGACATTTATAAAATTAATCAGAGATCTGATCTCTGGTTAATTTTATAAGCACCAGTTGCTACCGGTAATGCCAAAATTCAGTTTTTACTCATTTTTAAATAAAAAGAATAAAGATACAAAACTTTCGTTGTTTGAAGACTGATTGTTTAAAACATTTTTATTATGTGCTTTTGATATTGTAAATGGTCAAAGTTATACTTAAACTTTGGTAAACTGATGTTGCCATTTACAGGTTTCTCTAAATGATAAATATATTGATTTCTCAAAATAGACATTGCAGTTTTTTTATTAGTGTCTTATATGATATCATTTATTGATTAGGCTCTTGTGTTTTTAGATTACCTTCAGACATGGACCTTATCATCGCTATATAGCTCATAACCTTCCTTCCCGACTATTTGTATTTTGTCCTATTTATTGGTCTTGAATTAAGCTCATAAAAAAAAGCGAATAATAAAAATATATTGCAGGTCTTTTCTCGGCTATAAAATCTTTTAGCTTTTTGTAATTCTTATATGTTAATCACTGGAAAGGTCAATTGCTCGTACATCCGCAGTGAGTCCTCAGACCGATGTAAGGTCAGAGCAGAACACTTCCATCTATATGGATGGACCACGACATAAGGACAGATACAATCTTGTTGATTATTAGTAGAATGCCAACAGCTAACATAAATACTTGTTTTAATAAAATAATAATAAAAGAAAAAGAAATAAATAAAAGAAAAAGCAGATAAGAAGATTTGTCATAGGATACATAATTTTGGTAGTAACTAAATAGTGGAGGAAAACTGGTTTGAAGGTGATAGTGTGAAGTGAGTAAGTGGTCAAGACTTGAACATTTATTTTAAAAAAAGGAATTAATGTTAGAATATTGCAGGGGCAAATATTTAACTATGCATTTTTCATTACACTTTGAGCATTAGAACATTCAGTCTTTTCAGTACAAACTCTATGACAGAGCTGCAGTTCTGTGCTTTACTGCAGTACCGTTCTGTTCTGTCTTGGCACCTGTTCAGTCCAGTGTGCTGGCTTACAAGTTTATCATACTAAATGCTTGTCAGAGTTCCACTTGCTACAAGAAAAAGTGCAAATCACATTAGGCTGCAAGTGACAGTTTTCCTATAATGATCAGTGTTTTTCACATTACTCAGAATATTTCTTCTTGAGGAAACATTTAATTAACCTTTGGGCAGCTGTAGATAACATGTATATTACTCCATTTGTTGGTATAAGAATTTATATATATGTTTAAAGACTCAAAATAGACTCATGACCCCTCTTTTTTTATTCAGAACATTAAAGTTGCCCTTTGTATTCTAAAGTTTTTCATACAATAGAATTATGAAAGCTATTTTTTAGAAAATAGGCAAAATTGTAAAAATGATAGGTGCACCGAAAAGACTAGTAGAGTGTAACAGCTTGCCAACTATAACAGCTGCTCAAATGTATCAGCTAGTGAAGCATAATGGCTAATAATATGTAACAACTAATACATTAACCAGCTAGTAAAGTATAATACCTAATAATATATAACAACTAGTACATTAACCATCTAGTAAAGTGTAATACCTAATATTATGTAACAACTAGTAAATGTACCAGCTAGTAAAGTATAATACCTAGCAAAATGTAAGGCTAGTAAAGAATAATAGCTAGTCACATGTACCAGCTAGTAAAGTATAATACATAATAATATGCAACAACTAGTAACTGTACCAGCTAGTAAAAGTATAATACCTAGCAAAATGTAAGGCTAGTAAAGCATAAGAGCTAGTTGCATGTACCAGCTAGTAAAGTATAATATCTAATAATATGTAACAACTAGTAAATGTACCAGCTAGTAAAGTATAATACCTAATAATATGTAACAACTAGTAAATGTAACAGCTAGTAAAGCATAATGCCTAATATTATGTAACAACTAGTAACTGCACCAGCTAGTAAAGTATAATACCTAATAATATGTAACAACTAGTAAATTTACCAGCTAGTAAAGTATAATACCTAATCAAATATAACAGCTAGTTATTTGTACCAGCTAGTAGAGATTATAACTAGCCGAATGTAACAGCTAGTAAAATGTACCAGCTAGTAAAGCGTGATAGCTAGTCAAAGGTAATAGCTAGTAAAATGTAACAGCTAGTAAAGCATAATACCTAATCAAATGTAACAGCTAGTTATTTGTACCAGCTAGTAACGCTTTATAGCTAGTCAAATATAGCAGCTAGTAAAGCATAACACCTAATGAAATGTACCAGCTAGTCAAATGTACCAGCTAGTAAAGCGCAATAGCTAGTCAAATGTAACAGCTGCTCATATGTACCAGCTAGTAAAGTATAATACCTAATCAAATATAATAGCTAGTAAAATGTACCAGCTAGTAAAGCATAATCTCTATTCAAATGTGACAACTAGTTATTTGTACCAGCTAGTAATGCTTTTTAGCTAGTCAAATATACCAGCTAGTAAAGCATAACACCTAGTGAAATGTAACAGCTAGTCAAATATAGCAGCTAGTAAAGCATAACACCTAGTGAATTGTAACAGCTGCTCAAATGTACCAGCTTGTAAAATATAATACCTAATCAAATATAATAGCTAATAAAATGTACCAGCTTGTAAAGTATAATACTTAATCAAATGTAATAGCTAATAAAATGTTCGATCTTGTAAAGTATAATACCTAATCAAATGTAATAGCTAATAAAATGTACCAGCTAGTAAAGCTTAATACCTAGCCAAATGAAACAGCTTGTAAAGCATAATAGCTAATCAAATGTACCAGTTAGTAAAACATAATAGCTAGTAAAACATAACAGCTAGTAAAATACACCAGCTAGTAAAGTGTAATAGCTAGTCAAATGTAACAGCTAGTAAAGTATAACAGCTAGTTAAATGTAACGGCTAGTAAAGAGTAAGATCTAGTCAAATGTACCAGTTAGTAAAGCATAATAGCTAGTCAAATGTAAAGGCTAGTAAAATGTACCAGCTAGTAAAGCATAACAGCCAGTTAAATGTAACGGCTAGTAAAGCATAATAGCTAGTCAAATGTACCAGTTAGTAAAGCATAATAGCTAGTCAAATGTAAAGGCTAGTAAAATGTACCAGCTAGTAAAGTGTAATAGCTAGTCAAATGTACCAGTTAGTAAAGCATAATAGCTAGTCAAATATAATGGCTAGTAAAGAGTAAGAGCTAGTCAAATGTACCAGTTAGTAAAGCATAATAGCTTGTCACGTGTACCAGTTAGTAAAGCCTAATACAGGGGGCCCTCGTTTTACAACGGTTCAATTTACACCGTTTCAGAATAACAACCTTTTTTTCCAGTCATGTGACTGCTATTGAAAAGCATTGAGAAGCAGTGCATTTATTAAAATAGCCAGTAGGTGGAGCTGTCCGCTTGTGTTGCAGCAAAGCCAAGAAAGCTGAAATTAATCAGTTTAACCAGACCTGAGCTATCAAGCAGATTTCAAAGGAACAAGATCTTCCTGTCTATAAATCAGTCCAGATTGGAATGCATAGAAAGAACTGTTTGCAGAAAAATGCAAGTGAAGCCTGTGTTTTGTGATTATTTTATTAGGTTTATAATGCTGTTTAGCAAATTATTTTGTTCATTTAACTTAGTTTAATTATATATTCTGTGTTGTGATATTATTTTATTAGGTTTATAATGCTGTTTAGCATTTAAAGTCTTCATTTCAAAGCTTTAAAAATAATGTATTAGGTGTTACTTATGACAATTTTGAGAGGGGCCTGGAACCTATCTCCCTCACTTCCCATTGACTTACATTATAAACTGGGTTTCAATTTACAACGGTTTCGATTTACAACCATTCCTTCTGGAACCTAACCCTGGCGTAAACTGAGGGCTACCTGTATCTAGTCAAATGTAACGGCTAGTAAAGTGTGATAGCGAGTGAAGAGTAAGAGCTAGTTAAATGTAATGGCTAGTAAAATATAAAAATTAGCAAAGGGTAAGAGACAGTCAAATCTAACAGCTATTAAGATGTAACAGGTAGTCTAATGTAACAGCTAGACGAATGTAACAGCTAGTAAAGTGTAAGAGACAATAAAAAATGGCTAATAAACTGTAATATCTAGTCAAATTTAAAAGCTAGAAAAGTGTGACATGTAATATGTGTGATATGTCAGAGATAGTCATATATAAGAGCCAGTCATATGTAAGAGATAGTCACATGTAAGAGCCAATCATATGTAAGAGATAGTCATATATAAGAGCCAGTCATATGTAAGAGATAGTCATATGTAAGAGATAGTCACATGTAAGAGCCAATCATATGTAAGAGCCAGAGCCAATCATAGGTAAGAGATAGTCATATGTAAGAGCCAGTCATATGTAAGAGATAGTCACATGTAAGAGCCAATCATATGTAAGAGCCAGTCATATGTAAGAGATAGTGAAATGTAACAGCTAATTTAAAGTATAAGAGCTAGTCAGATGCGACAGATAGTATAATGTAACGTCTAGTAAAGTATAAGACCATCATATAAGCTTGTCAGTGTAGTTGCAGCCAAAGTATAGTGAGATTTAATTAACATGGTGCTAAAGAGGGCTGTATAGAAGAATCAGTTTATACCTGGAATTTGCTTAAAATGTTATCTGCTACCTTTATCTAAAAGAGATATGGTCTGACTAAAAAGAGTGAGCTGAATCTTCCTTTTGATAGGTCATATGTTTTATGTAGATACCATTGATCTTCGTAGAAATAAAAGCCTTTCAAATTAATTGAGTATTCAAGTCAAGCACCATAACCCCCCTTCACATTTCTTTCCAATTACTTTGGTAACATTCTCAAACTGTGATAGAAGTCCTTCATATGGTTTTTCTCTTAACCCATTGCTAACTGAGATGTCTGCAACTCACTGGTTTGCAGCGGTTTCTGACAGCCACCGGCAGCGCTGGATTCCATAGAACAACATAGGCAACTGTCCAGAGACACCTTCAGTTAGAAACCACTTCAAATGATACAACTTTGTAATATTTTATGTCTCTCACTTGAGGTGGTGCAACCTTGGCAGTACATACAAATAATCATTAATTATTATTATTATTTATGTGTAAATTGCCACCAAATTCTATAGTGCTGAGTACATGAGTGTACAGGATGACACTAATTTATAGTAGAAATACAGATACATAAAAACAAGTGGAGGAGGGCCCTGCTCACATAAGCCCACAATTAAACATGTTGGAAGTGAGCTTATATGATTGTGGGGACTTAAAGGGACAGTCTACATTAAAATTGTTATTGTTTAGAAAGATAGATAACGCCTTTACCACCCATTCCCCAGCTTTGCACAACCAACATTGTTGTATTAATATACTTTATAGCATTTAAACCTCTAAAATTCTGCCTGTTTCAAAAGCTCTATTGACAGCCTCTTAATCACATGCTTTTGTATTTGCTTTTCAAAACAGGAGACTGATAGTTCATGTGGGCCATATAGATAACAATGTGTTCACGCTCGAGAAGTTGTTTAAGATTTAGCACAACACAGTACTAAATGCAAGTCAATAGATAATAAATACAAAGTCATGTGATCATTGGGCTGTCAGAAGACGCTTAGATACAAGGTAATCACAGAGGTAAAAACATAATTTATGCTTACCTGATAAATTCCTTTCTTCTGTAGTGTGATCAGTCCACGGGTCATCATTACTTCTGGGATATTACTCCTCCCCAACAGGAAGTGCAAGAGGATTCACCCAGCAGAGCTGCATATAGCTCCTCCCCTCTACGTCACTCCCAGTCATTCGACCAAGGACCAACAAGAAAGGAAAAGCCAAGGGTGAAGTGGTGACTGGAGTATAAATTAAAAAATATTTACCTGCCTTAAAAACAGGGCGGGCCGTGGACTGATCACACTACAGAAGAAAGGAATTTATCAGGTAAGCATAAATTATGTTTTCTTCTGTTAAGTGTGATCAGTCCACGGGTCATCATTACTTCTGGGATACCAATACCAAAGCAAAAGTACACGGATGACGGGAGGGATAGGCAGGCTCTTTATACAGAAGGAACCACTGCCTGAAGAACCTTTCTCCCAAAAATAGCCTCCGATGAAGCAAAAGTGTCAAATTTGTAAAATTTGGAAAAAGTATGAAGCGAAGACCAAGTTGCAGCCTTGCAAATCTGTTCAACAGAGGCCTCATTCTTGAAGGCCCAAGTGGAAGCCACAGCTCTAGTAGAATGAGCTGTAATTCTTTCAGGAGGCTGCTGTCCAGCAGTCTCATAAGCTAAACGAATTATGCTACGAAGCCAAAAAGAAAGAGAGGTAGCGGAAGCTTTTTGACCTCTCCTCTGCCCAGAGTAAATGACAAACAGAGAAGACGTTTGTCGAAATTCCTTAGTTGCCTGTAAGTAAAATTTTAGAGCACGGACTACATCCAGGTTGTGCAGTAGACGTTCCTTCTTTGAAGAAGGATTTGGGCATAAAGAAGGAACAACAATCTCTTGATTGATATTCCTGTTAGTAACTACCTTAGGTAAGAACCCAGGTTTAGTACGCAGGACTACCTTATCCGAATGAAAAATCAAATAAGGAGAATCACAATGTAAGGCTGATAATTCAGAGACTCTTCGAGCCGAGGAAATAGCCATTAAAAATAGAACTTTCCAAGATAACAACTTTATATCAATGGAATGAAGGGGTTCAAACGGAACGCCCTGTAAAACATTAAGAACAAGGTTTAAACTCCATGGTGGAGCAACAGTTTTAAACACAGGCTTAATTCTGGCCAAAGCCTGACAAAAAGCCTGGACGTCAGGAACTTCTGACAGACGTTTGTGTAACAGAATGGACAGAGCTGAGATCTGTCCCTTTAATGAACTAGCAGATAAACCCTTTTCTAAACCTTCTTGTAGAAAAGACAATATCCTAGGAATCCTAACCTTACTCCAAGAGTAACCTTTGGATTCACACCAATATAGGTATTTACGCCATATCTTATGGTAAATCTTTCTGGTAACAGGTTTCCTAGCCTGTATTAAGGTATCAATAACTGACTCAGAAAATCCACGTCTTGATAAAATCAAGCGTTCAATTTCCAAGCAGTCAGCTTCAGAGAAGTTAGATTTTGATGTTTGAAGGGACCCTGTATCAGAAGGTCCTGTTTCAGAGGTAGAGACCAAGGTGGACAGGATGACATGTCCACCAGGTCTGCATACCAAGTCCTGCGTGGCCACGCAGGTGCTATTAGAATCACTGATGCTCTCTCTTGTTTGATTCTGGCAATCAATCGAGGAAGCAACGGGAAGGGTGGAAACACGTAAGCCATCCTGAAGTCCCAAGGTGCTGTCAGAGCATCTATCAGGACTGCTCCTGGATCCCTGGATCTGGACCCGTAACGAGGAAGCTTGGCGTTCTGTCGAGACGCCATGAGATCTATCTCTGGTTTGCCCCAACATCGAAGTATTTGGGCAAAGACCTCCGGATGAAGTTCCCACTCCCCCGGATGAAAAGTCTGACGACTTAAGAAATCCGCCTCCCAGTTCTCCACTCCCGGGATGTGGATTGCTGACAGGTGGCAAGAGTGAGACTCTGCCCAGCAAATTATCTTTGATACTTCCATCATAGCTAGGGAGCTTCTTGTCCCTCCCTGATGGTTGATGTAAGCTACAGTCGTGATGTTGTCCGACTGAAACCTGATGAACCCCCGAGTTGTCAACTGGGGCCAAGCCAGGAGGGCATTGAGAACTGCTCTCAATTCCAGAATGTTTATTGGCAGGAGACTCTCCTCCTGACTCCATTGTCCCTGAGCCTTCAGAGAATTCCAGACGGCACCCCAACCTAGAAGGCTGGCGTCTGTTGTTACAATTGTCCAGTCTGGTCTGCTGAATGGCATCCCCCTGGACAGATGTGGCCGAGAAAGCCACCATAGAAGAGAATTTCTGGTCTCTTGATCCAGATTCAGAGAAGGTGATAAGTCTGAGTAATCCCCATTCCACTGACTTAGCATGCACAGTTGCAGTGGTCTGAGGTGTAAGCGTGCAAAGGGTACTATGTCCATTGCCGCTACCATTAAGCCGATTACCTCCATGCATTGAGCCACTGACGGGTGTTGAATGGAATGAAGGGTGTGGCAAGCACTTTGAAGTCTTGTTAGCCTGTCCTCTGTCAGGTAAATCTTCATTTCTACAGAATCTATAATAGTCCCCAGGAAGGGAACTCTTGTGAGTGGAACGAGTGAACTTTTCTTTTCGTTCACCTTCCATCCATGTGACCTTAGAAATGCCAGCACTAACTCTGTATGAGACTTGGCAGTTTGAAAGCTTGAAGCTTGTATCAGAATGTCGTCTAGGTATGGAGCTACCGAGATTCCCCGCGGTCTTAGTACCGCCAGAAGAGCACCCAGAACCTTTGTGAAGATTCTTGGAGCTGTAGCCAATCCGAATGGAAGAGCCACAAACTGGTAATGCCTGTCTAGGAAGGCAAACCTTAGGTACCGATAATGATCTTTGTGAATCGGTATGTGAAGGTAAGCATCTTTTAAATCTACAGTGGTCATGTATTGACCCTCTTGGATCATAGGTAAAATTGTCCGAATAGTCTCCATCTTGAACGATGGAACTCTTAGGAATTTGTTTAGGATCTTTAAGTCCAGGATTGGTCTGAAAGTTCCCTCTTTTTTGGGAACCACAAACAGATTTGAGTAAAACCCCTGTCCCTGTTCCGATCGTGGAACTGGATGGATTACTCCCATTAACAAGAGCTCTTGTACGCAGCGTAGAAACGCCTCTTTCTTTGTCTGGATTGTTGACAATCTTGACAGATGAAATCTCTCTCTTGGAGGAGAGTATTTGAAGTCCAGAAGGTATCCCTGAGATATTATCTCTAGCGCCCAGGGATCCTGAACATCTCTTGCCCAAGCCTGGGCGAAGAGAGAAAGTCTGCCCCCCACTAGATCCGATCCCGGATCGGGGGCCCTCAATTCATGCTGTTTTAGGGGCAGCAGCAGGTTTCCTAGTCTGCTTGCCCTTGTTCCAGGACTGGTTAGGTTTCCAGCCTTGTCTGTAGCGAGCAACAGCTCCTTCCTGTTTTGGTGCAGAGGAAGTTGATGCTGCTCCTGCTTTGAAATTACGAAAGGAACGAAAATTAGACTGTCTAGTCTTGGCTTTGGCTTTGTCCTGAGGCAGGGCATGGCCTTTACCTCCTGTAATGTCAGCGATAATCTCTTTCAACCCGGGCCCGAATAAGGTCTGCCCTTTGAAAGGTATATTAAGCAATTTAGACTTAGAAGTAACATCAGCTGACCAGGATTTTAGCCACAGCGCCCTGCGTGCCTGAATGGCGAATCCTGAATTCTTCGCCGTAAGTTTAGTAAGATGTACTACGGCCTCCGAAATGAATGAATTAGCTAGTTTAAGGACTCTAAGCCTGTCCGTAATGTCGTCCAGAGTAGCTGAACCAATGTTCTCTTCCAGAGACTCAATCCAGAATGCCGCTGCAGCCGTGATCGGCGCAATGCATGCAAGGGGTTGCAATATAAAACCTTGTTGAACAAACATTTTCTTAAGGTAACCCTCTAACTTTTTATCCATTGGATCTGAAAAAGCACAGCTATCCTCCACCGGGATAGTGGTACGCTTAGCTAAGGTAGAAACTGCTCCCTCCACCTTAGGGACCGTTTGCCATAAGTCCCTTGTGGTGGCGTCTATTGGAAACATTTTTCTAAATATCGGAGGGGGTGAGAACGGCACACCGGGTCTATCCCACTCCTTAGTAACAATTTCAGTAAGTCTCTTAGGTATAGGAAAAACCTCAGTACTCGTCGGTACCGCAAAATATTTATCCAACCTACACATTTTCTCTGGTATTGCAACTGTGTTACAATCATTCAGAGCCGCTAACACCTCCCCTAGTAATACACGGAGGTTTTCCAGTTTAAATTTAAAATTTGAAATATCTGAATCCAGTCTGTTTGGATCAGAACCGTCACCCACAGAATGAAGTTCTCCGTCCTCATGTTCTGCCACCTGTGACGCAGTGTCTGACATGGCCCTAATATTATCAGCGCACTCTGTTCTCACCCCAGAGTGATCACGCTTACCTCTTAGTTCTGGTAATTTA
Source organism: Bombina bombina (assembly GCF_027579735.1). Lineage (NCBI taxonomy): Eukaryota > Metazoa > Chordata > Amphibia > Anura > Bombinatoridae > Bombina > Bombina bombina. Next base: position 409,553,667 of record NC_069500.1, read on the forward strand.
GCCAAAACCTCAGTCATAACAGTAGCCATATCCTGTAATGTGATTTGTAATGGCCGCCCAGATGTACTCGGCGCTACAATATCACGCACCTCCCTCTGAGCGGGAGATGTAGGTACTGACACGTGAGGCGAGTTAGTCGGCATAACTCTCCCCTCGTTGTTTGGTGAAATTTGTTCAATTTGTACAGATTGACTTTTATTTAAAGTAGCATCAATACAGTTAGTACATAAATTTCTATTGGGCTCCACTTTGGCATTGCAACAAATGACACAGGTATCATCCTCTGAATCAGACATGTTTAACACACTAGCAAATAAACTTGCAACTTGGAAATACAATTCAATTAGAATAATATTAAAATGTACTGTGCCTTTAAGAAGCACAGAAGATCTATGACAGTTGAAAATTAATAAATTGAAACAGTTATAGCCTCAATCCTTGTAAACAACACAACTTTAGCAAAGGTTTAATCCCATTAGCAAAGATAACAAATTCTGAAAGCAGGAAACAAATTACAGAATAAACGTTTTTTATCTCAGTCAAACTATAATTCTCACAGCTCTGCTGAGAGAAATTACCTCCCTCAAAATAAGTTTTGAAGACCCCTGAGCTCTGTAGAGATGAACCGGATCATGCAGGGAATACAATGAGTTGCTGACTGAAATATTTGATGCATAGAAAAAGCGCCAAAAAACGGCCCCTCCCCCTCACACACAGCAGTGAGGGAGAACAGAAACTGTCAGAAAAACAGATTAAGCAACTGCCAAGTGGAAAAATAGTGCCCAAACATTTATTCACACAGTACCTCAGCAAATGAAAACGATTTTACATTCCAGCAAAAACGTTAAACATAATCTCTAGTTATTAAACAGCTTTATGTATTTCTTACAGTGTAATTCTAGTGAAGTACCATTCCCCAGAATACTGAAGTGTAAAGTATACATACATGACATTATATCGGTATGGCAGGATTTTCTCATCAATTCCATTGTCAGAAAATAAAAACTGCTACATACCTCTATGCAGATTCATCTGCCCGCTGTCCCCTGATCTGAAGTTTACCTCACTCCTCAGATGGCCGAGAACAGCAATATGATCTTAACTACTCCGGCTAAAATCATAGCAAAACTCTGGTAGATTCTTCTTCAAACTCTGCCAGAGAGGTAATAACACACTCCGGTGCTATTTTAAAATAACAAACTTTTGATTGAAGATATAAAACTAAGTATAATCACCATAGTCCTCTCACACATCCTATCTAGTCGTTGGGTGCAAGAGAATGACTGGGAGTGACGTAGAGGGGAGGAGCTATATGCAGCTCTGCTGGGTGAATCCTCTTGCACTTCCTGTTGGGGAGGAGTAATATCCCAGAAGTAATGATGACCCGTGGACTGATCACACTTAACAGAAGAAAAGTGCATTAATATAACTGTGTTGGTTATGCAAAACTGGGGAATGGGTAAAATGATTATCTATCTTTTTAAACAATAACAATTATATTGTAGACTGTCCCTTTTAAAAAAAAGTAGGCACAAGAATAAGGGCCAGATTACAAGTGGAGCGCAAATGTAACGTAAGGTTAAATTGCGCTGGTATTAGTTGAAAGTAAACGCGATCACTTCAGCACAATTTAGAATGATTACCGTGACCTCTAGTTGACTGTTTGTCAAAAAAAAAAAAATGTCACAAAACACAAAAAAATATATTACAAAGTACAGTTACACTCATAATAACACTGTGTATTAAAAATTATTCAAAAAATATAATGCACAAAAAAGTAATAAGGGCTCAAAGATAGGAGGTGCCAGGTGTTAGGTAAAAAAGCAGGCAAAGGGCCTGATCAGATGTATATGTATGGGTGTATATATATATATATATATATATATATATATACTGTATATATATATATATATATATATATATATATATATGTGTACATATGTATTTATATGTGCATATATGTATTTACAGACAAATATACACCTATAAACACGTAAATACATATGTACAGATTTATAGACATATATAGAAGTGCATTAGAGTCATTTGATGAAAAATCATATTTATGCAATATTCATATTTAATAAAGGTTTTAACTATGTGTTTACTGTAAATATTTGACATTCCAATGTTCTGCACATAGCAGAATATGTTCTATTATATATAATCACATATATATATTGTATTAAAATACCATCAGATATATGTAGAAATATGTATTTATGAATAATTAGAACACATTCTGCAATGTGCAGAACATTGGAATGTCAAATATTCATATTTTCATGTTGGGTTAGCGCACATGACAAAATGCGATTTAGTTTGTGCGAGAGTAGGGTGTTAGGATTTTTTCCACTTTTTTTTCTCCATCGACTTCTATGGGGAAATACGTGAACATGAAAACGCATGCAATATCGTAAGTTCAGCTTGTAATACAAGCACAACCCAATGCTCACAAAACATTTACTTCTAGCGCAATTAGCACTATAGTGAAGGTGCTAAATAACGTTTCACTTGTAATCTAATATATATATATATATATATATATATATATATATATATATCATAGCCCTTTGCAGTCAAATACATTGCCATATACCATATAACCCTTAAAAATATATTTTATGAAGATTTATATGTCTAATTTTTATCAGATAGTGTTTTTATGAGTGTAACAGTTTATTTTAATGTATTTCTGTTGTGTTTGGGGCAACTTTTATTTTAGCACTAACCCTTTACGCTAAGGGGGCCTATTTACCAATGTGCGAGCAGACATGATGCGAAGTAGCGTATCATGTCCGCGGCACATCGATAAATGCCCACAGCATACGCTGTCGGCATTTATCATTGCACCAGCAGTTCTTGTGAACTGCTGGTGCAATGCCGCCCCCTGCAGATTCGCAGCTGTCAGGGTGTCGGGAATCAGACTGAGACGGGAAGTGCAAAAATAATCACACCTTTATTAAAAAAAAAAGTCCACAAGTCAAATAACAAGCCAGGAGTCAAAACACAAGCTGGTAGTCAGACGAGCTGAGTCAGGAGCAAAGCAAGTAGTCAGATGAGCTGGTATCAGGAACAAGGAGAACAGCAGAGTCAGGAACAAGCCAGGGATCAGGAACCAGGAGGGACGTCAGACAGCCAGGTAATACATTGTAACTCTCACAAACAGGTCTGAGACAACGCAAGGGCAAAGCATACTGAACAGAGGCCCTTTAAATAATAAGTGATGACATCACAATTCTGAGACTGCAACCTGTCTCACATGGATGATGCACACCACTCTGGCCATAAAAGGGCGTGCAGGAAATGAGCAGCATCACACACTATGCACCAGAGTCAGCAAGAGAGGTGAGTAAAATGGCTGCCAGCAGCACATGGCAAACAAAGCAGGGAAAAAACCCTGACAGCGGCCAATTGGCCGATTGGCAGGGGTTTTCAATCAACCCAATCATATTCAATCGGGTTGTTTTCTGTCCGCCGCTTCAGAGCAGGCGGACAAGTTATGGAGCAGCGGAGCTTGATAAATATGCCCCTATGTCTTCAGTAGCGCAATCCCTACACAATTTAAATTTGATTGCGCTCAATTGAACATGTTTACCTTCAGCTTATAATACACACGCAAATTAACGCATACGCGATATTCTCATATTTGGCACGCGCATGCATTAGCGTGCCACTTGTAATCTAGGCCATATTTAGGCCTTTTTCTTAAAAAACAGTACCACACTATGCCCATGTATAATGGTTTCAGATTATTTTAGATTTAACTGCACAGAAAAAGAAGAAAGGAAAAATGTCCACAAACAATCACAAGGCCATCTGGCCAATAGTGAGAAAATTAATTTTAAAATGTGCTGATTACATTCTAAGGATACACTGGGCCAATACATTCTGATAAAACTCAACTACACTTAACCTGAATGTTGCATTAGCTATTTGTATATCAAACTTCACCTTCTAAAAAAAATAGATTCATTTTTCTACTTCTCTGCACTATTTTTAAAGAGATTTAATAGGAAATAGAAGTGTTTTTTTTCCCTTCTGCTGATGGTGAAACTTTGGAGAGCATTTAGTAAGAAGCAGGCAGCCTGTTGGCATTTGATAAGATGCCCTCAAAAAGTCCTACTTTTCCCCTGAGATTACATTCCCTAAATGCTTTCTGTGCATGTAAGTAGGACACAGAATTAAACAAACGTCTTTACATAATTAAAGTTGTTCTCCTTTAGATGCCCATATGCCTTTCAATACCTTTTCAGTCTGACAGAGTAACTCTTACTGAATGCTGCCTCAGCAAGATTTCAGGGCCTATGCAGTGCATCTACAAAACAATCTGCTCTTAATGAAGATGCATAAAATATGAATTCCTGTGAAGAATAGTATACAAAAAGGGCACATTTTCGTTAAGAATGAAGCTTTACTGGCAGCTGTGCCTAGTTAGGCATTTAAAGCCGAGAATGGGTGAGCTTCATTTTTATGCATTATGTAAAACGATCCTCTTCTGGCAATGATGAGACTCATATAAGCAATCTGTCTACATTTTGTGTTTACTTTCCTCAATTTTTATGTATTCATTGAAGCAAAACATTCAAAAATCCAGAAATAAAATTTTTCTCTCACTCCCCCCCCCCCTTGCTTTCAATATCTCACGCATACATAGATATACTTCAGATAATGTTGCTTCATATTGTTGCCTGATTATGAGGGATGTTTGCAAACAAATCTGGTTCAAGCAGTGTTATTAATTGGCAATAGTGAATTCATATGAGTTTGTTTATGGCCGTGTCTGTTTTCTTGTTCAAATTGTTACATCTTTCTTTAAAAAATAAATAAAAAAAATAAGACTTAATATATATTAGATGGTTAGATAAAGTTTGTCTTTTGTGGTGTCTTTACACTCTATTGAGTGCATTTTAACTAGTCCATAATTGTGACCACCAATTAGATTAGCTAATCCACAGATCATCAGTTTAAAAAACACAATTCTGCCTATTAAAGGGACAGTATACACTCATTTTCATATAACTGCATGTAATAGACACTCCTATAAAGAATAAGATGCACAGATACTGATATAAAAATCCAGTATAAAACTGTTTAAAAACTTACTTAAAAGCTGTCAGTTTGGCTCTGTTAAAAAGGTAGTTGGAAAGCCCACTGCAAGTGAGAAATAAGACACCCCCCCCCCTTCTTTTGCATATGAAAAGACCCTTTACACAAACAGGAGCAAGCTGGAGTAGGTAGCTGACGGTATTCACATAAAACTTTGGGGCTTGGTTAGGAGTCTGAAAATCAGAGCAATGTTATTTAAAAATAAGCAAAACTATACATTTATTTTAAAAAAAAACTTTATGGGCTATATAAATAGATCATCTACAAAACATTTATGCAAAGAAAAAATGAGTGTATAATGTCCCTTTAACTTCCAGTCATCATTTCAAATCAAGTGAACAGTCTCAAGTTTGAGATATAAAAGCCTCTATAATTATAAGGGAACCCAGAAAACAGCTACCACCTCTGTGTGTAACAAACTGTGGGGGATGTGTAAAGTATGAAGGTAGCTAAGACATTTCTGGGGTGGTCTGCCTGGGTGATGGTGTTGATTTAGAAAGAGTTGTGATGGGTCGGTCATATTGGTGGTGGACTGAAATCATCACAATCCGATACAGCGAATCATGCCCGCTCAACCTATGGTTAATCTACTCCTATATGTTTTGAAAACAAATTAACATCCTTTTTACTGCAATTAGTTTTCAAGAGCAAAACGGGGCTTTAATCTGCAGATAATAAGGCTAGCAACTATCATAAAGTTAGTATAAAGTACACTATTTTGCAGTTGTTATCTGATAAAGCCCATTACGAACAGCTATGTGGCAGAGTTAGCCTTTATAAGTCAGCAGGATGCATTCCTAGATCTGAGAATTATAGACTGCTTAATTTTCAGAGCTAAATTACATGAAAAAGGGAGAAATAAATAATGAAAATATATTGCATAGTTTCATTATTTATAACTAAGCAGTTTAAATAAAAATCTCAAGTTGTTTGCTATTCCTTTAAATGGGCATGAAACACTTTGAGATTGTAATAAAAATGTTTAATTATATGTAGTAGAAAAAAAAACAATTTAATACACTTTCATTGTTGTCCTCTTTTTTTCTTCTGTAATTTAATTCTGACATTTGTAGGCTTTACAATTCCTGTTAAAAGACTCAGGATTTATTAGCCCTGTGCTGATCGGGTTTACTGCTAATATTGCAGTCACGCTGTAAAAAAAGTGTTATTAGAATTAAACATGTTTGGTATAGTGCGATTGCGATATTTGAACTAAACACGTTCAGTACAGTGTGAACTTTGACGCGGCTTTATAAATACAATTTTTAAAAAGCTGCATTCTTTTATAAACACATTTTATGTAGTGCAGTGTTTAAAAAAACATGCCATAGTAAAACAAAAAAAGCTGCAATTATTGTCTTGTATGGGATATTTTTATCCCGTACACTAAATATTGTTCATAAAAAGAAAAAAAAAAACACACCAAGTTAAAAAGATTTATTTTTCAAATTATGAATATAGTTAAAATATATAACATTATTTTACAGCATAATACATATATAACACAGTAAATACACCAAATCAAATATACCCACAATCGCTCCAGCTCATATAAGTTTATTATTCATGTACTAGTTTCACTAGTGTATTGTAACAAGAGGTTCAGTTTAGGTTTTCAAATGTAAATTGTATTCAATACTGTGTAAAGGGGTTATTTACATTACAACTTCTCTGCAGATGGTGATACTGCTTTTACTATTCCGCCAGTGACAGGGAACTCTCTACTCCCACAGTGAAGTGAAGTTTAGAAAAACGCCTCTTTGCACAAGACTGCCTTTTAACAGTGATTTCATCCCTTTAGAACATTTCACCTGCAATCTCGTTTGAAATGCGGATACCTTTATAACATAGCACTATTGTGACAATGCTTACAACATAGGGCCCTATGTAACTATCACTACAATGTGTGTCTCAAATCAGATCTACCTGTAAGAAGCCAACAAGACTTTTAAACACTATTGTTTTACGTTGACAGCGCGATGACTGAGTCCATTGTTTTAAAAGATTTTTTTAAAATAAATATAATTTTTATATCTATATACATATGCCAGGTGTGGACTGAGCAGTCGGGCAATAGTACCTGGACCGAGGGCCCGGCACATTAGGGGGCCCATCTGGGGGCTACTGGTGTGCTGCTTATGCCCATTCACAGGTTGTTAAATGAGCTAGCCCAGAGGCTGTGACTTTGAGGGAGCAGGCACATTTTAGTATAGACAGATGCAGGTAAGCCAGCGAGTCATACAAAGCGCTAGTCATAAAAATCAATTTATTGAACATGGATACAAAAACATTTCTTAACAGCAGCAGACAGAGATAAGGTGTCTAACGTGTTTCAGCCGCTGGGCCTTACTCAAATTCATATTTTTGGATTAACCAACATGACTTATAAGTAACATGTAAAACAATCTCATTGGAAAGCACTCAATTATAACTTAAGCATATGTTGTGACTACAGATGATACGACCTGCCAACTAAAGGTGGTGACATCCTGATTGTGGCAATAAATAAAGTGCCTGGCCAGATCCGAGCATACTCTGCCATTATTAATGTCATTCAAATGCTCCCTGATACGGGACCTCACTTCCCTAGTAGAGCAACCAGTATACTCGACCTCACTGTGGGGCATATTTATCAAGCTCCGAATGGAGCTTGATGCCCCGTGTTTCTGGCGAGCCTGCAGGCTCGCCAGAAACAGCAGTTATGAAGCAACGGTCACAAAGACCGCTGCTCCATAACCTGCCTGCCTGCTCTCAGGTGGACAGACATCGCCGGAAATCAACCCAATCGAGTACGATCGGGTTTATTGACACCCCCCTGCTGGCGGCGAGTCTGCAGGGGGCGGCGTTGCACCAGCAGCTCTTGTGAGCTGCTGGTGCAATGCTGAATACGGCGAGCGTATTTTGGGGCCAATGTGTGCACTACCTTGGTTTTTAAAATCTATATATTATTATTATATCTATATGCAGACTGAGCGGTCGGGCAATAGTACCTGGACCAAGGGCCCGGCACATAAGGGAGCCCATCTGGGGCCTACTGGTGTGCTGCTTATGCTCAGTCACAGGTTGTTAAATGAGCTAGCGCAGAGGCTGTGACTTTGAGGGAGCAGGCAAATTTTAGTATAGGACAGCTGAACTAGTGGTTGTAATCTAAGGTGGAAAGCAGATAATCAGGAGATACTGCAGTGCTGACAGCAGCAACTAAGCAGTTAAAAGTTTGCAGAGTGGGTGCCCTGCCCTTGTAGTGGGTTCCCTGTGCCTGCAGATGTGGTCTGTTGCTCTGGGGGACCAGTAGTGTGGGGTTTGGCTTTTTCCTGGACACTTTTGAGTTACACATGCTGCAGGGTGTGCTGAGGGAAACCTGAATTGCACCCCTGGACAGTGCACAAATAGTGATCCTGGACAGCACTATTCATATTCCTCCCTGCACACCCTGCAGCATGTGTAACTCATAAGTGTCCAGGAAAACATGGCTGAAGTGGCAACCCTTGGTCTGGCATTTAATGTTGGGTGTCCTGATGGGGTTGAGGGTCCCTTCCCTATTTTTTGCTCAGGGACCTTGGTTGGTCCACCCAAGACATATACAATGCATGTGTACTAAAAGATCTTTAATGTGTATCTATTAGGGAGATTGTATGTGTCCCAATAATCCCAAATCTTGGAAACCCTATAAAATAGTCTCTTTAAAAACAAGGAAGGAAAGGGGTGGTGTGTAAAAAAAAAACTGTTCTAATAAATAGTGTTGTTTTGATCAACATGTCCCTAATGTCCATAATACAAGACCATATACCTCTATTCTTTGTTCTGTGTCAGAATCTGCTTACTGGTGTTATCGTAGAGAAAAAAAGTATATTTTTTCTAACAGATCTTTTAAAGTTAAGATGAATAGCACTTTGAGCCTAACCCTTTTCACCCTCACCTTTGTGCATGTTTTTATTATTATATTTTCTTTGTTTTCTTTTGATTTTTTTTCTTGTTTTTTTTTTTTTTTTTATAACTGACTACATGTTAAAGAGGAGGATGGGGAAGAGCCAATAAGTTCTCTTTCTTTAGATGTGTATTACCGAGTACCAGTTTATGTGTACCTGTTCTACTCTTAACCTGGAGTGGTTCCCCTTCTGGGGACACATATATCACAAAGCTAAATGTCTCCTACTAAATCAGTAAAAAGTTTGCGAAGAAGCAGAATTACAATGCAGCAAATCCATAAAAACTAAAGTAAGAGTGATGAAGGGAAGTTTCCTGCAAGCCCACAATTAAATACATAATAACCTATTTCATTTTATTATCCTATGCCTTGTTGAACTTGCTTAACTCCAGCACTAGATCTGTTACCTTGGGATCACAATTTAAATCCCCTCAAGTTGTTCCCAGTTTGCATGTGCCTGAATTATGGAGATAATTGTATAATTTAGCTACGTGGCACTCACACAACTTATTTTAAATACATAGTTGTGTTATTTAGCAATTAAATATTTATCAGTGATCCCACACAAAACATCTTCCTCTTTTGAATTGGAACACATGAAGGGCCTTATGAACAAAAGCTTGCCAGCATGTAGAGAAATCACATACAATCTCTGTGGAGTGTGGATTTATTTTCAGCATTACTTTATAATGTAAATGTTTCTTCTTCACATCCAGAAACCTGCATAGCGAGATAAACAGCTCTCAAGCTAAAATTTGCCTTTCAAAAATTGTTTAATGGACCTCACAGTAAGTAGTGATGAGAACTCTTAGATAATCTCGCCAGGGCAGAGACCTTTAAATCATGAGGTCCTAAGTGCCACCTCACCTTACTCATACTTTCAGCAGGCTGCTGCATTTGTAGAAGAGTGTGCCCCTCTTCTCTGCTGATTGCCCGTTTTACAACCCTGGAAGGATCTATTTTTTTTTTCTGGATCCACATGTATATGTAAGTATATGCAAACAGAAAGAGTGCTATATATTTGCTACATTTATGTTAATGACATTTGTAAAATTAGTTCACCGTTCCTGCAGGTGAAAATAAGTATCCTGTTATTAAAAGGTTGATAAACCCTGTTTTTGATGTTATGTCTTGTTTCATTTAGCAACTGTGGTTGCAGATTATTTGGAATAATGAAGAAAATTTATAGCACTTTAGGGGCTTTATATGGTTATGGCTGCATTTTCCTATTATAATTACAGGTGGCCCTCATTTTACAACGGTTCAATTTACACCGTTTCAGAATAACAAACTTTTTTTCCAGTCACGTGAGTGCTATTGAAAAGCATTGAGAAGCAGTGCATTTATTAAAATAGCCAGTAGGTGGAGCTGCCGTTTGTGTTGCAACAAAGCCAAGCAAGCTGAAATTAATCAGTTTAACCAGACCTGAGCTATCGAGCAGATTTCAAAGGAACAAGATCTTCCTGTCTATAAATCAGTCCAGATTGGAATGCATATAAAGAACTGTTTGCAGAAAAATGCAAGTGAAGTGAAGTGAATGGAACCTTGTTAAAGTTGAGGGTCACATGGATTCCACTCAATATCAGCAGATACTTGAAAATAATGTTGAGGAATCCGTCACAAAGTTGAAGTTACACCGGGGCTGGATATTTCAACAAGACAATGACCCAAAACACTGCTCAAAATCTACTCTGGCATTTATGCAGAGGAACAAGTACAATGTTCTAGAATGGGCATCCCAGTCCCCAGACCATCAGGTTTTGCTCACACGCAATTTTGTAACTTTCAATTTGTAATACAAGCACAACGAAACACTTGCAAAAAACATGATTTATGTAAGAACTTACCTGATAAATTCATTTCTTTCATATTGGCAAGAGTCCATGAGCTAGTGATGTATGGGATAAACAATCCTACCAGGAGGGGAAAAGTTTCCCAAACCTCAAAATGCCTATAAATACACCCCCTCAACACACCCACAATTCAGTTTAACGAATAGCCAAGTAGTGGGGTGAAAAAATAAACAAATAAGGAGTAAAAAGCATACAAAAAGAGGAACTGGGAAAAAAATTGTGCTTTTATAAAAAAAATTGACTCTTGCCAATATGAAAGAAATGAATTTATCAGGTAAGTTCTTACATAAATTATGTTTTCTTTTATGTAATTGGCAAGTGTCCATGAGCTAGTGACGTATGGGATAGAAATACCCAAGATGTGGGAGACCACAGAAGAGTTACTAGAAAGGGAGGGATAAAATAAAAACAGCTATTTCCGCTGAAAAAATTAAATCCACAAAAAAATAAGTCTCTCATAAATTTAACATCAATTTCAAGAAAAAACTTAAGTCATAAGCAGAAGAATCAAACTGAAACAGCTGCCTGAAGAACTTTTCTACCAAAAGATTGCTTCAGAAGAAGCAAATACATCAAAATGGTAAAATTTAGTAAATGACCAAGTTGCTGCTTTGCAAATCTGATCAACTGAAGCTCCATTCTTAAAAGCCCAAGAAGTGGCGACTGTCTAGTAGAATGAGCTGTAATTCTCTGAGGGTGAGACTGTCCCGCCTCCAAATAAGCCTTGTGAATCAAAAGCTTTAACCAAGATGCAAAAGAAATGGCAGAGGCTTTCTGCCCTTTCCTAGGACCAGAAAAAAACGGCAAATAGACTAGAAGTCTTCCTGAAATTTTTAGTAGCTTCAACATATTTCAAAGCTCTTACAACATCCAAAGAATGTAAAGATCTTTCAAGAGTATTCTTAGGATTATGACACATGGAAGGAACAACAATTTCCCTACTAATGTTAGAATTCACAACCTTAGGAAGAAATGTAAACCAAGTCCGCCAAACAGCCTTATCCTGATGGAAAATCAGAAAAGGAGACTCACAAGAGAGAGCAGACAATTCGGAAACTCTTCTAGCTGAAGAGATAGTCAAAAGAAACAACACTTTCCAGTAAAGTAGTTTAATATCCAAAGAATGCACAGGCTCAAAAATAGGAGCCTGCAAAGCCTTCAAAACCAAATTAAGACTCCAAGGAGGAGAGATTGATATTACAACAGGCTTGATACGAACCAAAGCCTGAACAAAACAGTAAATATCTGGATTTAGCAATCTTTCTATGAAATAAAACAGAAAGAGCAGAGATTTGTCCCTTCAAGGTACTTGCAGACAAACCTTTATCCAAACCATTCTGAAGAAACTGTAAAATTCTAGGAGTCCTAAAAGAATGCCAAGAGAATTTATGAGAAAAACACCATGAAATATAGGTTTTCCAAACCCGATAATAAATCTTCCTTGAAACAGACTTATGAGCCTGTAGCATAGTATTAAGTACTAAGCGTTCAATTTCTATACCTTCAAATTTATCAATTTGAGATTCCTTGAGACAGAAGGTCTGGCCTTAAAGGAAGTGACCAAGGTTGGCAACTGGACATCCGGACAAGATCCGCATACCAAAACCTGTGAGGCCATGCTGGTACTATCAGAAACACATGCGATTGTTCCAATACGATCTTGGAGATCACCCTTGGAAGAAGAACTAGAGGCATGTAAGCAGGTTGGTAAAACCAAGGAACTGCTAATAAATCCACCATTTCCACCTAAGGATCCCTGGGCCTGGAAAGGTACCTGAGAAGTTTCTTGTTTAGATGGGAAGCCATCAGATCTTTTTCGGGGAGACCCCAAATCTGTACAATCTGACCAAATACATCTGGATGGAAAGACCACTCCCCTGGATGTAAAGACTGACGACTGAGATAATCCGCTTCCCAATTGTCTACACCTGGGATATGTATCGCAGAAATTAAACAGGAGTTGGATTTCGCCCAAGAAAGTATCCAAGATACTTCTTAGACTTTTTATCTTGAGGCAAAAATACTCTGTTCCCCCCAGTAATAGCGGAAATAATAGAATCCAACTGGAAACCAACCAAATTATTCCCCTAGAATGATAGAGATAGTAACCTAGATTTAGATACCATGTCAGCATTCCATGATTCGAGCCATAATGCTCTTCTAGCTAAAATAGCCAAAGTCATAGATTTGACATTAATCTTGATATCAAAAATAGCATCACGGATAAAATGATTAGCATGTTAAAACAAACGAACAATGCTATGCAAATCAGAATCTTTTTCCCGTTGTGCTAAGCTATCCAACCAAAAAGTTGATGCAGCCGCAACATCAGCCATAGAAATGGCAGGTCTGAGATTATAGCCAGAATACAAATAAGCTGTCCTTAGATAAGATTCAATTTTCCTATCTAAAGGATCCTTAAAAGAAGTACTATCTTCCATAGGAATAGTAGTACGTTTAGCAAGAATAGAAATAGCCCCATCAACTTTAGGGACTTTTCCCCAAATCTCTAATTTAGCCACTGGCAAAGGATACAACTTTTTAAACCTTGAAGAAGGAACAAAAGAAGTACCAGGCATAGACCATTCCTTAGAATTCACATCAGAAATAGCATCAGGAACAGGAAAAACCTCAGCAGTAGACACAGGAGGTTTATAGACAGAATTGAAATGTTTACTGGATTTATTATCAAGAGTACCAGACTCCTCAATATCCAAAGTTATCAACACTTCTTTTAACAAAGAACAAATATACTCAATCTTAAAAAGATAAGATGATTTATTAGTGTCAATGTCTGAAGAGAGATCTTCATCAGAGGAGGATATATCAGTATGGTGCCGGTCATTACAAATTTCATCAGTATTATGAGAAGCTTTAAAAGTCCTTTTACGTTTATTTGAAGGCGTTATAGCAGCCATAGCCTTCTGTATCACCTCAGCATTATAATTTTTCATATCAACAGGGATATCATGTACTTTAGATGTTGAAGGAACAACAGATACTGTACTAGCACTAACAGAAACCTTTTCTGCATGCAAAAGCTTACCATGACAACTGATATAATCTCCACTAGCTTACAACAGATACACTTAGCTTTGGTAGAACTGTGTTCAGGCAGCATGGTTCCTACAGCAGCTTCTGAGACAGAATCAGATTGAGACATCTTGTAAAATGTAAAAGAAAAAATAACATTTAAACAGAAATATCTTATTTCCACGTATAGCAGTTTCAGGAATGGGAAAAAATGCAAATGCTAAAATTGGCAAAAAAAGCAAAATAGCATAGCCCTCTGTTCATAAAGAAGGTAAGGAGCATATAGGAAGTGGGGTAAAATAAAAACTAAATTTTTTGGCACCAAAAATTACGCACAACACAAAAGGAAGTTTATGAAGTTTTTTTGGCCCCAACAAACATCCGGAAATGACGCAACTTGCGTCATAACAAACACAATTATTCACCAAACAACCTAGCATCAACTAAGACGCAGGAAATTATGAACTTGCGTCATGACAGACGCACATTTGCGCCAAAAAAAAATTCTTGCGACAAGAATGAAGGAATAAATAACAGCATTTTGTGCCCTTGCGAGCCTAATTTGCCCGCAAGTTTTACAAAGAAAAAAACAAGTCAAATTTAAAAGACTATACCCCAGGTAAGAAAAAGCTTCCTAAAACAAGATTCCCATAACGAAACTGCCAGACTGCAAAGGGAAATACACATAGACCTGACTCATGGCAAATATAAGTAAAATAGATATATTTAAAACTTTATACATAAAGCGCCAAGCCATAGCTGAGAGTGTCTTAAATAATGATACATACTTACCGAAAGACACCCTTCCACATATAGCAGATAGCCAAACCAGTACTGAAAGCTATCATCATAGGTAATGGTATATAACAGTATATCATCGATCTGAAAAGGGAGGTAGGAGATGAATCCCTATGACCGATATCAGAGAACCCTTGAAAAGATTCCCTGCGAGGGAAACCATAAAATCAAATAGGCGATACTCTCTTTACATCCCTCTGACAAACACTGTACTCTGAAAAGAATTGGGCTTCAGAATGCTTAGAAGCGCTTATCATAGAAGAAATCATGAAAATCAAGCACAAACTTACTTCACCACCTCCATAGGAGGCAAAGTTTGTAAAACTTTGCCCCTCCTGGTAGGATTGTATATCCCATACGTCACTAGCTCATGGACTCTTGCCAATTACATGAAAGAAATATTACTTCTATCTATGTTTACGCTTGAACGAAAGCCAAAAATGAGTGCCACCTTGGTGAGATGGGTAAATCCTTATTTGTGCCATTTTGCTTATGTATGAGGACTTTGCTTCTGTTCACAACCCCTTGAGTTTAATAATGGTATTTAAAAAGGGTAACCATTATCACCCCTACTATTTGGTTTAGTTATGGAATCCCTAGTGGCTGCCATTATACAAACCCTATTAAGTCAAATCCATTTGTTTCATTAAACCCTACAAAATGTTTTATTTTTGTGGATGATCTCACAGAACCAGATCAGTTGCTTCCTGTTTTATTCGATTAAACAATTATAATGTGAATTTTGGCTGAAGCTTAATCTATAAATACATTAATCTGCGGGACTACTGCGTTTCTGAATTTTATGGAATGTCTTTCTGTTCAACAACTTAAAGCCTCTTAGGCTCACTAATTGACAAAAAATATTCCCTACCTTTTGAGACTTCATTGTGAGCACTATAACTTCTTTTTTTGCATTGGGATTCCAAAAGCAGGCTAAAGGCATTAATGATCTGAGAGACTAGATAGAAAAATAGATGTCAGATGATCTATAGACTCTTGATGGCACACTATCATTGAATACTGTCATGTACCATTTCCAGTTGAGTTTTTGACCAGTGAATCAAAATGCACCTTCTGTCTTCTTCCAAGCTACTTTTGTTGCTGTGATTTTACAATGCCTATATATATATATATATATATATATATATATATATATATATATATATATATATATATATATATATATATATATATTTCTTGTCATAATTTGCATTGTTTTGCAGTCCAGGAAAACACTCATTGAATAGCCTTTTGAGTACTGTTTATCTTATTACCTTTGCTGTTGTCAGTTAGGGACAACATAACAAGATAAACCACATAAATTAACACATGCTCTGATCAAGCAATCATTGTAATGCATATAACATAATGGTTTGTTCCAGTTGTTGCAATTCATATATTCTAACACTAGGGACAAGAATGAGGTATAACAGTGAAATGGGTGTGTTATCTTCAAAAAGTGCTTGAAGTTGAACAATGGTACATTCATGTGTTCTGTGCATTATAGAACAGGAGATCTTTACATGGTGTCAGAAGTAAACAGATTTATTTAAGTTTGATTGTCATGGCTGCAAGCAGACAGCAAGTGCCTCCTATGGACTTTGATAAAGGCAATGCATGTGAGCACTGGACAAGATGGAAAGAGCTCATTGAATTATTATTTGCTGGCACTGATGCTGACAAGTGGACACAGGAGCAGAAGGATGCACAGTTTCTCATTTGCATTGGAGAGAAAGGCAGAGATATTTGCAGTTCATGGAGTGCAAGTGGAGCTATATCTGCTGAAGGTAAAAAGGATCCCAATATGTTATTTGAGGCATACTGTAATCCTAAGAAAAACATAACTGTACAGAGAAAAGTGTTTTATGAAAGACATCAGGTTAAAACACAATCTATAGATGAGTGGGTCACACAGCTACATCTAGGGTTGCCACCCGCCCTGGTTTCACCGGGACAGTCCCGGTCTGAGGCTCTGTGTCCCGTGTCCTGGAACTAGCCTCAAATGCCCCGGGCTAAGCGCTCCCCTGGCGCAGCAATGACTCAAGCACAGACTTTGCAAAAAATAAGCTGGCCAGAGGAGCGCTTAGCCCGGGGTTACTAACCAGGACAGGGTAGGGGACCATATTAGCCTTACTGACAGCTCCAAGTTGCCATGGTGATAACGCTATGCCGGGTGATCACGTGGTGTCAACAACCGCAAACCGCTTCTCATTGCGACCTTGATGTGTGACAGCACCGTGCGGCTGAGGTAGAGAGCACAGCGGCTGGGAGTGGGACAGCAGAAAGAGCCAGGCTCCGGACTCGGCGCACATCACAAGCCCCGGCCGGCCCAGATCCCCGAGCTCAGCCCAGCCTCCAACACCGACAGAGAGATGATCCTGACGACTTCCAGGTACAGCTGAGGGAGCAGGCTGAACAAAGATCTGGGGGTGTATAGGCAGCCTGGGTCTTTGACAAACACTGAAGCAGGAGAAGGGATCAGCCTGCACTATGCTCTCCTTGTTTGTTATCTTGGTCCAACTAATCTCTGCTGCCCAGATTGCGGGAGCATGATCTCCGACTCCAACTGTCTGTGCTCCTCGGTCCCCTGCAAGCTCCTTCACTAGATCTATATGGATGGTCGGGGGGGGGGGCAGGTTCTCATCTTAAGCCAACATTCCTTTACCCACATCGGGGCTTCCCTGCTGTGTCTGTGTGTCGTATAATATATATATTAATATATATATATATTATATATATTATATATATATATTATATATATATGTATATTTTTTTTATATATATATACAGGGAGTGCAGAATTATTAGGCAAATGAGTATTTTGACCACATCATCCTCTTTATGCATGTTTCCTTACTCCAAGCTGTATAGGCTCGAAAGCCTACTACCAATTAAGCATATTAGGTGATGTGCATCTCTGTAATGAGAAGGGGTGTGGTCTAATGACATGAACACCCTATATCAGGTGTGCATAATTATTAGGCAACTTCCTTTCCTTTGGCAAAATGGGTCAAAAGAAGGACTTGACAGGCTCAGAAAAGTCAAAAATAGTGAGATATCTTGCAGAGGGATGCAGCACTCTTAAAATTGCAAAGCTTCTGAAGCGTGATCATTGAACAATCAAGCGTTTCATTCAAAATAGTCAACAGGGTCGCAAGAAGCGTGTGGAAAAACCAAGGCGCAAAATAACTGCCCATGAACTGAGAAAAGTCAAGCGTGCAGCTGCCAAGATGCCACTTGCCACCAGTTTGGCCATATTTCAGAGCTGCAACATCACTGGAGTGCCCAAAAGCACAAGGTGTGCAATACTCAGAGACATGGCCAAGGTAAGAAAGGCTGAAAGACGACCACCACTGAACAAGACACACAAGCTGAAATGTCAAGACTGGGCCAAGAAATATCTCAAGACTGATTTTTCTAAGGTTTTATGGACTGATGAAATGAGAGTGAGTCTTGATGGGCCAGATGGATGGGCCCGTGGCTGGATTGGTAAAGGGCAGAGAGCTCCAGTCCGACTCAGACGCCAGCAAGGTGGAGGTGGCGTACTGGTTTGGGCTGGTATCATCAAAGATGAGCTTGTGGGGCCTTTTCGGGTTGAGGATGGAGTCAAGCTCAACTCCCAGTCCTACTGCCAGTTTCTGGAAGACACCTTCTTCAAGCAGTGGTACAGGAAGAAGTCTGCATCCTTCAAGAAAAACATGATTTTGATGCAGGACAATGCTCCATCACACGCGTCCCAGTACTCCACAGCGTGGCTGGCAAGAAAGGGTATAAAAGAAGAAAATCTAATGACATGGCCTCCTTGTTCATCTGATCTGAACCCCATTTAGAACCTGTGGTCCATCATCAAATGTGAGATTTACAAGGAGGGAAAACAGTACACCTCTCTGAACAGTGTCTGGGAGGCTGTGGTTGCTGCTGCACGCAATGTTGATGGTGAACAGATCAAAACACTGACAGAATCCATGGATGGCAGGCTTTTGAGTGTCCTTGCAAAGAAAGGTGGCTATATTGGTCACTGATTTGTTTTTGTTTTGTTTTTGAATGTCAGAAATGTATATTTGTGAATGTTGAAATGTTATATTGGTTTCACTGGTAAAAATAAATAATTGAAATGGGTATATATTTGTTTTTTGTTAAGTTGCCTAATAATTATGCACAGTAATAGTCACCTGCACACACAGATATCCCCCTAAAATAGCTATAACTAAAAACAAACTAAAAACTACTTCCAAAACTATTCAGCTTTGATATTAATGAGTTTTTTGGGTTCATTGAGAACATGGTTGTTGTTCAATAATAAAATTAATCCTCAAAAATACAACTTGCCTAATAATTCTGCACTCCCTGTATATAAAATTATATATATATATATAAAAAATGAATTTCATAATGAATTTAAGGTCGCGACAAGCCACGCCCCCAAACCACGCCCTCTCCACGCCCACTTAAATAGTGTCCAGGATTTTTTTGGGCAAAGGTGGCAACCCTAGCTACATCTCATAGCTAAAGACAGTGCCTTTCAGGACTGTGATGATATCATAAAAGATAGAATTGTGATGGGATCAAATTCTAGAGAAGTACAGGAAAAATTACTGCTAGAAGAGGATCTAACCATAAACTCTGCAGTAAAAATAGCTAGAGCATATGAAACATCTAGAACTCACATGCAGTTAATTCATAGTGACACGGATGTTTTACACATGGTGCAAAGGAAAAGTGAAAGTAATCTGATTCATAGCAGAAAAG
Organism: Bombina bombina; assembly: GCF_027579735.1. NCBI lineage: Eukaryota > Metazoa > Chordata > Amphibia > Anura > Bombinatoridae > Bombina > Bombina bombina. The sequence continues at coordinate 409,573,134 of NC_069500.1, forward strand.
CAAATAACCTGCAGGATTGTGCAGAGCAAACTCTTTACAGAAGCTGTACTAAATGTGGTACAAAACACACTAAGAATACACAGTGTCCAGCACAGGGGAAAATATGCTACAAATGTCAGAAAAACAACCATTTTGCCAGGGTGTGCAGAAACAACACTATAAAGTATAGGAAGTCAGTGAATCAAGTGGAGCAAGATGAAAATGAAACTGATAGTGACATTGATCAAAGTACAATATTTCTAGCTATGGTGGATAAAACAAATGTAGAACAAGATGAAGTATATGTTGAGATTCTTGTGAGCACACAAAACATACTAATCAAATTCAAGATTGATACACGTGCACAAGTACATTGCATTCCTGCTAGCACATATTATGACAAACTGGCAAACATATGTGAGCTTGAAAAGTCTGGTCTGTCAAAACTTGTTGGTTATGGAGGACACCGGCTACATGTACTGGGAAAGTGCTCATATCAATGCATGTTACAAAACAAAAAACTTAATTTGGAATTTTATGTTATAGACACCCCATCAAAGCCTGTTTTAGGATTAAGAGCCTGCAAACAGCTAAATCTTATAAAAATAGTCATGACTGTTGATCAGTATAACAAAGGTTTATCTAAGCAACAAGTTGAGGAACTATTTTCAGATTTGTTTCAAGGGCTAGGTTGTTTGCCTGGTGAATGCAGCATTAAACTAAAACCAGATGCACATCCAGTAATTCATTCACCAAGAAGGATTCCAATTGCCATAAAAGACAAACTCAAAGAGGAACTGGATCGCATGGTAAATTTAGGAGTGCTGGAAAAAGTAGATGAGCCCACTGAGTGGGTGAGTTCAATGGTTGCAGTAGAAAAGAAAAACTCAGGTGCTTTAAGAATATGCATTGATCCAAGAGATTTAAACAGAGAAATAATGCGAGAACACTACAGTTTATCAACTCTAGATGACATCACATACAAGTTAGCACATGCAAAATTATTCAGCGTATTAGATGCTCAGTCAGGATATTGGCAGTTCCAATTAGATGAACAGAGCAGCAGGCTCACCACTTTTAATTCACCATTTGGAAGATGGCGCTTTACTAGAGTTCCCTTTGGTATTGCCTCAGCACAAGAAATATTTCAGAAAAAAGCACATGAAACCATTGAAGGCCTTCATGGTGTAGATGTAATCATAGATGATCTTCTGGTATATGGATCTACACGGAAAGAACATGATCAAAATCTGTGTGCACTTTTGGAACGGTGTCGAGAGAGAAACATGAAGTTAAACCCAGGTAAAATGCAATTCGGTGTTACCCAAGTTAAATATTTTGGTCATATTCTGTCACAAGATGGGCTAAAAGCAGACCCAGAGAAAATAGCAGCAATACAACATCTGGATCCTCCTACCTCTAAGAAGGAATTAGAAACCATTCTTGGTATGTTTAATTATCTGTCAAGGTTTGTTCCTGGACTAGCAGAAGCTACAGCTCCACTAAGAGAACTACTTCAAAAGGATGCATTATGGAGCTGGAATGACTCAATAAATAATGTTTTTGAAGATGTCAAAGGTCTTATTGTGCGTTCATCAAAAACTGGATTACAATATTTTGACCCCAAGAAGGAGGTAACAATACAGGTTGATGCCTCTCAGTTCGGTTTAGGAGCAGACATAATGCAGGAAGGCAGGCCTGTTGCATATGCTTCCAGATCAATGACTCCTACGCAACGCAACTATGCCCAAATAGAAAAAGAAATGTTGGCCATTGTAATTGGTTGTGAAAAGTTTCATCAATACATCTATGGGCAGAAAGTCACAGTTGAGACTGATCATAAACCACTTATGAGCATCATGGAAAAACCACTTGTGTTCACTCCACCAAGGCTGCAAAGAATGATCCTAAGAATACAAAAATATGATATGCATGTAGTATATGTACCTGGCAATAGAATTCCTGGACAAGACGAAAGAGAGGAAAGGGACTTGGAAGAGCATTTGCACTCTGTACTTTCACAATTACCTGCTACTGATGAGAAACTTAAAGAAATACAGCTAGCAACAGAAAGGGATGCAACTATGGCCAATTTGATTACAATAATAAGGCAAGGATGGCCAAACTCAAAAGCCAAAGTGAATGTTGACTTAAAACCTTACTGGAATGTAAGAAAATAACTGTCAATAATTGATGGGATTGTTTTTAAAGGGGAGAGAATTGTGGTTCCTCCGGAGCTCAGGAAAGAAATAATAAGAAAACTACATATAGGGCATTTTGGAATAGCCTTGTGTAAAAGACGTGCTAGGGATCTCTCTGTCAAGAAAATCAAAGAGCAAACCAAAAGGAGCCAATGGTAACAAGAGTACAGCCAGAGAGAGCTTGGCAAAGAATTGCATCAGACCTATTTACATGGAACCATAACAACTATCTTATAATGGTAGACTACTACAGTCGTTACTTTGAAATAGTTCAACTAAGAGACACTAAGTCTAGTGCAGTGATAAATGTCATTAAATCTGTCTTGGCAAGACATGGCATATGTGATGAGTTAATATAAGATAATGGTCCTCAGTACTCCTCAATGGAATTTGCAAACTTTGCAAAAGAATGGGGTTTCAAACACACATTGTCCAGCCCACATTACCCACAGTCAAATGGATTAGCTGAAAAATATGTACAAATTGCAAAGAACATTTTGGAAAAAGCTGCCCAAACTAATCAAGATCCATACCTGTGTATTCTAAACTACCGTAACACCCCAATAGATGGAATTGCATCACATTCACAATTACTAATGAGTAGACGTTTGAAATCAGTTTTGCCTTCAACACCTTCACAACTTGCCTCCAAAGTACAGAATCCTGCAATGGTTAAACAGCGAGTGGAATCATTAAAAAACAGGCAGAAACAGTACTATGATCGTGGGTCTAAATTTCTAAAACCTTGTGAACTTGGCGATATGGTAAGGATGCAAAATTTAGAAGGAAGGTGGAAACCTGCAGTGGTAACCAAAGTTACAAGTGGACCACGCTCATACATTGTCCGCACCGAGAATGGCAAAGATTACCGGCGCAACAGAGTACATCTGCGTCATAACAGAGGTACAAATACAGGAGTTACAAATATTCCAGATGCAGTGCTTCATGTACCACCAAGGATGTCACATAGTGATATAAATGAGACCCTAAGCTCAACTGATGCTTCACATGTGGACATACAGGAGGAACAATTACTGAGTACAACACCAACCGCACAACTCTCTGATCACAGCTCCAATGTGATTCTTCCTAGCACAACAGAAACAGCAGATTCTCAAGATATGGACGGAGAATCAAGCCAAAGTATTGGGAAACTTATGACACTACATAACTGTGTGCTTTGTTTGTTTGTTTTTTGTTTTTGTTTTTTAAATGTATATTCCTTTATATCTAATATATATTGTTTTATTTTTTTATTTATTTTTTAAGAAGGGAGATGTAATGAATATATCATAATGGTTTGTTGCAGTTCATATATTCTAACACTAGGGACAAGCATGAGGTATAACAGTGAAATGGGTGTGTTATCTTCAGTTAATAAAAAGTTCTTGAAGTTGAACAATGGTGCATTCATGAGTTATGTGCATTATATAACAGGAGATCTTTACAACCATTTTGGTAAACATTTGTGCTAGATTACAAGTGGAACGTAATCAATAGTGCAAGGTGTGTTATCTTTTGTGCAACCTTTTAGATGGTTAAATATTTTAACCAAACCATCTTTACGCAGATGAAACATTTTTCGCTCACCCTATACTTTTAATGGATAGCGCAGGGGAAGCTATTAGTGAGCTCAACAAGCTCATATTAGAAGTGGTGAATTAAGTGTAAATAGCGCTTTCAAATTTTGCAATTTTTAAGAACTGAAGTAAATAATTAGTATTAATATTATAGCAAAGAAATACATGAAGATTGCACTCAAGCAATGTTAGCACACAATAGCGCTAATATTTCTACGCTCCACTTGTAATCTAGTCCTTTACATTGTAATCTAGGAATTACATTTTGCGCTGAATTTTCCTTTAAAAACTGATCCATGATTTTACAAACTTTTACAGATAGATAATCCATGTGATTCAGCCTGAAGCGTACAGACTTAAAAAAGGCCTCTTCACAATTTGTTAATGTATGTTTATGTATTCAAACATGTAAATAGATTTTTAATTACTTTAATGCCTAAATCTCCTATCTGCTCCATTTTTGTCAAAAAATAATTGTGAGAATGATTTCTGGGAATAAAGAGGGATTTCATTAGAGATTCATAGAGGTTGGTGTGACGCTGCCACTCTGAATTCATATTCCCTCACAGCATGTAATGTTCTGTATAATTAGGAGTGACGATTGGTTTTCATACACAGCGCTGCAGAGGGACAGTGAATACAGCAAGTATGGGTCTTTCTGCACAGCTAGGGTTCTACATGCAGAGTCATGAGAGTGCTACATATTCTTTTTTCCATTGCTTATTCAAATAGTTGTCTTATTCCCAAACTACATAACTTTCTACTCTGTTTATTTCCTACCTATAAATATATGCTGTCTGCACCAGCCCATCCTATCATGTAAGTCATGTAGTATACCTACAAGTGAATCTCCCAATTGTCCCATTTGAGAGGGACAGTCTCTGATTCTGAGTTCTGTCCTGTTGTCTCTCTGAGACAGTCATATGTCCCTATTTGAGTGGGACAGTCTCTGATTCTGAGTTCTGTCCTGTTGTCTCTCTGAGACAGTCATATGTCCCTATTTGAGAGGGACAGTCTCTGATTCTGAGTTCTGTTCTGTTGTCCCTCTGAGACAGTCATATGTCCCTATTTGAGAGGGACAGGCTCTGATTCTGAGCTCTGTCCTGTTGTCCCTCTGAGACAGTCATATGTCATATGTTCCTATTTGCAGAATTTCCCTAGAATTTCCACAGAACACCCATACATGCCTACAAACTGCTCAGACACATCCACGGATGGTCCAGGCACACCCATAATCCCGCACACTAACTACCCATGATCCCACCCCTCCCAACACAGCTCTTCCTTCAAAATGGTGACAGGCCACCATCAACCTCCTGTTTCCCTGATACCCAGCTACAAATGTGTTGGGAGATATGTAAGAGTCTTCCATGTTTATAATTAGAATAGAACTGAAACAGATCTTGCTTTCCCATTATTTATTTTTTTATTTTTGCCACAAGCCCTATTGATCTGTTTATGGAAAGTGAGACAATTAGGTTTGCTGATAAATTACGCCAACTATTAATGCAAGGTGTTACTAGCAGGAGCAAACAACTGGACATACTAAATACAATGTTAATTTGCAGTTACCTTCACTTAGCAGAAGGCTGCAAACTTACATCAATGTAATGGTATCCACTTTTTTTTTACATGTACAGCTAACTGTAAAATCGACAGATCACATATAAAAAAACATAATTTTGAAAAAAAACAAATTAACAATATATGTGGGAGATTAAAGGGACACTCAAGTCAAAATAAACATTTATTATTCAGATAGAGCATACATTTTTAAGACACTTTCCAATTTACTTCCATTATAAAAAAAATTATATTCACACTTTCTGGGGAACAAGATCTTACTGAGCATGTGCACAAGCTTACAGGGTATACACATACTAGTCTGTGATTGGCTGATGTCTATCACATGATACAGGGGGCCTGAAAATAGGAGAAAAAATAAATTTGTCAGAAAAAAATCTACTGCTTATTTGAAATTCAGAGTGTTATTGCATTGTCTTTTTATTATGTACTTGTTAATTATGTAATTCTACGGCATTTTGTGGTCCTTTAAACATTAACAATTGTGGTAGAAATAAAATAAAACTGAGAAAGTAATAAGGGAGAGAAAGAAGTAAGGCACCGTGTTAATGGGGAGAGAGGAGAGATATACAGGACACAAACGGAGAGATGAGGACAGAACCATTAAAAACACTAACGGCTAGATTTAGAGTTTTGTCGGTAACGACCCGCGTAGCTAACGCTGGCTTTTTTCTGACCGCACCTTTTAAATACCTCTGGTATTGAGAGTTCACAGAATGGCTGCGTTAGGCTCCAAAAAGGGAGCGTACAGGCATATTTAACGCCACTGCAACTCTCGATACCAGAGTTGCTTACGGACGCGGCCAGCTTCAAAAACGTGCTCGTGCACGATTCCCCCATAGAAAACAATGGGGCTGTTTGAGCTGAAAAAAAAACACCTGCAAAAAAGCCGCGTTCAGCTCCTAACGCAGCCCCATTGTTTCCAATGGGGAAACACTTCCTACGTCTGCACCTAACACTCTAACATGTACCCCGAGTCTAAACACCCCTAACCTTACACTTATTAACCCCTATTCTGCCGCCCCCGCTATCGCTGACCCCTGCATATTATTATTAACCCTAATCTGCCGCTCCGTAAACCGCCGCTACTTACATTATCCCTATGTACCCCTAATCTGCTGCCCCTAACACCGCCGACCCCTATATTATATTTATTAACCCCTAATCTGCCCCCCACAACATCGCCTCCACCTGCCTACACTCATTAACCCCTAATCTGCCGACCGCCACCTACGTTATACTTATGTACCCCTAATCTGCTGCCCCTAACACCGCCGACCCCTATATTATATTTATTAACCCCTAACCTGCCCCCCACAACGTCGCCGCCAGCTACCTACAATAATTAACCCCTAATCTGCCGACCGCCACCTACGTTATACTTATGTACCCCTAATCTGCTGCCCCTAACACCGCCGACCCCTATATTATATTTATTAACCCCTAATCTGCCCCCCACAACGTCGCCTCCACCTGCCTACACTTATTAACCCCTAATCTGCCGAGCGGACCGCACCGCTATTATAATAAAGTTATTAACCCCTAATCCGCCTCACTAACCCTATAACAAATAGTATTAACCCCTAATCTGCCCTCCCTAACATCGCCGACACCTAACTTCAAACATTAACCCCTAATCTGCCGACTGGAGCTCACCGCTATTCTAATAAATGTATTAACCCCTAAGCCAATCGGATTGAACTTGATTCTGATTGGCTGATTCCATCAGCCAATCAGAGTTTTCCTACCTTAATTCCGATTGGCTGATAGAATCCTATCAGCCAATCGGAATTCGAGGGACGCCATCGTGGATGACGTCCCTTAAAGGAACCGTCATTCTTCAGTTGGGTGTCGTCGGAAGAAGATGGGTCCGCGCTGGAGGTCTTCACGATGGAGCCGGTCCTCATCGGATGAAGATAGAAGATGCCGCTTGGAAGAAGATGGTTGCCGGTCCGGATCTACTCTTCTTCCCGGATAGGATGAAAAATTTGGACCCTCTTCTGGACTTCTTCAGCCGACGGATGATGGATGTCTAGCCCCCGCTTGGGCTTGGATGAAGATTTTGGAGCCAGGACGGATCGGTGATACCCGGTGAGGTGAAGATAAGGTAGGAAGATCTTCAGGGGCTTAGTGTTAGGTTTATTTAAGGGGGGTTTGGGTTAGATTAGGGGTATGTGGGTGGTGGGTTGTAATGTTGGGGGGGGTATTGTATGTGTTTTTTTACAGGCAAAAGAGCTGAATTTCTTGGGGCATGCCCCGCAAAGGGCCCTGTTCAGGGCTGGTAAGGTAAAAGAGCTTTGAACTTTTGTAATTTAGAATAGGGTAGGGCATTTTTTTATTTTGGGGGGCTTTGTTATTTTATTAGGGGGCTTAGAGTAGGTGTAATTAGTTTAAAATTGTTGTAATATTTTTCTAATGTTTGTAAATATTTTTTTATTTTTTGTAACTTAGTTCTTTTTTATTTTTTGTACTTTAGTTAGTTTATTTAATTGTATTTATTTGTAGATATTGTATTTAATTCATTTATTGATAGTGTAGTGTTAGGTTTAATTGTAGGTAATTGTAGGTATTTTATTTAATTAATTTATTGATAGTGTAGTGTTAGGTTTAATTGTAACTTAGGTTAGGATTTATTTTACAGGTAATTTTGTAATTATTTTAACTATTTTAGCTATTAAATAGTTCTTAACTATTTAATAGCTATTGTACCTGGTTAAAATAAATACAAAGTTACCTGTAAAATAAATATAAATCCTAAAATAGCTATAATATAAATATAATTTATATTGTAGCTATATTAGGATTTATTTTACAGGTAAGTATTTAGCTTTAAATATGAATAATTTATTTAATAAGAGTTAATTAATTTCGTTAGATTTAAATTATATTTAATTTAGGGGGTGTTAGTGTTAGGGTTAGACTTAGCTTTAGGGGTTAATACATTTATTAGAATAGCGGTGAGCTCCAGTCGGCAGATTAGGGGTTAATGTTTGAAGTTAGGTGTCGGCGATGTTAGGGAGGGCAGATTAGGGGTTAATACTATTTATTATAGGGTTAGTGAGGCGGATTAGGGGTTAATAACTTTATTATAATAGTGGTGCGGTCCGCTCGGCAGATTAGGGGTTAATAAGTGTAGGCAGGTGGAGGCGACGTTGTGGGGGGCAGATTAGGGGTTAATAAATATAATATAGGGGTCGGCGGTGTTAGGGGCAGCAGATTAGGGGTACATAAGTATAACGTAGGTGGCGGACGGCAGATTAGGGGGTTAATTATTGTAGGTAGCTGGCGGCGACGTTGTGGGGGGCAGGTTAGGGGTTAATAAATATAATATAGGGGTCGGCGGTGTTAGGGGCAGCAGATTAGGGGTACATAAGTATAACGTAGGTGGCGGTCGGCAGATTAGGGGTTAAAAAAAATTTAATCGAGTGGCGGCGATGTGGGGGGACCTCGGTTTAGGGGTACATAGGTAGTTTATGGGTGTTAGTGTACTTTAGAGCACAGTAGTTAAGAGCTTTATGAACCGGCGTTAGCCCAGAAAGCTCTTAACTAGTGACTTTTTTCTGCGGCTGGAGTTTTGTCGTTAGATTTCCAACGCTCACTTCAGACACGACTCTAAATACCGGAGTTAGAAAGATCCCATTGAAAAGATAGGATATGCAATTGACGTAAGGGGATCTGCGTATGGAAAAGTCGCGGCTGAAAAGTGAGCGTTAGACTCTTTCCTGACTGACTCCAAATACCGGCGGTAGCCTAAAACCAGCGTTAGGAGCCTCTAACGCTGGTTTTCACGGCTACCGCCAAACTCTAAATCTAGGCCTAAGATATATACAGGAAAAGGAGCGGAGGGAATAAGAGGTGGCAAGAGAAATGAGTTAGAATAGAGAAGGGTCAGAGTTAGAGCAGAAAGTCATTAGTGGTGGTTAATTGCAGAACATGAACAAAAGAGATAACAAATAAGCAGGTGACAAGCAGAGCTATGAATGCTAAAAGGGAGATGAAATGCAGAAAGGAGTTATACAATGATTAAAGAGACGACAGAGGGGTGAATAATGGACAGACGTAATGAATAAGAAGAGAGACACACAGAGGAGAGGAGCTGAAAGAGAGGAACTAAAGAAATAAGGGCCATTAAGTTACAGATAGGAGATAGGTGGGGAAGGAGGGAAAGGAGGAGTAAAATATTAATATGTTAGTGTAAGTGAAAGATAAATGAACAGTTTTAAATACTCTAATAAATAATACATTATTTCCCCATAGACCATCACACATCATTCTGTTTCTCCAATGTTTCTGCTCTTCCAAAGACCCTCAACAAGCCCTCTAACCATTCTACTCATTCCACAAACCATCAAGAACTGCTCTAGCCTCTTCTTTCGTGCCCAGTGCCTCCACTCTGATCTTGTCACAGCGCATCACACACACCTGTTTACCTCCGAAAACATATGATTCTTCCTCCCTCCACAGATCAGATGGTGTGTATGTGTGTGTGTATGTTTTGTGTGTGTATGTATATGTTGTGTGTGTGTATGTGTGTATGTTGTGTGTGTGTGTTGTATGTGTTGTGTGTGTATGTGTTGTGTGTGTGTATATGTTGTGTGTGTGTATGTATATGTTGTGTGTGTGTATGTTGTGTGTGTGTATGTGTGTATGTTGTGTGTGTATATGTTGTGTGTGTGTTGTATGTGTTGTGTGTGTTGTATGTGTTGTGTGTGTATGTGTTGGTGTTGTGTGTGTGTGTATATGTTGTGTGTGTTGTGTGTGTATGTTGTGTGTATGTGTTGTGTGTGTATATATATATATGTTGTGTGTATGTATGTGTGTATGTATATGTTGTGTGTGTGTGTTTTGTGTGTATGTGTTCTGTGTGTGTATGTGTGTGTTGTGTGTATTGTGTGTATGTATGTGTGTGTGTATGTATGTGTGTGTGTATGTATGTGTGTGTGTATGTGTTGTGTGTGTATGTATGTATGTGTGTGTATGTATGTTTGTGTGTGTATGTGTTGTATGTGTGTTGTGTGTGTGTGTATATGTTGTGTATGTATGTGTTGTGTGTGTATGTATGTTTGTATGTATGTGTGTGTATGTGCTGTGTGTGTGTTGTGTATGTGTATATATGTGTGTGTATTTGGGTGTATGTGTGTTGTGTATGTGTATATGTTTTATGATTAAGATAAAGCATGCAATTTAAAAAAAAGCTTTCCAATGTACTTATGGTATTAAAATGTGCACAGTTTTTTTTTATGCACACTTTCTGAGGCACCTGCTCCTACTGATCATGTGATTGACTGACGGCTGTGATATGATACAGAAGGCATCATATCACAGACCCAAACCCCCACAATGCCAGTTAATTTGGCATTGTGGGGGTTTGGCGGTTTAAGGTTTAGGTAGTTTGTGTTGTGGGGGTTTGGCAGTTTAAGGGTTAGGTAGTTTGTGTTGTGGGGTTTGGCGGTTTAAGGGTTAGGTTTATTCTTAATAATTTGTGCAGGCGGTTAGGTTTATTTTTTTTAATACTTTGTGCGGGCAGGTTTTTTTTTTGCTTAATACTTTGTGCGGGCAGTTCGTTGTTTTTTTTTTTTTTCTTGCGGGCGGTTACGTGTTTAATTGTTATTTCGTGCGGGTGTTTTTTTTTTTTGTTTTTTTTTAAGGCTTTGTGTGCCCACGCTGTATTCAGAATCCACCTGGATGCAGCAAAGCTGCATCCAGGTGGATTCTTTTGGCTGCGCGCGATTATAGTATAGATTAATATGCTCTGCCTGAATCACAAAAGAAACAATTTGGGTTTCATATCCTTTTAAAGGACCATTAAATACAGTGGAATTGCATAATTAGCAAGTGCATATTAAAAAGCCAATACAATAGCACTCTTGAATGTTAAATACGCAGTAGTTTGTTTTGTTTTTTTGACAAATGTTAAAATGTACTTCCATTTGCTGCCCCCTGTATCATGAGACAGCCATCAGCCAATCACTCATTTAGCTATACACTGTGGCCTCTTGCACGTCCCCAGAAAGTATACATATAAAAAGAGGTCATTTGGAGAAAAAAATTAAAATGGCATGTTCTTTCTGAATTATGATAAAAAAAACATTCGACTACATTACGAGTTTTGCGTTAAGGTAAAAAAGAAGCGTTAACAGGTCCTAACGCTGCTTTTTTACGCCCGCTGCTATTACGAGTCTTGCAGGTATAGGTGTACCGCACACGTTTTGGCTTTACCTCAAATCAACTTAATTTGTAAAGGCTTGTTTTAACCCCTAATCTGCTGCTCTGGACATCGCCGCCACTAGAATAAACATATTAACCCCTGAACCGCCATACTCCCGCCTAGCAAACACTAGTTAAATATTATTAACCCCTAATCTGCCGCCCCTAACATCGCCACCACCTACCTACATTTATTAACCCCTAATCTGCCATCCCCAACGTCGCCGCCACTATTCTAAATTTATTAACCCTTTAAACCTAGGTCTAACCCCAACACCCCCTAACTTAAATATAATTTAAATAAATCTAAATACAAATTCCTATCATTAACTAAATAATTCCTATTTAAAACTAAATACTTACCTATAAAATAAACCCTAAGCTAGCTACAATATAACTAATAGTTACATTGTATCTAGCTTAGGGTTTATTTTTATTTTATAGCCACGTTTGTATTTATTTTAACTAAGTAGAATAGTTACTAAATAGTTATTAACTATTTAATAACTACCTAGCTAAAATAAATACAAATTTACCTGTAAAATAAAACCTAACCTAAGTTACAATAACACCTAACACTACACTACAATTAAATACATTCCCTACATTAAATACAAATAAATAATTTAAATAAAATTAGCTAAATTACAAAAAAACACACTAAATTACAGAAAATAAAAAACAAATTACAAGATCTTTAAACTAATTACACCTAATCTGATAGCCCTATCAAAATAAAAAAGCCCACCCAAAATAAAAAAAACCCTAGCCTAAACTAAACTACCAATAGCCCTTAAAAGGGCCTTTTGCGGGGCATTGCCCCAAAGAAATCAGCTCTTTTACCTGTAAAAAAAAAATACAAACAACCCCCCCAACAGTAAAACCCACCACCCACACAACCAACACCCCAAATAAAAGCCTAACGAAAAAACCTAAGCTCCCCATTGCCCTGAAAAGGGCATTTGGATGGGCATTGCCCTTAAAAGGACATTTAGCTCTATTGCAGCCCTAACCTAAAAAATAAACCCACCCAATACACCCTTAAAAAACCTAACACTAACCCCGAAGATTCACTTACCGGGAGAAGTCTTCACCCAAGCGGCAAGATGTCCTCAACGAAGCCGGCAGAAGTGGTCCTACTCTGGGTGCGAAGTTGAACTCTCCCTCTTAGATGCCGCTCCCCGCCCTGACACTCACACTCATCACTTCCGGTTTCCTGACCTAAGCCTTCCTCCTATCACTCTCTCCCAGCATCCTATCATTGCACGCAGGCGTAGCCACGCATGTGGGAATAGCGAGGCAGGAGACTGAGAGTCTGAGACTCTGTGAAAGAGGGAAGCTGCACCGGCGCAGTCTGGAGGCAGCAGTGAGGCACTGAGGGTAGGACTAGCTAGCCTGGCTGGTCAGGTCAAAGTGGTCACTTCATGGACGGTCCCACAGAGGTGTCATTGTGTCATTCTGGTGAGCAAAAACACCACATTTAATGGCATTGGCATACAGACCATTTAGGATTGTTGTTTGTACAATATATATATATATATATATATATATATAGAGAGAGAGAGTGCTATATTGATTCAATATAGTGTAGTGCTGCAAGCAGTAATGTGTGTATTGGGCATAATATTATGTTGGTTCTGGATTCAATATGAAATCTGGTGGTGCAAGCCTTTCTCATGTGTGTTTTGGGAATAATCTTATGTTGGTTCTAGATTCAATATGGCGGTGCAAGCAGTTATGTGTGTATTGGAAATAATCTTATGTTGGTTCTGGATTTACTGGAATGACTATAATGAGAAATATGCCATTGTTAATGTCTGCTTGGCAACACAATAAAATTTTATGTTTGTTACTGCTCAAACCCAAAAGATTCCTTCTATACAATTTCTTCTTTAAGAGAAGTAAAGATCATAGTGCTGCAAGACAACCCATTGGTTCAAATAAAGTATTCAGAGTGCAGAGCAATATAAAAACCTACAAATGGTCATTGATTATGTGCTCTGTGTGCAATAGTACTAGGTTGCCAAAAATAAAAAGCCCAAGGTTAAATTCTGTTGCGCCTCCCCGAAATCTTGATATCTTTATATTTCATACAATTGAGTAGTTATTAACCTCTTTCCTGCCAGTATTGTACCATGCTTATGCACTGTAGGGAGAGGTAGGCAGGGTTAGGCTGCAAGGGTTTAAGTACTCTTCTTTCTTTAGCAATCAATTCTTGCACTGTACTCAAACTAGTTTAAACAATATATATATATATATATATATATATATATATATATATATATATATATATATATATATATATATATATATATATATATATATATATATATATATATATATATATATATATATATATATATATAGCCAAAAAACAAGAAGGGGTATATGCACTCTCACCAGCTACCATCAACTACCAGGGTGCTCTGTGGGAAAATTCATCAGCAAAATTGAAAAAAGCACTCACTGGTCTTCAGATAACAAATCCAAATAAAATTTATTAGTGACGTTTCGGGACAAATAGCGTCCCTTCCTCTGACCAACAGAAACTGCAAACAAACAAACAAACTAATAAAGGCCTGTTAAACCCTCCCCTAAAGAGGCCACAAATGAATGGAGGCCGTGTGCAAACCTATCAGGACTGTACCAATAGACAGAAAATGTGATTTTAAACCAACATATATAGTGTCAAATATCTAAGACGTGTATCAAGTGTATATCATATTTGAATAAATAAATGAACAAACAAAGTGTACAGAAACTACATATGTGTCCCTCATTCATAGTCCTTGAAACCATCCCTGGCAAAGTGGGAGCCCACATATGGAACATTCCACATCCGGAAATCACACGCCCCCATGGGAGTTAACCATCCAAATCTAAACAGATACTCAATATGTGCGATCAAAGTCTTAGACCATCCACTAAAAAAGTGTAAATAAATAAAACAAATAAACCCCTGGTTACCAGTATAAACGCATTTATATCAAAGAAAAACTCATATCCATATTAGCATAATAAGACATATTTACTTGTCAGAGCCTATCGTAGTAAAACTCAGCCACACCTACCGTAGTCTTATTGGTTAGGGACCGTAATTCAACAAACCACTGATAGGCTCACTACAGCGATGTGTGTGCGCTAGTAAACTAACAATATCCATCGTACTCCCAGACAATTACATCATATTGTTAGAACGCATCAGACCTAAAATCATCAAAAATATTAAACAGCGCTGTATATTATCTCACAAGTTGTTGCGGGCGCCACAGACACACATATTACTGTCACCGTTAGTATAGTTCAATCATAAAATGCCAAGTTCATTATGCCAACAATTCCCAGTGTGAAAACAAAAACAAAAATTGAAAACAAAATTAACCGCTATTTACATATTGGTATCATAAGACATTTTTACTTGTCAGAGCCGATCGTAGTAAAACTCAGCCACACCTACCGTTGCCTGATTGGTCACGGACCACAATTCAACAAACCACTGATAGGCTCATTGCAGCGATGTGTGAGCAGTAGTAAACAAACCATACACATCATACTCCCAAATTATTTCGTCAAATTGTTAAAACACATCAGACCTCAGAATCATTACAGCGATGAGTGAGCAATAGTACTCCCAGATTGTTAGAACGCATCAGACCTCAGAATCATCAACAATATTATCAAAAATATATTAAACAGCACTGTATATCATCTCACAAGTTGTTGCAGGCGCCACAGACACACATATTACTATCACCGATAGTGTCATAAAATCATAAAATGCCTAATTTATTATGCCTACAATTCCCAGTGTGAAAACGAAAACAAAAAATTGAAAACAAAATTAGCCGCTATTTCGCGATCTCATAATATACATCAAACATACCGGAAAATTCAAGGTAATTAGTCCAGTGATAGTCTAGCAGACTAATACATACAAATAAATAAATCCAGCACCAATCATCAGGGCCACAAGCACCCACGGTGCTCTTCACTGACCAATCATAACGCTTCCTTTCCACACCGCGTCTGCACTGAGCATATAGGACATGATGCCCATCATAACTAGATCAAACATAACTCACATCTCCAAATCCAGAGGATCAAAAGAATACTGTCTCTAATTCACGCACCGGTTCATAATAACCAAAATATATATAAAATAATCCAAATATAAAATAATCATAAGTAATTTGAGGAATCATTTAAGACAGAAAAACACTATCCCATATTTAAAGCAAAAAGTTCAATGCGTAATAATAATAATAATCATCCATTGTGCTTACCCTAAAATCCAAAATAACACAAAATATACATCCCCTTACTGTAAATAACTCCCTATTTTAAATAAAAATTCCGTTTTAACCAAGACTGTTTTTCAGTGGGTGAGTGGTAATCTGCTTTCATCAGATGGTCCTTTAAGCTCTTCCCTCTCCTGTATGCCAGTCGTGGAGCATTCCAATGTGTAAATGGCAATGACTCATCGGATTGAATCAATTTCCATTCCTCCTTAATGGCCTTCGCTAGGAGATGTTGGTCCGGGGTATAGGTCGTAACAAAAGTGAGTTGTGACATCTTCTCTGTTGTGTAGGTCTTGTCCTCTGGTTCTCCATTCACTACTTGGTTACACATTGAACGTAGAAATGGATTTTTTTCTTATTTCTTATGGTCCTAGCACTTCTCGTCTTTTCTTGGATTATGTTGTTAATATGATTATATCTCTTGCTTAGCTTCTTGTTTTCCAGCTGGCATTTTTAGCTTTGACTTTGTCTTGGATTATTTGTCTACAGAATAGTTGTACTATCATTGGAATTTATATTATACTTGATTTATGTATATGACCAATTGTTTTTAATTTTGGCCCTACTTTCGGGTCATTCGATTTTATATGATTGTATATGTATATTGTTTTTTCATGTGCACACATCACTATTTAGCACTAGCTAGTTTGATAGCTTGTCCTGATTCTATCTTCGCCTGGCGGTGGTTGAGCCCCATTGGTGGGAATATGGGTTTATTTAAAATAGGGAGTTATTTACAGTAAGGGGATGTATATTTTGTGTTATTTTGGATTTTAGGGTAAGCACAATGGATGATTATTATTATTATTACGCATTGAACTTTTTGCTTTAAATATGGGATAGTGTTTTTCTGTCTTAAATGATTCCTCAAATTACTTATGATTATTTTATATTTGGATTATTTTATATATATTTTGGTTATTATGAACCGGTGCGTGAATTAGAGACAGTATTCTTTTGATCCTCTGGATTTGGAGATGTGAGTTATGTTTGATCTAGTTATGATGGGCATCATGTCCTATATGCTCAGTGCAGACGCGGTGTGGAAAGGAAGCGTTGTGATTGGTCAGTGAAGAGCACCGTGGGCGCTTGTGGACCTGATGATTGGTGCTGAATTTATTTATTTGTATGTATTAGTCTGCTAGACTATCACTGGACTAATTACCTTGAATTTTCTGGTCCGTTTGATGTATATTATGAGATTGCGAAATAGCGGCTAATTTTGTTTTCAATTTTTTGTTTTCGTTTTCACACTGGGAATTGTAGGCATAATAAATTAGGCATTTTATGATTTTATGACACTATCGGTGATAGTAATATGTGTGTCTGTGGCGCCTGCAACAACTTGTGAGATGATATACAGTGCTGTTTAATATATTTTTGATAATATTGTTGATGATTCTGAGGTCTGATGCGTTCTAACAATCTGGGAGTACTATTGCTCACTCATCGCTGTAATGATTCTGAGGTCTGATGTGTTTTAACAATTTGACGAAATAATTTGGGAGTAAGATGTGTATGGTTTGTTTACTACTGCTCACACATCGCTGCAATGAGCCTATCAGTGGTTTGTTGAATTGTGGTCCGTGACCAATCAGGCAACGGTAGGTGTGGCTGAGTTTTACTACGATCGGCTCTGACAAGTAAAAATGTCTTATGATACCAATATGTAAATAGCGGTTAATTTTGTTTTCAATTTTTGTTTTTGTTTTCACACTGGGAATTGTTGGCATAATGAACTTGGCATTTTATGATTGAACTATACTAACGGTGACAGTAATATGTGTGTCTGTGGCGCCCGCAACAACTTGTGAGATAATATACAGCGCTGTTTAATATTTTTGATGATTTTAGGTCTGATGCGTTCTAACAATATGATGTAATTGTCTGGGAGTACGATGGATATTGTTAGTTTACTAGCGCACACACATCGCTGTAGTGAGCCTATCAGTGGTTTGTTGAATTACGGTCCCTAACCAATAAGACTACGGTAGGTGTGACTGAGTTTTACTACGATAGGCTCTGACAAGTAAATATGTCTTATTATGCTAATATGGATATGAGTTTTTCTTTGATATAAATGCGTTTATACTGGTAACCAGGGGTTTATTTGTTTTATTTATTTACACTTTTTTAGTGGATGGTCTAAGACTTTGATCGCACATATTGAGTATCTGTTTAGATTTGGATGGTTAACTCCCATGGGGGCGTGTGATTTCCGGATGTGGAATGTTCCATATGTGGGCTCCCACTTTGCCAGGGATGGTTTCAAGGACTATGAATGAGGGACACATATGTAGTTTCTGTACACTTTGTTTGTTCATTTATGTATTCAAATATGATATACACTTGATACACGTCTTAGATATTTGACACTATATATGTTGGTTTAAAATCACATTTTCTGTCTATTGGTACAGTCCTGATAGGTTTGCACATGGCCTCCATTCATTGGTGGCCTCTTTAGGGGAGGGTTTAACAGGCCTTTATTAGTTTGTTTGTTTGCAGTTTCTGTTGGTCAGAGGACGGGACGCTATTTGTCCCGAAACGTCACTAATAAATTTTATTTGGATTTGTTATCTGAAGACCAGTGAGTGCTTTTTTCAATTTTGCTGATATATATATATATATATATATATATTTATTTTTTTTAAATCTATATTAGTGTGTGTATGTGTGTTGTGCATGCATGTGAGTGTGTATGTGTGTTGTGCATGCATGTGAGTGTGTGTATGTGTGTTGTGCGTGCATGTGAGTGTGTGTATGTGTGTTGTGCATGCATGTGAGTGTGTGTATGTGTGTTGTGCGTGCATGTGAGTGGGTGTATGTGTGGTGTGCATTCATGTGAGTATGTGTATGTGTGGCGAGTGCATGTGAGTGTGTATGTGTGTTGTGCATGCATGTGAGTGTGTGTATGTGTGTTGTGCGTGCATGTGAGTGTGTGTATGTGTGTTGTGCATGCATGTGAGTGTGTGTATGTGTGTTGTGCGTGCATGTGAGTGTGTGTATGTGTGGTGTGCATTCATGTGAGTGTGTATGTGTGGCGAGTACGTGCATGTGAGTGTGTATGTGTGGTGTGTGTATGTGTTGTGTGCATGTGAGTGGGTTTATGTGTGTTGTGCATGTGAGTGGGTGTATGTGTGGTGTGCATTCATGTGAGTATGTGTTTGTGTGGTGTATGTGTATGTGTGGCGAGTGCGTGAGTGGGTGTATGTGTGGTGTGCATGTGAGTGTGTGTATGTGTGGTGTGTTGTGCGGGATATGAGTTGGTGTAAATGGAGGGGGGCTGCTTTGCCTTAAAATGCCCGGGCCTATTTTTGGTCCCAGTCCGGCCCTGCACATATGCCTCCTCCCAAGCTGACATATAGAGGTTGGCTGGGTGCAAACCTAGTGCCCATTGCTATACTGTTAATTTAAAAATACAATTGATAATCAAACCAGAAAAGGTTTTGTTTTTATCATATCCAAATTTCTGAAGTTATCGGGCATTGGGTTTTGAACGCAAAGCATTTACTTTTACCTTATAATAGCGAACCACTTGTAATCTGGCCCTATATGAGTGAGGTTTAGCGGGTTGCGCTATCCATTGAAAATACAGGGTGCCCTAAAGGAATGTCAGCTGCGCTAAACATTATCTGGTAATTCTATTTTTACCATTGACTTTTATTACCAGATTGTGCGCTAATCTTAGTGCAGTACTGAGATTTTAATAACACATCCTGCCCTATCAATACCACTGAACTTGATATCTAGGCCAATATCAATTAGTAAATGACTCACATATTTTTACATAATTCTCTATAATTAGTGTTATATATGGAAAGTGAGCACAGAAAAATGTTTAATTGACTATTAAAGTGTCCATTGAAGTGACACTAAAGTCTAATTTTAACTATCTAGTAGCCCATCATAGATTTATTGACAATATGTTTTTCCTTTGGAAAGGAAGTAAAAAAAAAAAAACTGTAATCATCTATGGAGTATTTGCCTAAAAATGAATGGAAAATCAATTTTGATCATCTAGCACATACTGGTTAGTTACTGATCCCTGATCTGGAGGGAACATTTTGAATTCTTGTTCTTAAATATTGGTGTTTATTGACACATCATCCTTCTACACCATATGCCTGCCCAGATTTTCAGACCTATTTTATAGTCTGTATATCTTTTTTTACATGCTTTCAAATAATTCAGTTTTAATGACTATACAAATCAACGATGAGTCATGATATAATAAAACTATGAAGCATCTAGGGAAAGAATTTGGCAAACATGTTTCAATGAATGTGTTGGATATTTCTTGTGTGGAAAACTTGAGATTCGAATTTAGCAAAAAATATTCTAAAATTGCCAAAGGATATTGGCTTTTGAGATCTTAAAAGGAGGTAATGAGTTTATCTTTGAATAGATTTATTATTAATATGACATTTTCTAACTCATTATTGCTAAAAGGATGCAGAATTTTTATATAGTAGCATTATGGCTATGGTAAATATGTTATCTATATATCATACTATAAGTACTTATTAGCCCATATATTTTGAGAAATATAAGTTAAAGTGATACTAAACCCAAATTTTGTCTTTAACCCCTTAAGGACCAAGGCCATTTTTCAATTTCATTCCCTTAAGGACCAGGGCTATTTTTACATTTCTGCGGTGTTTGTGTTTAGCTGTAATTTTCCTCTTGCTCATTTACTGTACCCACACATATTATATACCGCTTTTCTCGCCACTAAATGGACTTTCTAAAGATACCATTATTTTCATCATATTTTATAATTTATTATTAAAAATATTATAAAATATGAGGAAAAATGGAAAAAAACACACTTTTTCTAACTTTGACCCCCAAAATCTGTTACACATCTACAAATACCAAAAAACAACCATGCTAAATAGTTTCTAAATTTTGTCCTGAGTTTAAAAATACCCAATGTTGGGGGGACTTCCGGGCAGCGGCCATCTTGCTGGTCGCACTGAGCTTCAGCTCCTGAGTTACTTACCAGATTTTTCTAAGTTTACTTCGAAGTTTTGGCGACAGGCCATCCAAACTGGTAGAGCAGCTCGACTGAAGGCACTCTGACACAAACGGCAGGGGTTTTTGGAATATAGTGTGGTTTCCCAGCCCTCAGTACCGGACTTTTAATTTGAGGCCTTCCCCTGTATACGAAGCCTCACCTGTCCTCACCATTGCCACACCATTGTCGTGTGGCCAGTGCCTTTCGGGGCAAACTACCTAACAGATTAATCTACGCTGGGTTAATAAGAGAAAGCTACAAGGATACTGATACAAAATGGATCCTAGAGAAGCATCGTTAGTTGCCGCCATTACCAAACTACTAGACGACCAACTCACAAGCATCTCAGACCTCCTGGCATCAGAATATGGTAGAATCTCCATTTCCAAGACCACAACGAGCTCCCCAAAGAGGCGAGAAACTGCAGCTATTGTGGGAGAGGAGGTTACTGGGGTTAAGTGTATCTCACTTGCGGTGACAGCTGTTATTCAGCCTGATTCCGAGATCGGAGGTGAACAGGAAGCTGCCCCTGTAAATGGAGGTCTGAGTGGGTACCCTGAAAGAGAGGAGCTCTCTGTAAAACTCATATCCAGGAGCTTACCGTTTCCACCGGGAGCACAAACAGCGTCGGCACAGATGGAGAGAGGACACGATCTACCAGCCCGCTATACTCACGCTGGATGTAGCGCAACATATGGCATGGAGCTGCCTGCTGTAGCTGACGGGGATCCTTTATCTGAAGATGTTCCGTGTCTGTATATGGGAGCAGCAGCTGTATTCATTCATACCATAAAGGGAGACATGCTTGTTCAGAAAGGGTCGTGGCTTACCGACCCTCGCTGCCTCCATGCTGAGAATGCGGAGGCTGCCCGGCAGTCGCAAGTGGAACATACAGCTGCATACAACATCCCACAGCATCTTGTCTTGCCCATCTACTATTTTCTCTACCGGGCTGTGAGGACTGGAATCGGTTAGTGAGGGGACTCCTTATGCGCACATGCCTGGAGTTATGACTTTGCCTGTGTTTCTTCCTAGTGTGCCGAAAAAGCCCATGGTCCTTTCTTGGGGATTTTATCACACCGGTGGGAACTCACCTTGTCATATTCTGGACGGTCCGTGAGTGGGTATGGGTTCGGGAAGATCTCCACAGGGTGTAGTGATGGCTTGTGTGTAGCAGAAACTCTCTGTTAATTGCTTGACCTGCCTAGTTGTCCTTCTCCCTGAGACTTTTACACCACGAGCCACCCTATATTCTCAAAGTGGACAGTTATTGTTGTTTCTTGTTTTTTTCTTATTATTATTTCTGGGAGATCTCGCAATGATGGCTGACAAGCCTGAAGC